>NC_143585.1:128715732-129027518 GCF_048544385.1 Mastigoproctus giganteus
TGCCCAACTTGCGGAGGAAGTCGTAACTCGTAATCGACAAGGGATAAATCAAGACATGACAAACCTTGTGCAACCAAGATATTCAAAAAAAGTCAAAGTCCGGAGAAAACAACTGGATAGTGGAACTGGCTCCTGCCGCTTGGCAGATTCTAAAACATCAGACAAGATTCTATATTGAGTGGGATAGCCACAGGTTCAGGGAGCATGTGACCGTGCCTAAATGCTATAAATGCTGAAGTTATGGCCACACCTCCCATACATGAACTCAGATCACACCAACTTGCGGACACTGCTCGAGCAAAGGACAGGAATACAATAGCTGTCCCAACAAGGAGCAAGAACCGGTTTGTGTGAATTGCAAATCCTCAAAGCTCGAACATACCCGTTCCATCAGGGACCCAAAATGTCCCACGTACAACAAGATAAAGAGTTTATACCAAATGACTGATTATGGCAATACAATTTAAAAAGTTCAATACAACCAAGCTGTTAATACTACAACAAAACGCACACCACGCCAGAGCAGTGCCTGAACAACTCAGAAAAATAGCGGACGTGGAAAATGCCAACATCCTCTTGTTGCAGGAACCCTAAACCCACCCACTCCAAAAAAGTAAGGGGCTATCCAATAGCATATAAAATCATACAGGGGCTGAGAATGAGACCCCGAAAGCGGCCATAGTGATCCGATATCCAGCCATTACTGCCACCCGTATCACACAACTCTGCACAGGCTGGGCTGCTTGTGCCCATATAATATCACCCCTGGGATCCTTCTATGCGATTGCCTTGTATTGTAGGCCAGGGGAAGAAATAACATTTGCTACGAGATACCTCCAGGTTGTGTTGGACACTCTCCCAGGCCAACGGATCTTGGTAGGGGCGTATGTAAACTGCCGCTCCCCTGCTTGCCACAGCCAAACACCGGGCAGAAGGGGAACCGGAAATGGGCAGCGTCTCGTTTTATAACACTCCGTGGGAGGCAACAATTGACGTGTTACCCTTTCTACAGGAAACCTTGCAGGACACATCACTGGCTAGACAGTCCAAGACTCCTGGACAATGTCTAACCACAGAGTGATTACCTTCCAAATCAACCGATCTCTCTATAGAACACCAATAGCCAAACAGATGCTTAACCGTTTGCAGTAAACAAAGCTGACTGGAGACTCTTGGGGAACTGCTGACTCGAACCTTATACCAACACCACACTGAAGCGGATTGACAAGAAGACCCAGACGACATCGAGAGAAAAATTACCAAGACCATAATAGCGGCCAGTGAGGCTGCGATGAAGCGAAAATTGCCCACACCTGATGCAGTCCCTTGGTGGACTAGAGAAATCCAGAACCTCAGAAGAGAAGTCATAAAGTCAAGAAAACAATTCCAAAGGGCAAGACGTACCTGGCCGGAAGTGGAAGTAACAGCACTCAGACAAATATACGCAGCAGTGAGAAACAGATACAATGAGTTAATTCGAAAAAGTAAGCAGAAGGCCTTGGAGCAATTAGTCAGCACGACTGGAAATGCCGACCCCTGGTGTGTTGTGTATAAAGTCACTACGAATAAGCTCCCCAGGGGTGAGATCATGACCTCCACCTGCACTCCGCAGGGTACATTGGCTACCTGGGAACAGTTTATCATCAACATCCTCAATGTGATTTTCCAAAAACCAGCATACCCGCAACTACCAGAACAACTGCAGATCTGCGATGGAAATGAAGCATATCACATAGACCAAATGGAACCACCTTTTGCCCTAGAAGAACTACAACAGAGAGCGCAACAAATAAGGAATAAAAAATGCCCAGGCATTTTTTTTTATTCCTTATTTGTTGTTATTTATTCCTTATTTGAAATTATTAAAAAAGTAGTAGACATCTCTCTGCAGACTTTACTAAACCTCTTCAACACATGCCTGAAGACTTGGAGTCTTTCCAACCGACTGGAAAATGGCCAACGTCAAATTAATTCTAAAAAATCCTATGAAGCCACCCGAACAACCTGAATCATACCGGCCAATTACCCTGCTCCCAGTTGCTAGTAAACTCCTTGAAAAAGATGCTTCACAAGCGACTCCAGCACCACTATGAAGCTGCAAATCTCGTGATGCCCACACAGTTTGGGTTCAAACCCAAAACCTCAACAGTGGATTCTCTCGACCGCCTCCTGAGTTCGGTTGCTGCCTGTGATAGGAAGTAGTTCTTGGTTATTTCGGTCGATTTTGCTGGGGTGTTCGACACCATCTGGTGGCCGAGCGTCTTCGCCAGACTGCGGAAGGAAAAAACACCCATCAATCTTTACAAAATAATGAAGTCATATTTATCCCAGAGAAAAATAAAAGTAGTGACTCCGTACAAGAAACTGACCAGGCTTGTTTACAGGGGCTGCCCCCAGGGCTCGGTACTGGGACCGCTCCTCTGGAGTATGGTAATCGATGAGTTTCTGGCCTTCGACCTGGAGGAAGTCCACTCACAGGCATTCGCAGATGACCTGATACTGACTGTTGCCGCAGACAACCGACTTCAATCGGAAACCCATGCAAATCGAACACTTCGAATTCTACAAGACTGGATGAAGATCCATTTTCTTAAGATCTCACCGGGAAAAAACCTACTCAATACTACTGAAAGGAACATTACATCTCCGTAGACCACCGCAAATTAAAGTAGAAAATACAACTATCAAACTACTCAGTGAGATGAAATAACTAGGAATCATACTGGACAGGAACCAATCTTTCAACCCACACTTGAAACATATCCGAGAGAAAATCAGGAGATATTCTGCCCTCGTTGCAAGAATAGCTAAAAGGGATTGGGGACTCAAGAGGCACACCTTGGGACTGTATTACAAAACATTTATACCAGTCATAACTTACGCGTCATCCGTCTGGTTCCAGAAAGCAACTATTGCAGTTAACAGACGGACACTAGATTCCATCCAGCGGACAATACTCCTCTCTATTACACGGGCCTGCTGCACTGTGAGTACACATGCACTGCAGGTTCTGGCGGGAGCACTCCCCCTTTACCTTAAGGTGGTGCGTTGTACCATGGTGCAGCATCTCGCAAAAGGGCTTCCTGGGCGACTCCATTGACCCTACAGAAAACCTGAAAAGAGAAAAAACAAAACTCGCCACCCACCTGCAGCAGGTCTGGCAGGATAGGTGGTCAGAATCCACAAAAGGGGAAATAACGAGGAAATTTCTGCCCAATGTCGGAAGATTATACCCAAAAGCACCATCATAGTTTCACCCTGGACTGTACACTACGTATCTTTTAACAGGTCATGGGGCCCTGAATGCCAAACTAAACAGTTTTAAATTAGTGAACGATCCCCGCTGTGTCTGTGTGGAAGTGGAGACATGGTCTCACATAATGTACAACTGTGAAAACTATTAGGATCTCCGCTGTCTCTTGACGACAAAACCGACTTACTTCCCTCTCGACAGGGAATCAAACCTGTTGGACTCGCAAGAGGAGTATAAGGAGTTGACAAAATTCGCCCAGGGACTGTTCACCCCAAGGAGGACACTTATTGCTATCTACAGGGATCAAGAACAGGCACCATGACAAAACTAATCATCCTTGGACCCACCCAAACTGGCTCTCACCCAGATACAAGACTTTCCTTTGGGACTGAACTAGCATAATAAAGGACTCGCAGGACCCGACCCAAGGTAGCGAAGGAACCCGCTCAAGATTAATATCACGGACCTGACAAACCACAAATGGACTCCAAACATCGGACTGCACGGATGGGATTTATCCCACGAATGACCTTATAATTGGTGTGATCCCTGCTGGGATCAGACAGGGACAACCGGACAGATATAACCTCTGCTGCCAAATGCTTTTGGGCGATCTGAATAGGGTGCTCTAACCCTATTCACTTTTAATTACCAAACCACTGGAAGGGGGGAGGAGACTTTTTTTCCTCCCTTCCCTGCTGTGTTTTTTTTTTTTTTTTTTTTTCCTTAGCCACGCTCCCTTGCATGGCCCTTTGCCTCCAGTCCCCGTGCGGGAGGGAGAGGGGAGGTGACTTTTGGGCTCCTCCCCCCTCGTCGCCCCTCTCTTCCCTCTAGTGGGGCATGGGCCTGCTCCACTAATTTGGGGGTCATCTTCTCTATGGACCCCTTATTTCTGTCTTTTCCACCCAGCCTTTAGTCTCCCCACCCCTCTCTCTTACTTATAATTACTAGTGTCTGAAACATTGTTAAATTGCTTGAGCCCTACATTCAAAAACTTAATAACATCTATTCGCATAAATAGTACTCCTTTTGGCTGACCCCTATCTAACGGGGTTTTTTATTTATTTTTATTTATTTATTATTATTTTATTTGTTTTTTTTTATTTGTTTTTTTTTTTGTTAAGGTCCTAGCCATTGAAATCTCAGGAAATTAGGTGGCAGGACCTTCCAGAGTAAATAACTATAATAGTGGTGTACCTGGTCTGCCTCCAAGAGGCAGAGTGTGGACAACGTTGGGTCCCATTAGGGGCCCAGCGGCTAAATGACCAGAGGAACAACGGTGCACGACACTAAATCCATACACTTTTAAACCTCTGGCATTGACAGTGTTCTGTTTCACACCCACAATGTATAGCACGCGGAGATGGGGGAAACCCCTGGTGCCGTTTGACACTACACACACTCTACACTTAAACGCGCCATTTCACAGAGAGCATGCATGGGACATGTTTCCTCTTGAGGGCTCTTATGAGGGCTCCCTGCACATGCATAGCCAAGAATTTGGACATTATGGCCAAATATCTGAAATGCACCTTTATTTTCATAAAAGTAATTAAATTTTAATTACTTTATAATAATAATATTTAAATTATAAACCTAAATCTTATTAAATTATTATCCACAAGATCGTACTTTTATATAAAAAGGACAGGCTTTTACAATAATTGATTTAGATAATAACAGCTGTCAAACTTTTAAAATAAATTATAAAGTAGTTATTCTAAGCCTTTAACTGCATTCGGTGCTGATAATGAACTAGCGTCTTGGCAGGGGCCACATTCCCCATACCCTAATTATGTCTCTGGTGTTCTTTCTTTGATAAACTAATCAAAATCTGTACAGAGATTTTCAGCTTGCTGGTAAACCTTAGAAGACACGATCAAAACTGGGAAGCTTATGTTCTTATTACAAAACCACTGGGTTCACGCTAGAAGTAATTAGATATTTCTATGTTCTTAGGCTCACTGTGACTTGTTGATTGGTTACATTGTAATGGTTCAACGAGATTATTTTAATTTATCGTCATAGCTCAAAACATCCTTCTTCTCAACAATGGAAAGGAGCAAAGGAAGAGTATTTTGAGCTATGGTAGTAAATATCAATCCTAACAGCATACCTCCTTTGGGTACTTCTAAGCTAATTTCGATTGAGTGATTATAACCTTTGAGATGGAGTGTTCAGTTGAAGAGAAAGATCTCAGAAAGCGGAGAAGAGGCACTGTTTCTCCCAACGTACAGGGATTACGCCAGTGAAAAATATCACTTGGAATGACTTGGGTAACCAAAAGCAATTAGCTGAATTATGTGCACGAGAGTAGTGGTTGGAACCCTGTAAGGTCTGTTTGGTAAGATGTAGAGCAACACGTTTTAAAATATATAAGAAACAGATAATAAAGGTCTTTCATCTAATTATAATAAACTTGATGTCTCTATATTGTTGATATCCATCCGTGGTTTTGTATTTAATAAAGCTGTTTTAAGCCTTATGTTTATATCCAGTTTGAACATAATTAATATGAACATTAAGTAATTAATTTTCAAATTAATACTGCCTTACATATAGATAAAGCTGCTCTATTAGTCTCAAGGACAAATGCGCCCAAAATACTTTTAGTAATGGTGATGTATAACAGGATAATTTACTTAATATCAAGTCTAGGTTTTATACATGTATTTACTGTTGAAGCTTAAAGACTACAATGGTTGTACAGTATATTTGGACACTCATTTTTCGAAAAAGAAAACTAATGGTTTCACTCTGAATGATTATCCGTCAAAAGGAAACTGTTTGGGATGCTTGAAGTGGAAGCTTCAGCGACGAAGAGAACACATTACTGCCTGGTAATTTAAAAACACACTTCGGCTCTAACTGGTAGTTTCAAATCGTCCAACGACTGTAAACTTGGATTTTGACGTCAACTACAAAGTTCAATTATGATTCTGGACAAACAGTCGTTTTAAATAACATTAATAAAAAGAAAAAACAGATCTGTGTTCACCATATATATTTAAGCGTTGTTTGTCCGTCTCTCTTAATGAGATTTTTTTTCTGTTTCTTATTGATTTATACTGCCTCCAACTTCTTCACGACTGTTCTTCGTTTTCTCTCTTTCTTAGATAAACCTATGCATTCTTATCGGCACTTAATCACATTTGTGTCTGTTTGCGACACAAAAATAATAATTCTTTATCAGACAGACGGGAGAATGCTAAACGCAAGTAATGACCTATTCCATTCTGCGAGTGTCCTTGTGTCCTCTTCGAGCGGTGGTCAGCAGTGGTGTTTGATTTCGATCTACAAGGTTTCTTCTGCAACCTGCCGCGTTAATTACCCTGACTCATTGGAAATCGACAATGTAATTATCGGAACGCTAATGGGTGGCTTACAACCGTGGCGAGGGACTTAACTGACGGTGTAACACAATGTCAGGAATATGGCGTCGGTGGCGTCACCAGCTGCTGTCAACGGCTCCAGCTTCATCACGCTTACATTGGCATTCACACACGCTCGTGCTTCCATTGTCTCTAATTGTTTATTCTCTGTTTGTGCTAACGTCACCAGTAATTATTGCAGACAGGATGGGAGGTAATAGAACGCGGAAGGATATAAGTTATCGGTAATAATTGCGTATAGCCTATAATTGTTCGGAAATGCGGTCGCATTATTAATTCTCGCGATCATCCAAAGTGCGCCACTCTTCTCTTGTCTAATGTTGGGCAAGGTATGCGATGTTCTCTGTCTGCATAAAATAGAATTGTGGCATTTCCAGGTTTCTCGTTACAAAGTATAGGAAAGATGAACCTGTTATTGTTTCAAAACGCAATTCTCCGGTCGAAGAAAATCGATGGTGTTAAGAAAAGAGAGATACATCCTGGAATCTAGTTCAGGGCCGTGCAAATGGGAGGAAAGGGTGCAGCGAATGCGCCTCAGACGATCCAAATGACGATGAAAAAACTGCTAAGTTCAAAGCTCTAAAATATGGGAAAATAAATTTGGTTTTCTATGCAGATATAAAATAGATCCAACAAAAAAATCTTCAACGAGCCTTCATAACAATATTAAATCATTTACGTGTATTATTTTAGGCTTCTCTTTTGAGCAGACAGGTCCTTTTTGGGTAGAAGACCAACAAACAGTGGTAAAGCTCTTGGAGTTGACAGCGCATGACCAAGTAATCTTTAAGGAGGAGACGAGAGGTATGAGGTATATTGAGGGTCTAGCGGCTCCTGGGATTTCTCCCATCTCCGCGAATGTTCTATGTATCGGTGACAGTACCCTGTCAAAACCAGAGATTTAGAAGTGTGTTGGTCATGAGTAGTGTTATATGTTGTGCCCATTGTTTATCCGGCTTAATGGGACCCGACGTTGCCCATACCTCGCCACATGGAGGCTAGCCGGGTGTTACCATTGAGTCAATTGTACTCTGGCAGGTCCTGCCACTTACTTTCCTGGGATTTTAGTGGCTAGGAACTAAAATAAAATTGGAACGACCGCGGTTGATTTTAGTTCACTTACATTAAAGCGCTAATATGGGTTTGACGCTGAAGGCCTGTTTCTGAAGTGCCTAAAAGGTTGGGCGAAATTTTTTGGTGTATTTTAAATTTGGACGTGTAGGGCTATACACTGTGCAAGAGAAAGTGCTGGGAGGGGAGAGTGAAGGCTGGTGGGTGAAATAAAAAGAAGAGGGTCGATAGGGTAGGTGACCACCAATTATTCAGTGAGGCATGCCCATGCCCCACCAGAGGGAAGGAATGGTGTGGCAGGGAAGAGAGGAGACAGCAAGCCGTCACCTTCCTCCCCTGCCGGGTGTGGGAGTAAAAAATTTCACTGCACAAGAGAGTGCAGAGCCTTGAGCCAATATGGCAACTTGGAGTTTCTCTATCTTCGTCGGTCTTCTCTGTCATCGGTAGCCTTTAGTATCCAGATTTGTCCTCAGCTATGAACACTGGTCAGGTCCGTTGTTAGTCTGTTATCAATGGCTGTGGTTCTCTTCATCATGGGAAGATCCGCATCTCCATGGGATTATTCTTGCGATCGCTGGTTTTAGATGATTAGTAGTGAGCAGGTTCCTGAGGGAGGTTCTCCTTGAGTCCTCTCCACGCGTGTTCTGTGTCTCTTTTTATTTATTTTATTTTATTATTTTTATCTTCTTCTTCTGTAGATGGCTATCAGTGTTTTACGCCTACCAAATAGTTTTTGGGCCGACCGGGCTAGCCGAGTGGGTAAAGTACCTGCCCGGCAACCCAAAGGTCGCGGGTTCGATTTTCGCCTCGGGCTGGATCAAAGTACTGCAAAAACCTTGGGAGGTGCAATATGGCCACAGAAGCCGATGCGCCAACAACTACCAAATCAAAAAAAAAAAAAAAAAAATAGTTTTTGGGCATATTCCTTTAGCTCCGTGTATTCCTCTAGTGAGTCCAATATATGTGATTCCAAGTTCTTGGGGAGGAGACGAGAGAGTGCGTTGAACCATTAATACTGAGGAATCACTGGACTTTGGGAAGGATTCCTCTTGATTGGAGAAACGTAGTGCCAATGTATCGCCAATAGATAAAGGTCGTTCTAAGTGCAAAACTGCAGACTGCTCAGTGGTACGGAAAATCATGGTGGCAATGACAAAGAGTATAATACTGGAACATTTAGATAGAAATTGAACCCTGAAGAATATAACAATACGGTTTTGTTAAAGGAAATCGTGTTTAACTAACTTGATTAATAACCACTTGCTTTTAAATAACTTGATTAACCTAGAAATTATTTCGACGTTCTTTATTTAGATTTTAGCAAAGAATTTGAGTGAGAAGTTATTGTATGAGCTGGTACATATTGGGAATCTTGGATGGGGGGATTTGAAAAATTCGTGGCCTCAGCACGAAAGGTTGGTTGTACAATGAGAGATACATCTTTTTTCTGTACTTAATGTATAAAATTTTTAAAATAGTAACAAACCAAGTTTCATGTAGTTTCAATAAAGTCGTTTTTAATTAGGATCTGAAGTCAATGTTGTGAATGAGGAAATATGCACAAAATCAGTTACCGTGCAATCATTCAATATTTCAGATGGAAAAAAAAGGAGAATAAAGCAGAATGTAATTCATAAGGAAATAGTTACAAGGTTGGGGAAGGATGTCCCTTCCTATTCCATGGTTAAGCAGTGGACAGCAGAAATTAAACGTGGGAAGGAGAGTCTGGAATATTACCCACGCTGTAGAAAACTTGCAATGTTCTTCACTCCAGGAGTTATTGACAGTGTGCACGAACTGGTGATGAATGATCTACGAGTGAGAGTTCTTTAAACTGTCAGCATCTTCGGAATCTTATCTGAATTAATGTAACACATAACATATTTTCTTGCTATAAAAACTACGTCAGCACGATGTGTCCAAAGTTGTTGACAACAGATCAAAAATACGAGTTGTAAAATATAGAGAATATTTGCATCGTTTCAAAGCAGATCCATGCAAGATTTGTGAGCGCGGACGAGATGCGGATCCATCACTTTCAGCTAAAGACAAAGGAACAGTCCAAAAAGCTAAATACGGTGCTGTTTCTCGTATTCTGTCTATCTTGTGAACTCCTCTGACCGTTTTGTCGTCCCGAAGTATAAACAGAAAATTTATTTAAATACTGGAAACAAAGTTCTTTCCTCAAAAACAAGCCAAGTTGATTCCTTCTTCTGGTAAGGTGATGGAATCAGTTTTTTGAATTGCTGATGGAGGATTGCTAGTATCAGAAACGACAGACAGTCACAGGGGAATATCACGCAGGCCTTGTGAGGCATTTGCATGAATATATCAGAAACAAACGCCGAGGAAAACTCAGCAAAGGAGTCTTGTACCACCAGGACAGCGCGCCTGGTAGTAATTCTGTCATTGTCAAGGCTGCACTGCACCAGTGAGTCATTGAAATCTTGGACCATCTTCACCATATCTAGCAGGATACTTTCACTTATTTCAAAAAAATACTTGAATAATCCATTTTCCTAACGACTGTGACTCATTGTGGCAGTGAATGCATTCCTAGAGGCCGAAGAGAAGGTTTTCTTTGCAGTTTGAATCAACGCATTACAGCATTGATGGCAAAAGTGTATGACCACAGAGGAGACTACGTTAAAGATTAATATGTTACGAGATGCCTCAAACCCTTTCTAATCAGTCCGCGAACTTTACAAGAGCCCCTAGTAGATTACAGAGAGCCTGCAGTGCAGGAGGTGGAATGTTGTGATTAATGGTTACTCTTCAGCTAACATCAGAAGTCGGGTCTCCCAAGAATCGGTACTGGACCCATTATTTATCTTATTTAACGAAATCGACGAAAGGATCAAGAGTGTGATGTAAAAATTTGCGGATGACATCAAGATCGGGAGGTTAGTTAATAATTAACGCCAAGAATCGCTTCTTCAGAACGATTTTGGTATGCTTCAGAAATGGTAGCCAGAAAAGTGGCAGCTATGTTTTAATGTAGAAAATTCACTTGGGAAATAGCAACCCCAGAATAACTTAAACACTAGGTGTGGTTTAATTAAAAAGCAGCAGACGAAGAAATGGATCTGGGAGTTAAGAAACAGAAGTACATGAAGTTCTCCGAGCAGTGCAGACAAACAGCAAGGAAGGCCCACTGTGTCCTAAGATGATTTATCGAACATTTGCAGGCAGAGATGGGGAGGTCACAGTTCCGCTGTACACGGCAATTGAAAGTCCTTGGAATACTGTGTACCCAGTACGGAGAAAGCAACTAAAAGACATTAAACCTCGTAAAAGAGAGAAGAGAGAGGAAACAGCTTAGTGAGATCTGAAAAATAGCACCTGTATGATGGGAAAACTGTTTTAATGCTTCCGCGCACTTGGCTTATTTCATTAGTTACATTCTACCAAAATGAAATGTTAATTAATGCAAGAGCCTGCAAGGTTTATCAAAAGTTATTTGCCGAATAACGGCCCTATACAATGAACTTGATTAGGCATAAATTCTACTCTGATATTGACTGAATTAGCAGCTGTCAAGTGTATGGGGTTCTGTTCCGTTTTAATGCACTCGTTGCCCTTCTATCTACCCGTTTTAACATCTCTACACCCTTCCTAAAATAAAGCCTTCAGACTTGTATTCAGAACTCAAGATGTGGCCTGACTACTGCCAGATACAATAGGATAATCACCTCCTTATCCCTGCTAACAAAACCCCATGAGCTGCCCTGGCAGTCTGCATTGTTAAGAAAACTTCATATCTAACAGCACAATTATCCCCAAGGTCTGTTTCATTTTCCACTATCCTGAGTGTAGTACCACACAGTTGGTATGTTACTCTGGGTTTGCTGCCACCCGTATGCACTACTTTACATTTGTCAATGTTAAATTAATTGCTATTTCTCAGCACATCTAATTTTTCTAGATCATGTTGCGACAGCATACCATCATTACTGTCATTAACTAACTTTTGTATTATCCGCAGACTTGGACATTAAGCCTAATATATCTTCATCAGTATCACTAATTAATACACAAAACAACAATGGACTCAGCACCAAACCCTGTGGAATTCCACTAATAACGTCAGTCCATGAATAATCACACTGTCTTCTCCCACTCAACCATCCCTTTATACATAGCATTAACTTTCCTTTAATGCCACACTGCTTCAATTTTGTACGGCAGTATTTTATGTCCAATACGAGTATTATTAAAAGCTTCCCTGAAATCCAAATATGTGTTCTGTTCAATTGAATTTGAACAGAAATCAAAATTTATGACAGCGAAATCCTCTGCTTGTACATTCACGATGGTGAGACTGTTAGTAATCCTGGGTATAACTCCCATGTGCAAATCCTGAAATACGGCACCTAGCACACACTTATCTAACACACATATCTAACAGCACAATTATCCCCAAGGTCTGTTTCATTTTCCACTATCCTGAGTATAAGGTATAAGGTATAAGGTATGTTAGTGTCTAACGGCTCCTGGGATTTCTCCCATCTCCGCGGGTGTACATTGTATCGGGGCCAGAGATTTGAAGTGTGTGGGGGTCATGTGCTGTATATTGTGTTGTGCCCTTTGTTCCTCCGGTCTATTAGCCGCCGAGCCCCTAGTGGGACCCGACGTTACCACACCATGCCACGGGGAGGCTGACCGGGTGTACCACTGTAGCTAGAGTACTCTGGCGGGTCCTGCCACCTACTTTCCTGGGATTTCAGTGGCTAGGACCAGATTTGAGAATGAGATGATCGCTGTTTCTTGAGCAACGGTTGTAATTTTAACAGAGCGTAGGGTTGTTCGCTGATAACTTGTTCTAGGGCCAAATAGGTCGGGCAGTAATTTTGATGTTTTTAGATTTAGACCTGTGGGGGCATGAGTGTGTGTGTATATAAAAATATATATACACACACACCCACACACAAATATATATATATATATAAACTAAAAAAAAAAAAAAAAAAAAAAAAAACGTTGTGCAAGAGAAAAGTAAGGGAGGAAGGCAAAAAGACTGGAGGGTAGGAAACAGAAGAAAGGGGCCAATAGGGAAGATGGCCCCTGATGACAGTGTGGCATGCCCAACGCCTCACCAGAGAGAAGAGTGGGGTGGCGGGTGGACGAAAACCACCTCCCCACAAAAAAAAAAAAAATAAATAAAAATAAAAAATAATAATAATAAATAAAAAAAAAAAAAAAAAAAAATCATTCTGTAAGAGAAAAATAGGGGGGGGGGGAGTAAAGAACGGATGGCAGGAAACAGAAGAAAGCCGGAAAAAAAAAAAAAAAAAAAAAATGAGAGAGAGATATACCCCGCAAGTTCAGGGTAGGTACAGCTAGCACGGCCAGTCAGTTGGAGCCGACAACTTGCTGGAAATCCAGCAGTGTGAGTGCTGCTATGGTGGATGGGTCATGTTCAGTAAGGTCTAGTTCAGGTGCCGTCATTGGGACTCCATTTGGTGAGTCTTTGTCGCATCCAGACTGAAGGCTGGTCCAGTAGTCCATCAGAACGAACAGTGGGGGTGGTCAAAACCGGGAGTCCAAGATTAATGGTCAAGTCCAGGGATCGATGCTAGGCCTCTTCTTGATGAGATGTGTCACGTCTGGTCGAGAAAAGTTTGTCCAGGAATCAATGATGAGGAATTTGTCAAAGTATGTGTGGACCCTGTCTTTGATTGCACTGCTGGTCAAGTCTTGTGCAAGTTGGTCCAAGGCATTAGCATTCATGGCTCAATGATGAATAGCAACAATTGGCAGTCATAGTTGTTATGACCTATTGATTCGGATACTAAGGTGGTGGTAGTGCTTTCTGCCTGGTAAATAAGTCCATTGCAAATTGAGTCAGAGCTCGGTAAGTTTCTTCATTCTGTAGGGTGAGGTGTTCTTGATTTTGGTAGTTGAAGCGTAGTTTTGTTATTAGGATCCTCCTGAAGTCCTCGTAGATTTCACAGCTGTGGGCAAGGTGCTCCCACGTCTGATCCTCTCCACAGTGGCAGCGGGGTGAGTCTGAAATTCTGAAGTCATGTAGTTTTTTCTGGAAGGAGCCATGTCCAGTGAGGAGGTAGGTAGCATAGAGTCCTGGTGAAAACCAGACAGGTGTGAGGGGGTAGAAGGCCCTGACATCAGGGAGGAATCTTTTGGTGACAGCGCCTTTAGTTGATGTCTGCCATCTTTCTTGCCAGGTGTCTGTTAGATGTTCATTAAGTCTCATCTTTTCAGCGTTTCTATTATTTGCTGGGTCAGTGGTGAAACCTGCACAAGTAACTGCTCTTCCTTTGGCTATTTGGTAGAGCAACCCATGACGAACAATCTCCAGGTCCAGTGGAAGAGATCCAGTGAGGACCTGTAGCGCATGGGTGCTGACAGTGCGACAAGCACGCGAGGACAGAAGGAGAAGAGAGCGCTGGATAGTTCCTAGGCGCGATCTGTTTACTACGGTATTGGCCTTCTTGTACCAGACTCCAGAAGCATAGGTGATAACCGGGATGAAAACTGCCTTATAGAAGAGTGACAGCGTTCTCTTCTTTAAGCTCCAGTCCTTCCGGGCAACTCTTGAGACTTGGGCAGCATACTTCCTGATCTTAATCCTGAGTTGGTCTAGATGAGGAGTGAAGGAAAGGTTTTTGTCTAAGATCAAACCTAGATATTTAAGCTCTGTTTTTAGTTTTACTGTAACACCATTGACCTTGATTTGGGGTGGTCTTCTCAAATCAAGGGTGCCTTTTAGTAGGATCGAATTGGTTTTCTCTGGGGAGATCTTTAGGTTGTTATGCTCTGCCCAAGCTTGAAGGGTGGAGATGGCCTGGTTGGCAGTTGCTTCTAGTTGGGTTCTGTTATTGGCAGAAAAGAGCATGACCAGGTCATCTGCATAGGCCTGGGTTTGTACATTGTTGAGTTTGGTGTTCAGGAAATCATCCAGCACCAGATTCCAGAGGAGAGGCCCCAGGACAGATCCCTGAGGGCATCCCCTGAAGACTGGTCTGGAGACACTGCAGTGGGGAGCAGACACGACAACTCGCCGGTCCTGGAGATAGGTCTTGATGCATCTATATAAGTTTTCTGGGACATGCGCTCTTCGGAGTCTGCCCAGGACGCTGGGCCACCAGAGGGAATCGAAGGCACCAGCAAAGTCAAAGGAGATTAGTAGAAAGTATTTGGAGTTGCAGTTGGTAGCAGCTTCAATGATTGTTTCCAGTGCATCAATCGTGGCCACTATCCTGAGTGTAGTACCACACAGTTGGTATGTTACTCTGGGTTTGCTGGCACCCGTATGCACTACTTTACATTTGTCAATGTAACCCAAAGATCGCAATCCTTGGACTGAGCGCGGAGCCACCCAAAAGTAGGGGCCCATCTATAGTTATTTATGATGTAAACAAAGATATTACCGCATCAGAACTGACAGAGGAAATATATCAAAGAAATTTCCAGGGGATATATCCGGAAGGGAAATCACAACAATTAATAACTCCTAAATACGCCATCAAATCAAGGGATGGTTTCAGCAATAACTGGATAGTGGAACTAGTGCCGGAAGCCTGGCAAGTAATAAGAAATCAATCAAGAATCTACATAGACTGGGGATCCTGTCGCTTCAGGGAACATGTGGCTGTTCCCAAGTGTTACAAATGCTGCAAGTTCGGCCACACCTCCCACACTTGCGCACAGGACGTCAAGACATGTGGTCACTGCTCTGAAAAGGGGCATGACTACAACGCTTGCCCAAACAAGAACCAAGACCCCGTATGCGCAAACTAAGTCGCAGAAACTAGACCATAATCACTCCATCAGAGACCCGAAATGCCCGATCTATCTGAAAGCCAAGAGTGTCTACCAAGGAAGAATTAACTATGGGGACACGAATTAAAAACTTTAATTCCACAATGATAAAGATCTTCCAGACAAATGCACAACGGGCCAGAGCGGTGGCCGACCAGGTCAGAGTAAAAGCAGAGGAGGAAAATGCAGACATTATAATACTCCAGGAGCCATATGTACATAAAAAGCTGGTCAGGGGCTATCCAATGCACTTCAAAATTATTCAGACAGATGAGGATTCCCCGTGGGCGGCCATATTGATCAGAAATCAGAACATCACGGCCACCAGGATCACGCAGTTCTGCACGACCTGGGCCGCATGCGCACACCTTATCACAGCCCTGGGCGCCTTCTACGTGGTGGCGCTATACTGCCGACCAGGAGAAGAAATAACCTTCGCAATAAACTACTTACAACGACTTTTGGATACACTGCCTAACCAAAAAATTATCGTCGGCGCGGATGTCAACTGTCGTTCGCCAGCATGGCATAGTACTACACCAGACAGAAGAGGTACCAGAAACGGCCAACTTCTGGAGGACTTCCTCATGGGCTCCCAATTTACTGTTTTAAACCAGCCACATCATCTGCCAACCTATTATAATACCCTGTGGGAGGCCACGATCGACATCTCTCTGGCAACAAGAAATCTTGCTGGGTTCGTGACTGATTGGAGGGTCGAAGATTCGTGGACCACTTCGGATCACCGGGTCATAACCTACAAGATAACAAGAGTCCTAACAAGAACACCACTAGCCAAGCAGATGACAAACAGATACGCTATCACCAGTGCCAACTGGGAGCTCTTCAGAAACCTACTGAATGAAGCGGTGGAACACAATCCAGGAAGTTTAGACCCGAAAGCCGACCCGGACGTACTGCAAGATAAGACAACTAAAATAATCACAGATACAAGCAACGAAGCTATCCAAAAGAAGAACCCGAAACCTGGAGCCAACCCCTGGTGGACTCCAGAAATCAGTGCCCTCCGCAAAGTGGTAACCAAAAGAAGAAAGGAGTTCCAACGAGCGCGCAGGACGTGGCCAGAAGCCGAAGTAGAAGCCCTCAGGCAACATTATAGAGAAGCCAGAAACCGATACACGGACGGCATACTGGAAAGTAAGGAACGAACCTGGGAACGCTTAGTGACAACAACTGGAAATGATGACCCTTGGGGAACAGTCTACAGGGTTATTACCAACAAACTCCCTAGGGGGGAGGTAGTGACTACCACACGAACCCCACAGGGTCAAATGACAACAACTTGGGAACAATCGGTGGACAACATCTTGAATGCCATATTCAAGGAACCGGCAGTCCCAACTCTACAGGAACAAAATCATCTTTGTCAAGAAAACCTGAACTACAATACACAAATCATGGAGCCCCCCTTCACCATGGAGGAGCTCAGTACTGCTGCCGCCCGGATAAGAAAGAGAAAATGTCCCGGCCTAGACATGATAGAACCCGAAATACTTAAAAAAGTAATAGAGTATACGCCACAACTTCTATTGACCCTGTTCAACAGATGCCTAGAGGTAGGGAAATTCCCAACAAAATGGAAAACGGCCAACGTCAAACTTATCATCAAGAGTCCGACTAAGAAATCAGAGTGCCCGAAATCCTACAGGCCCATCGCACTTCTTTCAGTAGTTAGCAAATTATTTGAAAGGCTACTGCACAAACGAATCCTTCAACACTACGAAGCAGCTGGCCTCCTAGCTGGGAATCAATTTGGATTTAAACCGGGATCCTCCACAACAGAAGCCCTCAGAAAACTAACTAACAAAGTCAAAGAATGTGACAACAAATATTTCCTCGTAATAGCGATTGATTTTGCCGGGGCGTTTGACTCACTCTGGTGGCCGAGCGTCTTGGGCAGACTCAGGAAAGCTAAAGTACCCATCAACCTCTATAAAGTCATAGAAACCTATCTCTCACAAAGAAAAATTGAAATAAACGCTCCATACAAAAAGATCGCGAGAACAGTACACAGAGGATGTCCACAGGGGTCTGTATTGGGCCCACTTCTCTGGAACTTGGTATTTGATGAGTTCTTGAGAATGGACCTAGGCGCAGTGGGGGTGCAGGCCTTCGCAGATGACCTGATTTTGACAGTGCAAGCAAACTCCAGAGCTCAGTTGGAAATCCTAGCTAATCAAGCCCTGCAGATACTCCAACAGTGGGCCAAGAAGAATTTCTTAACAATTTCACCGACAAAGACATTGTCGGCGCTGCTCAAAGGAACCCTGCAACTGAGACGACCACCCCAGATTAAGATTGATGGGACAACTATCAAGTTTGCTAGTCAACTAAAACACCTGGGTGTCATACTAGACAATAACTTATCCTTCCAACCACATCTCAAATTCCTAAGACAAAAGATCAGAAACTACTCTGCCATGGTAGCTAGGGTCACAAGGCGAGACTGGGGTCTCAAAAAACGTACCCTAGCCTTATACTACAAGACAACCTTCCTCCCAATAATTACATACGCTTCAGCAATCTGGTATGACAAAACTGCCTTGGTCGTAAATAAGAGAACCCTGGATGCAATTCAACGCACCATCCTCCTCACTACTACCCGCGCCTGCAGAACGGTGAGTAACCCAGGGCTTCAGGTGATAGCAGCAGTACTTCCACTTGATCTTGAAATAGCAAGAACAGGACTCCTCTACTACTTATCTAAGGGAATAACCACCACTTTCTTGGAATTTACAATAGACCCAACAAACAACCATAAGGCAGAAAAGATCCGGCTTCAGTCTCATCTGCTGCAGGTGTGGCAGGACAGGTGGACAGAAACAACCAAAGGAGCAATCACCCACAAGTTCTTACCGCAACTTGAAAAAATCTATCCAAAATCGCCTACTTGGTTCTTTCCGGGGTTGCAAACAACATACTTGCTAACTGGACACGGCCCCTTTAACGCAAAGCTAATGTACTTCGCCCTTGTAGAGGACCCATGCTGTACATGTGGAGAGATCGAAACCTGGGAACACCTCATGTACGACTGTCCGCAATACGAGGATCTCAGGTACATTCTAATCACGAGTGTAAGATACCTCCCCAGAGGGCAAGAGTTTCACCTACTGGATTCAGAGGAGGAATACAGAGCCCTGACCAACTTCGCTCAAGAACTCTTCTCAAGAAGGAGAACCCTATATACAATACACCAGGAGTGAAAGGCGACCAGCCAGATAAAAAAAAAAAAAAAAAAAAACATCCTTTAGGACACACCCCAGAATGAAAATTATGTGGAAGCTACTATCTGTCTACCAAGAAACCCTGCCTATGTACCAACAAAAATGAGACCTAAATGAGACTGACAAATATACTGGATGAAGATAGAGAACCAAAACAAAGACATTCAACTTGGACGGGACACTATCCCACGAGTGACTCTACTACCGGACTTATGACTACACTACGACTGATGCAGCCTCACTGCCATGTAGCCAAATGGCGATATCTACCAGCTCCCTTGCCTGGTACCTTTTTTTTTCCCCTATCCCTGGCAGGGGGGGAGGAGGAAATGGTCTTCCTGTTTCCTCCCTCTCCTGCCACTCCACATATTTCGCCTGGTGAGGCATGGGCATGCCTTACTGACCATCTGGGGTTGCCTTCCCTATCGACCCCATACTTCTGTCTTTCCCCCCAGTCTTCAGTCTCTTCCCCCTACTCTGACTAATACGGCAGCGTAAACCACACAAAACTAATCAAAATTAACGATTTCTAAACTGAAAACTGAACCACATTAACCCCTTCTGGCTTTTTTAAACTTAAGTGCCCCCGTTTTTTTTTTTTTAGGTCCTAGCCACCGAAATCTCAGGAAATTAGGTGGCAGGACCTGCCAGAGTGCATATAAGCTACTGGGTTCCTGGTCTGCCTCCACGGGGCGTAAGTGGGGCAACGTTGGGCCCCAATTGGGGTTTAGCGGCTAAACGACCAGAAGAACAACGGTACACGACACTAAACGATCCAAGACCCACACACTTTTAAATCTCTGGCATTTACAGCGTACTGTAACACACCACAATGTAAACTACGCGGAGATGGGGGAAACCCCTGGTGCCGCTTGACCCTAAACACACTTACCTACCTAGCACACACTTTTAAATCTATGGCCTTCCCAGTGAACTGGAAGTGGTGGAACCCATGTTTGGTCTCCAGAGCAAAGCTCCATAGCAAAATTTTTTGTACCCAGAAGCCTCTGTCATCACATCATAGTACAATCAAATTAGTCAGAGAAGACCTCTCCTTAACGAACCCATTTTGTGATTGAAGTATAACTGCACTCCGGTCTAGATAATCCTGTATTGCTTCCTTAATCAGACGCCACTATTCTACCTGGAACAGAAGTCAAGCTAAACAAGTCTGTAATTACTTATGTCACCCTTTGTGAACTAGGGATACATTCGCCCATCTCCAGTCCACTGGAACCTCCCCTGAATACAGAGATGCTCTCTAATTGTGGCTAAGGATTTGTTTGCCAACTTAGCTGCCTCTCTTAACATAATTGGATAGATGTCAACATATAACGTTCAACTTCAACAATTTCCCTTCCAGTTAACTTAATTAGCAAATTAAATTGTATTCTAAAAATAACTTTATAGTTCTAGTCAACATTCGTTAGTTAATTTTTAAATTTAGCTAGAGATTTTGTAAGTTACATTTAATATACATAGAACCTTTGTATCGATGATTTGTCACGAATATTGTATCTTATAACTTTGTACGCTGATGCGTGGTAGCGGAATTCTAGTGTATAATAGTTAATAAAATTAACAGATAATTTTATTAGCTATTATAATTATTTTATAACTATAATTATAATAGGGCCTATTAAAATTCTACCCATGAGCCTATTATAATACAATTGTAATAGGCCCATGGGGTAGAATTTTCCAAAGCGTGATCTGTGCATGTTAGCTGGAGATACTGCTTGTACAAAGATGGAATACACTTGAATAGAAAGAATGCGAAAATATTTGCTGATGCTATCAAGGCAGTGTTTTACTGGGTCGAAAAACTGCTAGCTCGGAGGTGATTATCCCATTGTATAAGGCAATGGTCAGGCCACATCTTGAGTACTGCATACAGGTCTAGAGGTCTCATTTTAGGAAGAATGGACCAGGTGCAAAGAAGATCAGCGAGATTGGTGAGGGGAATAGAAGAGTGCGGTGCTGTAACGAAGAAAGACTTCAGTTCTGCAAATAGAAGCGTCTGGAGACTAGACACCTGCAATGGAATCTGATTAAGATGTTTAAGGCTTTGAATTGATTGAGCAAACTCAATGCTGATGGGATTCTTCCTCAGACTACGCACATCAGGGGATATAAAATTCAAATTGAGGAAGGATGGTCGCAGAATAGATGTGCGGAAGTTTGCCTTTAGCGAACGGGTGGTTGATTGTTGGAACAAACTTCCATCTGTCGTTATGCAAGTTGAATGCAAAGGAAGAACTGGACAAACTACTGGAAGAAATAAATAGGTGAAATGGGAGGCGTCGTTTTTTTTTCTTTGCTCATGCTGCATAAGCTTGCTTACTTGCATCATCTGTCACTGCTAATGCTAACAGTGGCGCAGGAAGTTGTTGTCAAAATGGAGGACATACTGAATATAGGGTAAATTTAAGATGTTTACTAAAAATCTGAACATGAAAATTAATAATATTTGTAACAATTAATGAAAACAGGAGTTCCGCAGAAAATATTAATGCCAATGTTTCGAGTTCCACCTTGTATATAATTAAATAGATTTTATTCGTTTTAGGGGCTGTTAAGTAGCTCACAAACTGCAACACCCCCTACACGTCTCATTGCCCACGTATTAGCATGAAAAATTGGGATTGAGATTCAAATTTATACTAATAAACAAAGTTAAATAAACTTAAAAAATGCACAAATGAGAAAATAAAATGCTGTCGGACTGCACAAGTATTCATATTCAACAAAGTAGTGAATCAGTTACATTAAGCATGTTATATCTGAATTCCATGCCAATTTAATCCAAGACATGCCTGCACTACACACAAAACGGGTTTGGTCATCGACCTTCCAAAGAGATATTCTTTTTAAAAAATCTATTATCGCTTGCTAAATCACTGTAATCTAAAACATTGAAACAAATAAAATAAAATAAGCCACTGCACTCGCATACGCCAACTGTTTTTTTAGACTTCACAAACGACTCCACTGTTTTGGAAAAGCCAATTACTAATTCATACTAAATCACAACGTTAACGCATTAGTTATCTATGTAAAGTTCGATTTTAATAATAAATATCTTGCCTTACGTCACGGTTTCCCAAAACTGGTACGCAGACCCCCCTGGGGGTCCTCTGAAATACTTCAGGAGATTCTCGAATAAATGTCCAAAAATTCTCATAAATATTGTCAGTTTTAAGAGAAGAGAAATAATTTTGCTAAGCTTGGAGTCCACAAAATATTTACAAGCTAAACAGGAGGAATGAGGGAGAATCCCCCCCCTCCCTTGGTCAATAAAGCTTGAGAACCACTGCCTTATGTGATCATTTTTGTTTAAAAATTTTAAGATTCTCTAATTAAGAAACAATTACTTTTCCAGCCATTTCCAACGAGCATTGTTTTCCACAAGAAGGCAGTCCTTCATAAAATACTGATAAACTTAAGGTAATTACAGCCCTACTCGTGCTTGCTAAGCATTAAAATTAAGAAGTAAACTTCCGTTTCACTATTCCCAATTAAAAAATCAACAAACTGAAAAAAAAAAAAGTTTATTTTTCGTCCTTTTTTTCTCGTGACAGTTTCTCTTGTGAAGATTTTTTGCTGCGCGAAATTTTTGCGCATTTGTTTCTCGTTGTGCTAAGAAGCTGAAACCTTTTTGCTTGTATGTTTTGAAGGTGCTATCATATACGCATGACTGCGAAAACAGTAAGAACTTTAACATGCGTTAAATACTCTAAGAGGAAAAACATAATCTTGTTCGAAAAACAAGATTTCTCAAGTTTGACCTCACTCAAGAACGACGATCTTTTCTCTATCCCTCCCCCTTCACCCCCCAAACCAGGGTTCTCTATTCAGAGTGTATACTAATGGCCTTTAGCGGTTCCCTCACTTTCCTACCGGAAGTGGCCGGAAGTTGTATCTACGTCTTCCAGTGGTGGGCGGAAGTTTTACTTCCACTACAACTCTCCCAGTTGTAAACATCCAGAAAGGACTCAAGAAGAAAAATGGCGCATGATTTTTTTTCTTTTTTTTATTCCCCGATTGGCGTCCCTAATGACTTGGCATTGTTGAAACAAACTTTATGCTGCCTTCAAATAACTAACTGTCAAGCCTAATGACTGCATCGGTGTCGTCCGTGATTAATCAAAGGTTGTTTTTTTTTTCGAGCCAATACCTAATTGTTATTCCACTTAACTTGTTAATAATGGCTAATTAAAGTGTAAAATTGAAAAGCCTGCCTGAGTTACGACGAAATGATCTATGCAAGTTGGTCTGGAAGTTTTTTGTTGAATTAAAAGACCTCCCAAATATGCGTTTTTGTTTGTGTGTATATATATATATACATATATGAAGTACTTATGTGTACATGAAGTTACAACAGATTCATCATGAATACAGAGACAGAATACGATTTTAACGCCTTCCCATTGAAACATATTAAAGTGGTTTCGGAACAATTAGCCTCATTTCGAGGAAAAAAAAAAAACATAATGGAGTTTAGGGGCGAAGATTATTTTTTTTTTTCCAGCTAGAAGCTGGAAATGTACTGTTAGACCGAGTTCATCTATAAAACTGTACTATACAAAATGGCAATAGGAAATTAATGTTGGTGTCATTTAGAACATGTTTATAACAGGTATTTTGAAATTGGTTAATTTTAGCTGCCGCTTGCCTCGTGCTGGATCTTCAGAAAATACATCTCCCCCCCCTCCCACCACCATTTTTGACATTGGGTGTTCATCAATTTCCGACGAAATTAGCACTCCTCGTACTAGCGATTTCTAAGTAGTCTCTAAGATAAGTCTCTCAATTAGTGGCATTTAAGAAAATAAAATTAAAATGGGATAAGGGGCAAGGGTTTAGGAAAGTCATTAGATGTGTGTTTGGAATGAGAAGAATAAAGAATAAAATATATTTATTATTAGTGCAAGGAAGCCAAAGGCGTTAGCTGCACTGGCCTAAAAACAAAGTAGATATGAATTTTTTCAAACTGCCAGCCTCAACTACCTGCAGAGGAAACTTGTTCCAGCAATCAGTAACTCGCTAGCTAAAAGAAAACTTTCTACAATCTAGTCAAAACCTCTTCCCGTGTAATTTGAATTTTTGGCCTTTCATTTTGGAATCCTTCATAACAAGGAAAATTCCGCCTTAATCCATTTTACTAACCCATTTCAGAGCCTTATAAACCTCAATCAGGTGCCCCTCTAAGCTAGCTGTTTGGCAAGCTCTGTAGTCCACATAATCGAAGTCTTCCTTCGTACGGTTGCCTTTCGCCGATCTCACCATACGAGTTTCCCTTCTTTGGACCCTTTCAAAAAGCTCAATGTCTTTTTTCAGATGATGTCTCCATACCTGGATTCAGCGTTCCAAATGCTGTCTTATGACCTCTATCTCTATAGGATATTGTTCAATAATAGAGATAATATTAAAAGACAGTACAATTTTTCATAAACATTGTACTCGACTCCACTCTCGATATTAATGGGAATACATTTTGGTGCTAAGTCTCTAAATGTGACTAATTTAAGACTACAGTTAATTTTCCACCTGAGAATAGCAGCAACTTGGAGTCATTATAAAGTAGTTCAATTATTAGGCATTATGATTAAATGCACCAAAATATATAGAATGAAATGTAGAAGGAGATTTAGCAAACAGTAGTCGACTCGGTTGGATAACTGGGTAGTTTTTCTCGGTGAGAAAATTTCAGATGTCGTCTTCCCTAACATACGAATGTCCCCTCTCGTAAATTTTCCGCTTGTTACACACTAGTATTACAACTGCATGGGCTTCTGATATCATCAAAGATAATTATAATGGAAAAAAATCAATAAATACAGGGGGGTTTTAAAGTCACCGAAAACTGAAAATATAGCTTCAGTTATACTTGCAGGAACAACATTTAATTTGGTTAACGCGTAGATGGGCAACTTAACAACAGATGACAGCACGCGTCGTGCACTTGCGAAGCTATTCATGTAATAACGCCGTTCACTTCTTTGGTAAGCCATGCCGCTAACCCTAGAGCAGAGATGCTTTAGATGAATTAAGTGACATTTAAAGCGCAATTCCCTTCCAGAATTAAAAAAGGAATATACACTGCCCTACCATTAATATCCGGACGCCCCTCCATGGATGGAGAAACAGGTCCTATGCATGCAACACGTCATACAACCTGCTATAAATATGCACACTCGGCTTCAAACAGACAACTGCAAACGTGGGCAGGCAAGTTGACACGTTTAACAGAATTGATCACCTCAACAAATACTAGATCCCGATTAACATGGTGTAAGGAGCGCGAATCCTGGACTTTAGAACAGTGGAAAACAGTCCAACGGACAGACGAGTCGAGGTGCTCACTCTACCAATCTGATGGTCGTTCCTGGGTGTGGTGAATGCGGGGAAAAGTTCCTTCCTGATTGTATCCAGCCAACAATGAAGTTTGATGAAGGCAGTGTCATGGTATCGGGCTCCGTTCATGGTTTGGCTTGGGCCCATTAGTCGTTATCGAAAAAACCATGGATGCTGTGCAGTACCAGGACAACCTGGACAATTATGCACTTCCAACATTATGGCAATAATTCTGGGAAGGCCCATACCTGTATTAGCAAGAGACAACGTGCCATGCCATATTGCTCGGGTCGTAACAGATTGGTTTGAGAACATGGGTGTTGGATTGGCCAGCCCAGAGTATTGATCTGAACCCCATCGAGCATCTTTGGATGTATTGGATCTTCGGGTACATGCACGTCGAGATCGCCCAAAGAACAAGGCCGAACTGGTGGCTGCTTTAAAGGCCAAGTGGAGGAACATATCACCTGAAATTTATAAAAAGCTGGTTGAGAGTATGCCGCGAAGATTCAAGGCGGTCATAAAAGCAAAAGGTTTCAGCACAAAATATTAAATGACACAATAAAAGCTTTTTGCTTTTTTTTTTTTTTTTTTTTGACTAAAGGCAGGTGTCCGGATACTAATGGTAGGACAGTGTATTTCAAGAAAGACGAGGTACTGCGCGAAACAATCAATGTTTGAGATGGCCACAGAGTGGTATTTGGGAAGAGTATTTGCAATAAAACAGAGCACTGCGCCACAGACAACAAAATCTGTTTGAAGATCACGTGATCGCTAGGGGATTCTAGCCGTTATGATAACCATACCTTACCTCCCCCGCCCAAGTTTTTTCTTTGTAGATATCTTACAGATCGAGCATTTGTGAACAATATACGCTCATTTGGAAAAATTAAAGGACACCATCACCAAGTTAATTTCAGACTTTCTCCACGCCAGGCCTAATCACATCATGATTAGGCCTGGCGTGGAAAACGTGTCGTCGGTTTCGAGCATGTTCTTTACAGAATAGCAGCACTTCCATCATCATCCCTTATAGCACACCATGACCGCATACATTTAATTTGGTAAGTCAATCAAACTAAATATTATTCCCGCAAGTGTAACCGAAAATATCTGCAACTGTATGAGTTAGGAGGGTTTTGAATGCATTGCATTCAGAATGAATAATAGTTCATGAATATGACCTTATCCAGATTACCTATCCTATTATTATCAATCACTCTATGTATACTTTAGTCTCAATGCTCTTGGCATAACAAAAACTGTAGCTGGCTTAAAGCTTTTCTATAAAATTTTCTTTGAGAATTACGATTATCCAGAATTATTGCAGCTGTTCAACTTCCATGTTCCTCCTAAACCAACCAGATCCACCTCTTCATATCCAACAGTACTGTTAAGAAATACTGTCATAAGAACAGCCTCTTCTCAACTGGAAATAATCTTCATTTATAATTCTTTGACAACTGGCAGAATAATTTAATACGATTAATGTCCCTGCACCATCCCGTTGTGCAATAAGTGATATAGTCTAATTAGACTTTCCTCTTTTTTTAACTCATATATAACTTGATAATTCATTATTATTATAATCATTAATGTTTTATTGTTATAATTACTTCCATTCAGTTACACATGCGTTGTAATTGGGTGCAATGTATTGCGCATTGCTTTTAAATAAAATTAGAATACATGAGGTAATTAAAAATTGTAATTACCTCATGTATTCTGACCTTAACTCCAGCAGGACCAAATGAAAATGAGCTGCTTGAATTATTCCCGTAGTCAACACTGTCGCGCCATCTGGCAAGTGATTTGAATTCTTTGCCAACAGAACTAATAATTAATCGATTAAATTGACTGAAGTGAAAGTTAAAATAAATGAGGTGTTATTAGTTGAACAAGGCCAAAAATAATGAAAGAAACTAATAAACCAGATTAATAACTACGATTCTACACTGTAATTAACAACCATTTTTTCTATCTGAAAAATATTTGCTCTTTCTTTTCAATGCATAAATTATTTAAATTTTTACATTTTTTCTAATTTTGTTAAAATAACATCACAACGATATATTTTCTTATTGTTGCGCTGATTGCATATACACGTAAATCTGCGCACAGTTCTCTCTTTATAGATATTACTGGGACTTTGAAGCTATCTAAAATTATGCAAACTAAATCCAAATCAAGGATTTATATTGCCACTTAATTCTTTTTAATGGGGGAATCGGAGAAATTTACTGATGGAAACAAAAGTTATTGTTTTCCAGTGAATGTAAGCATGGCCCTTTTTTATTGCCCTGGAGTACATTAATATACCTCCACCTGAAGAGAAAAGTTGCCCGTTCCCAAACCTGAATATCGGCAGTGAACGAACTTCGCCAATTACTTGTTAGTACGTGTCATCGGCATGATCCTAGAAACATAAGAATGGCAAAGTCAGTCATAAATATTGTGCGAGTCAAGTTCACGACTTCCTTCATGAAGACATTTGGCGCAACACTGTAACGTTTATTTGATCCTCCGGACATGTAGAGTGTATTTCAACTTCTTGCTATTCCACCTCCTCTCGGTTTATCTCTGCACGGCGATCAATAGTACCACGTACTCCTGTGAAGTACTACACTAACTGAAGTATCTCCCCTCATACAATGTGCAGCGTTTTCTCTCGTTCACTGATAATTGAGGATCCCTCTCTATCACAACGGATTCTTATTACAGCTGAATCTATATAGTTATCAATTTCTTTCGGTTCCTTCAAGGTTTTCTTTTTTCATCAGTGCCATTGATTTCATAACATTTCAGTGTGGATTGCCGTTTCGAGTGCAATAAAGAAATTTTTATTTTTCCCGATGTTTCTTGAGCCTATTCCTTTTTACCGAACTTCATAACTGTCCAACATATCAGTGTAACAGACAGGTAGGTGATAACTTTTTTTTATTTGTCCACTCCAAAGCCATTAAAGTAGCTTTTGTTTCAACAGAAGCCGTTACGATAGTAAGCGAAGTGGAAAGAACACTTGCAGTTATGAAGGTATTAGACATGGAAGGGCGAACAACAGCTACGAGCTTTAAATGTATTGTCAGAAAAGTCTCCTTCCCTCCGTGGGTGTGTGAAAGAGAGATCAGATTAATTTCTACCATCACACTGTTCTTTCGCTCCACATAAGGACACTTCGGATTTCTTTTTCAATAAGGACATTAAGAAATCAGTTCCCGTTTCATTTTCTTGAACTAATCAACTTAACGTTAAAACATTCAATGTAGGTAAGAGTCAAGGCAACTAAAACCATGAGGTGCTAATACATCGTGGTCGTTTTCCTGTTCTTTTTAGATGAAAAACCCTCAATCTGACTCTTAGAATCATCACCAACTGAATTAAATCCTGTGCGAAGTTGACTCTGCCTATTTCCAAAGTTATAATTATGGAGTAATATAATGTATAGATACGAATAGTTTTCAGTGCATATAGTGGTAGGCAACCTGTGCAGAATGAGTTACTTTGAGAAGACACGAATCCCTAGTAAAAGTGCATAAATAAATTTATGAAGACAAGAGAAAGTAGGCCCAAGTGTTATTCTTACGAAAGGTATACAGAGTAATTTCTTGTAACTCCTGAAACTTGAAGTTCACTGTTTCTATTGAGCATACGAGGAGTGATCAAGTTGCTCTACCCTTTAGTTAGAAATAATACGACGACAATTTTTATTTTTCAACATAGACTCCTGCAAACAAATACACCAACGATTTTACAAAAAAAAATCTTGTGGTTGGCTATCCAACCAGGCGTCCACAGAATCCATCACAGCGGAATCTGCAAATTTCCCGCCCTGAAGGTATTTCTTTAGATTTCGGAATAGATTAAACTTACTGAGACCAAATCTGATAAAGAGGACGGATTACGCATTTGAAATTGCAGCCCCTAATTGGGAATTTTATTTAATTTATTTTTTTGGTTGGCATCACGTAGTTTTGGGGATAATATCGGCATCGTACTCAGCTCTGATGGTTTGGTCATATTCAACGTAATCAATAAGGTCAACACCCCAAAATTAACAAAAAAATAATACCATCACCCTCATTGCTCATGATTGCACTCTGAATTTCTTTGAGTTTACGATCGATGTTTCTGACTCAAGGTCAAAAGTGATGGATCCATGTTTCATCCATTATTGTGAATCTGTCACAAAAGTCTTCTGAGTTTGGGCGATACATGGGGTGAATACGCCGATTTTCCAAGACGCACATGCGCCTTTGGCAGCAATCGAGGTGCCCATCTTCATTCATTTCTTCATACCCAGAGCATTAGTCAAAGGGACCTGTACTATACTATAAGGCAATTCTTACTGCTACCATTGTTGCTGAATAGTGACGCAACAGTCCTATTGGACTTTGTTGATATTTTCCGAAGTGGTAGAAGTTTTGGTGCTCTTGCATGTCATTCTGTACTCGTGAATCCCTACCACACTTAAACTCACAGCACAACCTTTTAACTAAAGATACCATGCAATATAGTCGACCACCAAGCCTTTGTGATTATCAGTGGCAGTCCAATTTTTTTTCCCCCAAAATATTTGGTAACAGCTCTAACCTCCTCAATTTTCTCCATTTCTTAAAGAGGTAGCACTCCTTCTGTCAACTGCCCACCCGCAGAGAAAGAATTATTATTATGAGTGATCTCTAATTTCGTTTGTGTTCATCTGATGTCTACAAGTACAACCTAATCTAAACCTCTTTCCTTGTAATTCGAATTAAAGGCCACTAGTTCTGGAATTCATTTTATTAACCCCTCTCAAAATCTTATAAACCTCTAATGTGCCTGGCAGTCAAATCTGTAGCGCTCATAATCGAAGTCTTGGCTTGTACGGTCGCCCTAGTACCCATCTCACCATGCCAGTTGCAGACATTGTACCCTTTCATGAAGCTGTCTTTAGCAGATGAGACCTCCATACTTGGACACAGTAGTCTGAATACCGTCTTATAATTGCCTTATACAATGGACATCTCCCTATCTCTCAGGATAACAGATGTAGCTCTTTCCAATGAAGTTTGGAATTTGTCTGAAATTTAATTATATGTATATTTATTTTTTTATGTAATTTGATTATTTTCAGTTTGTTCATATCAATCTTTTTGGTCATGGCAGGTTTTTTCCTTCCCTGTGCATGGGCAAACAGAAGAGGGAGTATATAAGAGTACTGCTAAATTATGTGTAACTGACAGCGGGGTTGCCATTGGTTGGCTGGGACCGCTTTAACTAATAAATATCCATATCTCTCAGGATTTTTTCGATACATTATCGAAAGGACACTATGGGCTCTCCTGCCTGTCTGTTTTCACTGTTTGCCCCAGGGCTAATCTTGGGGACAAATTTGAGCATATTGTATTTTGGCCGACTACTGAAAAAGTAAAAGGTTAGCTTTTAATTTTTGAAATTTCTAGTTGTGTGCTGATTTATATTGTTCTTTGCACGAGTTGCAAGTCTTGGATTAGTGGCCCTACGTCCACGTCGTCTGGGGCGGGCGGCACGGGGCGAGTCCCCTGCCGGCTAAACGGGCTGAACTGGTGCAGAGGGTTTCGAGGGAATTTATTTTTTGCATTTCCGTGCCCTTTTTCGTTGTCCTAAGTTCTGGGACCCCGGTCTGTTTAACTTGGACTGGGGTTGTTTTTAAAGTTTTAAAGTTTAGAATTGCATTAGAAATTGAATCGTTGGATTGTTGGCTCCTTGCTCTTTGATATTGTAAATATTTTACCACTTGTCATTGTTGACATTTTGGTTTTTAAGTGTGTATATAGTGTTCGCATTTTATTTATACAATGTCGTCTAGTAGTAGTGAACTGGACCCAATGAGTCAAGAAATAATGTCAGCAGCTTCAGAGCTGACTGAAGAAGAACGAGATGAAATAACTCATAGTATCTTGTCTCAAGCACAAGATTTAGCAGAGATAGAAGTCCTAGCAGATAGCTCTCTAGCTGGAACATCAGTGAAGTGCACATCGTCATCGGTTGCTGGAGCTTCACAAATAACACAGAAAGTATCAACCGCTTCTCAAAATGCTCAAAGAAAAAAGAAGGGCAAAAGGAAATGAATCTGATGCCAGTACATCAAAAAGATCCTTAAGTAAGAAGCAAAAGAAGGATGACAAGATGAAGTCGAAACATGATGAGTTCCAATATGTCCACAATCAGCGAGAACGATTACGGACCTTTCTTCGGGACAAATTAAGTAAGGTTCCAACTGCCTCTATAAGAACTATATTGGAAATCTGGGACCAATTAGAGGCTAAAGCATTCGATGTCTTCACCGAGAATATACTATTGAAAGAAAGGCTCAAGAAAAAGGATGAAAGAAGCAAAAAAGATTCATATGCGAAGGTTGCTAAGAAGGATATTGAGTTTCATGAGAAACCGTCCAAAAAGATTATATTGAAAGCAGTATCGCAAAAATATCAAACAAGTGAGCAAGTAAAAGAAGACGTGCTGAAAGAAATTCGCCCTATTTTGACAGAAGTGAAGGTTAAAAATATAAGAACAATAAGAGATAGAGGTGTTATTGTGGAAACAGCAACTGATGACGATATAGCTAAGATCAAGGGTTGTTCCAAGTTGGACACGCTGGGAATAAAAAGTATGGTTCCAAGATCTATTTTGCCAAAAGTCGTTATCTTTGATGTTGAAAAGGGAATGAAGAAAGAAGACCTCCCTAAAGAACTATGGTTAAAGAATTTCAGTGAAATGGGAATGAGTGAAAAGAAGTGTTGTGATGGAATTCAAGTGTTAACAATAAATAAGACCAAAGACAAGGACACTGAGAACTGGATCGTCCAATTTAGTGCAAGTGTATGGAAGAGGGTGAAATGCAGATCACGGCTGTTAATTGGTTGGTCAGCTAACAGGTTCAAGGAGATCTTCCCAGTAACCCAATGCTATAAATGCATGATGTACGGCCATGTAGCTAAATATTGTAAGAAAGAAGCGAATTGTGGTCACTGCGGTGAAGTTAAGCACTCGTACAAAGAATGTCCAAATAAAAACAAACAACCAAGATGCTGTAATTGTAAAAGGAATGGGGCTGCAGCGGATCATGCTGCTATAAGCAAAAACTGCCAAGAATACAGTAAAGCTATAGAAATTTATAAAAGAAATATTAATTATGGTTAAAATAAAAATCTTACAGTTAAACGCCCAAAGAGCCAAAAGTGTTGCACTTCAAGTAAACTATATTATGGAGAAAACGGACATAGCAGTAGCAATTCTTCAGGAGCCCTATGCGGTTGCAGAGCAGGTACGATGTTACCCGAGATCGTATAGAGTCATCTCGGAGGGAGTATTACCCAATGCGACAATAATAGTTCTGAACAAACATATGGTTGTTACGAAAGTGACTACTTTATGTAACAAGAATGCAATATGTACTGAACTCATTGGGGACTTCGGTAGGCTCTATACGGTGGCTCTGTACTGCCAACCTTCTGAAAGTTTAGATACGAGTTTAGCGCATTTAGAGAAATTGCGCACACTATTGGGGTCTGAGAGGATTGTTATTGGAGTAGATACCAACTCTAACTCTCGGGCAGTGAAAACTCCGATGACAGAGGGAATCTGCTGGAGGAGCATATAGCTGCAACAGGGTTGGAGGTGATTAATGAGTCAGGACATCCTCCAACTTATAATACTGTACATGGTACTTCATATATAGATGCTACTTTTGCAACAGGTGCAATAAGAAATAAAATAAAGAACTGGAGAGTTGTTGAGAACTTGACTACAAGTGACCACAACGCGATTCTGTATGATATCGATCCTCAGGATTCGATACGGAATTGGAATAAAATAGAAAGATTTTTAATAACGGACGCTGCATGGCCAAGGTTTACTGAAAATTACAATAGTTTAGTGCGACAATTTGCTGGGATGACCTTGTAGCTGACGACCATGTTAAAGAACTGACAAATGTTATTACGCAAGCTTGCACTCGAAGTATGAAAAAGCGAAATGCCACTTCAAGACCAGTCTTCTGGTGGACTAACGAATTGACGACTCTAAGAAAGGAGGTTAATCAACAGAGAAGATTATGTCAGAGGCACAGAAGGAACTGTAATAATGATTTAGTTAGAATATATGTAGAGCAGTATAAAGAGAAAAGAAGAAACTATGTCTTAGCTATTAATAAGTCTAAAATGGCTCATGGGAAGAAATATATCGAAGAGCAAGGATCCAAGGATCCTTGGGAAATTTTAAAAATAATTAATAACAAAAAGAGTCTTTTGGACATAACCACAACTATTGGCAACGAGAATGAGCAAACTTTGAACTGGGAACAATCTGTGAACAGGATATTGGATGATTTGTTCCCGCAATTAGAAAACCAAGAGCAAGCATTTGAAAGTTTATGCCAAGAAATCCAGGAAGAAAGTGACTTTACACCAGATGAAGTACATGCGGCAATTAATCGGGCAAAGAATAATAAGACACCGGGCCTTGATGGGATTGAAGTTGTAGTGATGAAGAAAGCATTTGAATTGACACCGGAGGCGTTTGTTGGAATGTACAACAAGTGCATAAGGAGGGTATCTTCCCCAGGGTCTGGAGAGAAGCACATGTGAAGTTGGTAATAAAAGGAACAGACAGATTGTTAAACGAGACTGGAGCATACCGACCCATTGCTCTCCTTCCGGTGCTGGGCAAAGTATATGAAAGAATCTGTATAAGTCGTATAATGATTAGATATGAAAGAAAGTCTATGTCCTCTGAGCTCCAGTTTGGTTTTAAAACTGGTAAAAGCACGGAGGACGCTATACATAGACTTGTCCGCACTGTCGAGGGAAGCAATGATAGGTATGTTCTTGCCGTTCTTATTGACTTCCGTGGTGCTTTCGACAGACTCTGGTGGGTGAGTATCTTATCAAGAATCCGAGAAACTGATTGTCCTAAAAATTTATATCAAGTATGCGAGAATTATTTCAAAGATAGGACTGTAATTATAAGAAATAACTACGGTGAGATTATCAGGCCTGTGTGCCGGGGTTGCCCTCAAGGCTCGGTAATCGGTCCATACGTTTGGAATATGGTATTCGATACTTTTCTCCAAAACAGATTTGACGGGGTTAATATGATAGCGTATGCAGACGATCTTGTGATGTTAATCAGTGCCAGCTCCCGCTCCCAATTGGAGACCAGAGCAGATAGTGCTCTGAGTTCATTGAGCGCATGGTCCAAGCAAAATAAATTAGAAATATCTAAGGGAAAAACTGTCCAGATTCTAATGAAAGGTAAATTGAGTATGAACAGACATCCTACTGTACAATTGGAAGGTGAGCCAGTACGCTATGTCAAGACAGCAAGATACTTGGGTGTGCAGTTAGAGGAACGATTGTTTTTTACCGAGCACGTCCGGTATATCAAGGACAAAACAAGAATGCTGTATGCTAAAATCCGGAGGGTAGTAAGAACAGACTGGGGCATATAAGGACGCTCTTTAAACATGTTATATCATTGTTTATTTGTCCCGATACTTACTTACGCCTCCGGGGCATGGGTCCATCGAATTGACAAGTCTAAGATACAAAAGCATCTTGTACAGGCCCAGAGATTTGCTCTACTTGGGACTACACGAGCATGCCGTACAGTCTCCTCTGACGCACTCCAGGTCATGGCAGGAAGAAAACCTGCTTATTTCGAAGTATTATTAAGAGGGCTAGTATACTTCATTAAGAACAACATCAGAAGTACTATAATGGGTGTGACTTCTTGCCCAGATGAAGGGCGAGAATATTCTAGGAATGAAGTCCAAGACGAGAAAAGAAGAATAAACACTGAGATTATTTGCTCTCTGGCAAGCAAGCTGGGAAACCAGTGAAAAAGGTAGGCAAACATATATGTTCTTGCCTGACGTAAGTATGGTTGATTGTAGGTTAAAACCTTGGTTACAGTTTGGATTAAGAGCTGGCTTTTTATTAACTGGACATGGCTTGAAATATAAATTGTCACAGCTTGGATTACATCACTCTGGATTGTGTACTTGTGGAGAAGATGAAACCTCAAAACATCTGATGCTCGAATGCAACGTATACTTGGACATACGTAGGAGGTTAGAAATGCTTGTAGGAGTGTTAGACGAGGATAATCTGGGGATCCTGTTCACAGATTGTAACAACTTTGCTCTTTTTAATAAGTTTGTTAATGATGTGTTTAATAAAAGAGCCCTGATAGATAGTGGCGACCCACCTCCCCGTGGTTAGGGACGGGAACTATGCTGATCAGGATACATAGACCTGGTCCAAATGTATTGCTCCTCAGAATAGGCTAAGTGGTCACAAATTTATTTTGAGTTAAAAATTGAGTTATAAAAATTTAATTTTATAAATAATTGTTACCTAAGATTCTGATGCCAGGAAAATAAGATCCTAGCCACGGATGTGCTACGGCACCGGTAGGATCCGGTATTTCTAATGTAATGTCTGTTTTCACTGATCAGAAAACTTCATATATGCCCATATCATTACTACCAGATCCCTTTCTTCTTCTACTGTTTTAATTCAACCCGACCAATTCTATAATATGTTTTGGGGTTGCTGTGCCCCAAGTGTAAGAATTTACACTATGTTGCATTAAAACAATTTTCTGACCATCCATTTTTGAATCCTGTTCAATCATTCTGAAGCAGCACTGTTTGGCACTGATCATTGACTCTCCCAGTCTTTACATCGTCTGCAAATTTTAACATCACGTCCTCTATCCCTTGGTCGATGACGTTTATGAAAATCATTTGGCCAAGAACCGATTCTTGGTCGGTTCAAAACCAATTTAACACAATTCAAATCAAATTAACACAATTCAAATCAAATTAAGGCAATTAAAAGAATCTAACGAAAATATTCAAAACGATTGTTCTCGATTTTTTCGTTTTAATTTCTGGAGGGTATCATACGGAAGTGTTCTACGTACTATATCGAGGTAAACTCCTCTTATTATTTTACAAATATTATTATCAACGTAGAACGTATTAAGTATTACAGCTCTGATTCATATTATCTAATTACTAGGTTACTTAAATCTGATTTTTCCTTAACAAAACTATGTTGTGTGTCCTTCAGAATGCCATTTCTATCAAATGTTCTTGGATTACACTCTTAATCATTGCCTCCAGAGTTTCCCCTACCACCGAAATTAGACTAACCTGGCTGTAGTTAAGGATTTCTCTCTTAGAATCGCCGTTAAGTATTGGCGATACATTGGCATTTCCCCAATGCAAAGGAATCTCCCCCGAGTCCAATGATGCTCTCGTAATTAACCTCAGTGGTTCAATACGGTCTCTAGCCCCTTCCGTCAGAATTACTAGGTAAATGCCGTCACCTCCAGAAGCCTTACTTGTGTTTAGGCTCAATTTTTTTAAGAAATAGTCTTCTATAATTTCAAAATCACTCTTCCCTCGCACAGCCTCTCCTAAGCATGATTGTTTTTCATCAGTAAAGCCCGATGCGAAGTAGCTATTCAATTCGAGAGAGAAAGAGTCAGTCAGCAGCCAAGGGTTAGCAATGTAATGTAAAGAAAAAGTTGCCTGAATAAACCCAAAAAACAAGCTAAATAAAGTATTAGAAAACAGAGAAATGAATTAAGTATACTAAACATTAAGTGAGTGTACAGAATATTAGTCACAAAATACATAACATAATTATATACATTGAATTGAGTAACAGAATACATTGATCAAGACTTGCTTTATAATAGTAGTGGCCTTGGCCACCCACTACAGAGTATTCTTTTTCTATGACGTCGATCCTGACTAAACTTGTTGAAGTCGGCATCTAGATCTTGGACGCGTGATAACATCTGCTGAAGAAGGAACCGGTCCGACAGGTGGTGAAGTCGTGTTTGAAGAGGGAATAGCTGTGGATTTTTTCGCAGACGCGCCACTGGGATTTCCCATGCATAGTTATCCCAGAAGGAGGGAGAGGAGATGAGACTAGTCATGAGTTCGGCCGTAATGACAAGTCTCCTTTATCAATGAGCCACGTGAGCCGTGGGATGCCGAATGTGTTGGCCATAGCGGTGGTTCGTTGCCGGGGAGGAAGGCTGAGCTTGAGGCAAGCCCATTTGAGGAGCCAGTACTCAGAGGAGAATACTGGTTTGGTGGTAGAGGGAGATGTGGATGGCCAGATCTCTGAAGCATAGAGAAGTGGGAGATAAACAATTGTTGAGATGTATCTGACAATTGTGGATTTGTCTGTTACATGTTGCAGATGCTGCTTTCATAACCATCTTAGTCTAGCAGCTTTTGTGGGAAGCATGTCTACATATCGGCTGAACAGAAGCTTTGGGTCGAATTCATCAGCAAAATCAGCTGGGATATTTCAGTGTTCCCAATACACAAGTATTCGATCTGATTCATATTCTTCTTCTTTGTAATCACATAAATGAAAAGCTTCTTGTCCTCAGTCTTTGCTGGCTTAGCCAGTGCTTTCTCATACTCAGCCTCCCTAACCTTATGTGTAATACTATTACAGATCAACTTGTAGCCTTCAGAACATTTCCTCGCTCTGTAACTTTCCCACGCTACCTTTTTTTCTGCCCTATTAGACTGGCCAGCTCAGTATTCATCCATCTCGACGCCTCCTCGTGCTATATATTTCATAACGGTATGCATGAGTTCATGGGTTTTGTGATTCTTTCTTTAATTCCACAATTCTAATATATTCGTCGTCCCTCTAAATTAGCCTAATTAACCGAAGCCATATAGTGCCATAGTTCCCTTTTCTGAAATTAAAACCCCTGGCCTTTGCTACAATATCTTTATCTTCCAACTGACGACTTCATGATCACTACTTGCCAATTGTTCCTGTACTATTACTCTTATGATCTCATCTGATTCGTGAGTAATGATGATTTCTAGAATATTCTTATCCCTAGTATTTTCTCTAATTCAAATAATAATAATCATTCCCCCCCACTTGTTCCAATCAATTAGGGGCAGAATGAAGTCACCTATTCTCGATTGCTTGCCCGTTCATCTCCATTTGGCGACTGTAGTCATAATTTTAAAAATCCTCTTCTGGTCTCTAGATTATTTCCACTCTCATTATACGTTTGCGTTATTTACATAATGCATATATTTAAAAATAACTTGAAAGTATTTATCTGAATAGTATGGAGAGACCAAATTGGTCACCCTTCGTACAACGAAAAAAAATGTTAGAATATTTACTGGAGGCAAGATGTAAAATTCTCAGAAATATTCCTTGAATTACGTTTCTTACGTGCTTCTAATACACTGCACGGTAGTGTATTTGTTTGACGGTGTGGTCTGTTCTGTTATCTCGTTTGTGTGTATACGTTTATTGATTCTAGTCGGATTAATGTCTTCGGGCATAGCGTACATTAAAGGGTAACTAATCCCCAGAATAAATCCTCGTGCTCAAACGTCACCTTCTTCCTCGCTTCTCACAGCAACCTTTGTTCCTCACTCAAATGAGAAACGAACCGCTAGCGTGACCGGAATAGAATATATTCGTTACTCCCCCTTGCGCTTTCCAAGCGCGGTACTTCTCCAGGATAAAAGGAAAACCAATGGAAAAGTTGATTATCCACTAAAGATAACAGGAATCTCGTCCTCGATCAGCCTGCTAGCGTCTATTAACTAGACAACACAAGAGTGGTTGATTATTCAGCGAAGATAACCGATTATCCACTAACAAGTAGAGAGCAGCGCACAGGGCGACTGAGCACACAGACAAACTGGCGAACACCGAAAACCATGACTTTAATCTGCTGCCATTGTCCCCCCCCCTACTCGTTCCCCCTTTCTGAAGTTTAATGAATAAACGTCCGAATCAGAGGGGATGTTCTAATCTAGCCTGGAATCTCCAGAGAGCACTAAAGAGGATTAGACTGTAATAGAAGCAAGACGGAGCGACGAAGACGAAGGAAGGGGGGAAAAGAATCTGGGGAGAAAGCAACAAAAGAGAGAGAGAGAACAACAAGAATTAAGAGTTTTCCTCTAAAGCAATAAACCGGAAATAACGTTCTAATCCAGTAGGCAGAATTATCTGAAAATTACTCCTTAAAGAAACTGTCCTCATGGTTTCCGTAAATGCATCACATTTACTGCTTAATTACAACAGGATCTGCAATCCATACTGCAGTGGAATCGGTTCCTTAAGTTTTATTGTGTCCAACCTCACATTTCAAGGAGGAAAGCCAAAAAAAAAAAGCGAGAGAGAAAAAAGCAGAGCTAGCGCAACCCATGAAAAGAAACGCAGTCCCATACACTTTAGCGAATTACATTCAATTTTCTCTAATGCAAAAATTTTAAGAATTCAATTGTTATTTGCCTTGCTTTTTAAGGTTTTTTTCTGAGCTACCGTTAATATAATTACTTCTAAACATGGCCTCGAGGCATATGATAAACCGAGCTAAAGGCTCTTCTTTATGCAATAAAAAGACATTAAAAGCACTCAGAAAAACAGATTAGAGAAACACCAATTTGAAGGAGGACTCGCTCTACCCCTCGCACTGCTACAAAGTTTTATATTTCAAATACGAAATTCAGAAATGCAAGAAATAATATAATGCAATGAAGGGAATGACTTCTACTGGTAACATTCTAATAATGGTTGAACTTACTGAAGTTCATATCTGATTGGGGTGTTCTTATGAGAACTTTCAGTTATTTCCAGAAGATGGTTCTGGAAAGATTAACTATTTTATGCACACCAAAATATTTTAAACCAGGGAAATATTTTAAACTTTTTACAAATGTATTCTCTATTTTAAATAAAACACACTAGTTGGATGATTATTACTTTCGTTAAAAAAACACTTTGGGGTAAGTAAATACACACAAAGTTGGAGTAAAAACTATAGAAGGCAAGAAATTAAATTTCTGGCTTTCGTCTTCTCCAGAAAAATTATTTCTTGTGCACGCAGTTGATCATTTTCCAATCTGTTTTGAACTATAGTGTTAGTGAAGTTCTAAACTATAAATTACAAATCCATGCAAGTTAAGAGTTAACGCAGAAGTTCTTTAAATATTTTTTTTTCTAATAAATAATGAATTAATTAATTCATTGTAACATACACATCACAAAAAAGTGGTTTTTTTTTTTTCATGCGCAGCAAATGTTAACTGCTTCAAATCGATCTTTTTTTATGTCACCTAGGGAGTGCGAACTATTGAGATCACAATGCCCAGAACTGTTTGTTAAGTAGTTCAGAGACAATTCAAATAAATGTGAAAAATCTAAGGCCGTTCTAGGATCACTCCATCATATAATGACCAATGATCGCTAGAACTGGAGGACACCACAGAGGCTGCTACAAACTTCAACTGGAACATACCACTATATACAAACGAACTGTTCAAAGTATACTGTTTGGGTCGATCCAAGAAGAGGAATATGACAACTGTGCTTTGTGCCACTCCAGAAGTTTCCCGTAGCCTACGCGGTTACCTCTTTCATTAGATTAAGCCATTCTTTGTGAACCGAACTTCATGAATGTACGTCTGATTGGTTTCTGTTAATATGGATTTAGAGTTGCTGTTAATCTAATTTTGTTTGGTATAATACATAGTAAAATATGACTAGCGTTACGTCAAGCAAATGACGTAAGTTCAGTTCGTAATTCTGTATTCACACGTGCATGTAAACAAGGAAGCAGAATAAGGAAAAGCATGGCATTGGTTGCCAGCTAACAACCAGTCTAAATAGTGATATCAGTGCATCAGGCAAGCGAGAAAACGTGGAGAACCTGGAGAAAGACATCGCAGATCACCACAACTAGCCAAAACTGCAGAATAACGGGAAACAAGAAGAAGATTACCTCCAATCAGACAACGTAGGAACCTTTAGAAAGGCCTCCCCTTCAATGGTACAACGTCCCCTTTCGCAGAAAAGATATTTTTGGCTTTCTCTAGGAGATGATCCATACCAGACAATGAAATCCACATTCAAGTTAACAATAAAGCCGACTCCCCCCCAGCTAATAAAGCTGAGATTAGAAATGTCCCCTCCCTCTCGGATACATCTCAGTAAGGTATATAACGCAGGCAGTTAAAACGAGTCCAAAAAGTTTTATTTCAACATTCAGTCCAACGAAAAGTACTGAACCATTTTTTAACAGAGCGCACGAGTGCAAAGCTGATGTTTGGGGGTTAAAAACAAGATATCCTCCCTCATATTCGTTGTTCCTAATCATCATCCCCCCCCCGACAAAAGCGATATTCTTGATGTAAAAATATGGCTTCCTGGAGGTTTAGTCAATGACCAAGTCTGTCACAAACGCACCACTTAAAAGGTTGAAAAGGCCAACTTTCTCATTGAAACCTTAGTTTACATGCCACCTGAGTACTGAGTAAAGAAGCCAGAATGGAATTAATCACGTGAATTATGAACAGCTGAAAGGAAATGCTCTACTTTGACATTAAGAGATTTTTATCTTGCCCAGACCTAAACGTCTAGAACCTAGTAACGTTCGAACTAAAAGCCCTTTTCAAATATGACATATGTCAGCTTGGAACACCGCCTTCGAGAAGGGACCAGTTACTTGACCTTATTCTTCCAACATCGAAGAAATAAAAATAAGGCCTTCTGTTAGTAGGCTTTATTTTATTTTTTTATTAGATAGTATGAATCAGAATAATACTCAATACGTTCTACGTTGATATTAATATTTATAAAATAATAAGAGAAGTTTACCTCAATATAATATGTAGAACACTTCCGTATGATACTCTCCAGAAATTAAAACGAAAAAATCGAAAACTTACATTAGAGTAAAAAATAAATAATTAAAAACCAATTAACCAATACCAAAAGACCAAGTACATACGAGTTGGGTGACAACTCCTCCACAGACACACAACGTACTACAACAGAATACGTCAGCTAGTTCACGAACACCCCCTCACCCAGTATTCAACGAACCGACATATCAACAGGTTACAAATCTTTCCTCGTGTACGCTATCGCAGGACCAGATTTCGCTTTTATCCAAAGGACTAAATTATAATTTTACCACCTCGAAAACTACCTAAAAAACAATGCGTAATTGATATTGAATTTGGACTTCGTAATGTTCCACAAAAAGATATATTTATTCAACAAGTTAACCAAGTAGTGAATAACATAAAAGAAACGCGACTTCCTAAATTGAATACACATGACAGTTCAGCTTTACGAGAACTTCGGGGAAATAAGGACATTATTATACAGAGGGCAGATAAAGGAGATGCGGTGGTAATACTAGATAAACATGATTATATTAATAAGTTAGATTCAGTTGTTTCGGATACCTCCCCTTATCTTTCTTGAAGTAGACCCGGCACTGTTTACAAATTTCGTCAATCAATACAATAAAACGTTAACCACGTATCGAAAAAACGACTACATTACTATGGCCCAGTTAAAGGAATTGAAGGAAAGAACATACAATATTCCTGCACTTTTCGGTCAGGTAAAATTACACAAGACTGGGTTTCCTATTCCACCTATTGTTTCCTACAGGAACTCGGCATTTTCATCCTTAGCCACACATGTATATAACATTATAAAACCCTTTAGACAGGTAATACAATTTGGGATTAAGAACTACGATACATTATTTAATAATCTTAAAGACTGTAGACTTGGCGACAATGAAAATTTATTCTCACTAGATATTACCTCGTTATATACGAATGTAAACGTTGAATACATATTAGATATTTGGGATATGTTAAATAAAAACTCGATACCGATTAATTATACGAAGCTACATATTAAGGAAATTTTTCGCTTGATATAGTTGGCCTCAACTGTTAGTTGAAGCCAACTAAATCACCTTTCGAGACAAGGTGTACAAACAAATTTTTGGATTGCCAATGGGTTTGAGCCTGAGCGGCTTAATGTCAGAGATCTATCTCTCAACGATTGAGCAGATACATTTGACACCTTTTCGTCCCCGTATCACATACTATGGGAGGTATTTAGACGATGTTCTAGTTATTACTCCTAGTAGTATTATCCAAAACATTTTACATTCGTTTAATAATATTCATTCTAGACTCAAATTTACATTGGAAAGTGAGGATACGGATACAAAGTCATTAAACTTCCTAAATTTCACGCTTACTCGAATAAAATCCAATTTAGCATCTATCGAAAACCTACAAACACCGGTATGCTTCTACGTTATAATAGCTATCACCCGTTCACCTACAAAAGACCGATTATCTTTAATCAATTTCTAAATACCTACAAATATTCAACGACGGAATCTGCTTTGGGCTCAGAAATACGAATATTAACTAGCAGGTTCTTAAACAGGGGTTATCCCCTTGCAACAGTAAACCGAACTAGGGCACAGGCTAAGGATAGAATGCAAAATACTACACCAACCAACAATAGTAATATCAAAAAATACTTTATTTCTGTCCCATATGTTGAACAGTGGCACAAACAGCTTAATAGATTCTTTAAAGATACCGAATTTAAAATTGTGGCCAGGCCAATACGGAAATTACACACTGTACTGAATAATCGCTCGGTTCTTTCCGCGTTCGTAACACAAATTAATGACCTGGTTAACAACATTTCTTGCGGTGATTGCGACTCGTCTTAACAAGGTTCGACGCTATTTTCCCTGAATTTTCGTGTAAATCAACATGAAGCCTCAGTTCGTGCTTCTCGTTCATCAGCGTCAGATTTGGTTTGGTTTGGTTTGGAGTTTATTGGCGCATCAGCGACTGAGGCTATAATGCGCCATCATCGTCAGAATTAGCCTTTCATGCCATTAACGAAAAACATACTTTTTTATTTAACGAGGACAAAATACTTAATGTTCAACGTAATTATACGCGACTATTAATTGCAGAAACCGTAGAAATTAAATTACGCGAGAATTCTGTTAATGTTCGGCGACCATATTTGATCTCCGATGCGTGGAACTTTACGCGCATGCGCGAAGGCAAATAATCACTAAGTTTCAGGTTCAACCCTATTCGGTAATTTTCATTCCTGTGATCACGACATACAGTCGAAAAGCGTTCTCAGCTTCAGGAAGGAAAATAGTTTTGAATATTTTCGTTAGATTCTTTTTAATTTTTAATTGCGTTGAATTGATTTTTAATTATTTTTTACTCTAATGTAAGTTTTCGATTTTTTCGTTTTAATTTCTGGAGAGTATCATACGGAAGTGTTCTACGTACTATATTGAGGGAAACTCCTCTTATTATTTAAAAAAATTTATTTTTTCATCTCTGCAGGGGGTATTTTCCACTCTATGACTAATGTTAGAATACAATGCAATTCGCAAGATGAGGAAAAGACAACTAACTTTATGCATTTTCTTAAATGCATAAAGTCAGCCATAATTCTGAGAAACCTAATGAGCTATTACTGGAGAGGGCTGCAAGCGAAATCGATTGAAGAATCCATTTCAAGGAATACAGCTAAATCATCGTGGACATCAATCACTTCAATAAGTTGAGTCTCAATCAATGGAAGAATTTATTATAATTAAATATATATCACTGCAAAAACACGTGTACATTTTCTGTGCAGAAAATGAATGCGTAGTGCTGGATCAAGTTATTTAAACGAAAAAAGTAGTATGTAACATTTTTTTGATAATCATTATTCTTGATCATTTATAAAAATAATAACCAATTGGAGTGAATCTTGCTTGAACTCGTCTAAATTCTTGAATGTAAGTTCCCGCCTTCGTCTCCCACCCGTCCTTAAGAATTTTTCTAGGGCTTCCCTGAAGCCATTAACCTAGTAACGCTATTTTAGTATTACATAGATAATCTTAATGGATGATAATTATAAGGCACGTTGAAGCAGGTTTCTTATCTGAAAACCCAGGAAGAATAATAATTTTATACGACAATGTCTGGCCGAAAACGAACTTGTGCCCTTGAAATAGTTCACATGAAAAGAATAGCCTGACCTCGTGTTACAAAAATCAATAAATAAATAAATAATACACGTAACAAAATGGAAGCCCTTCCTATTTCGTTAATAGCTCAGACCAGTGTTTTCCAAACCTCATCGACGCAGATGCCTTATTTGAGACAATACCTAGAATTTTATGATTCGACAATCCCTTTTTTGTTCCTTATCTTTAAATTGATGGTAAATGCAACGGTAGGCAACTTCCTTTGTTTTAAACCAAAAACATGTAGACAAAAGTCACAAAAAGCAAAGGTGTGCAGTACTAAGAAAAAATTTAACGTAGGCCATCTGTAAAATGACACGTCAATTATTGGCTATCAAAGAGAAAGAACTTGTTGCTTAGGATGAAGCATAAAAAAATTATCTTTAAATGTATTACTCAATAATTCTACTTTAATAAGTTGTATATATATATATAACTTATTAAAGTAGAATTTATTTATTTAGAATGCTCAGTTATGTTCCATTTAAAAACTGTTTAAGACATGATTACTGTAATATTATGATTTTATTACAAAAAGTTTAAACAGTCATAGGTTAAAAAAGCGGCAACAGCTAGGGAAAATAGCCACGCTGGAATGAATTAGATATACCTTTCCCCCCCCCCCCCACCATATTCACTTCTTCACAACTCGAGAATGGATGTTTTGGTTAACGTGTTTCAGTTCAGAGGGAAGACGAATATATCCCTTGTAGGAGATGCTAATTCGGATATAAATACACAAGAATAAAAAGGAAATTTTTAAATACACGGGAATAAAAAGGATATTTATAAATACACTAGACTATTATATATATTTGAAAACAACTAACCATGCATTTGCTGTTTAAATAGAAAAGTGGTTACTCAATAATATGGCGGCGTAGTTCTTATTAAGGCATTTAAAGTGTTCGAATACGAGGGACCTCGTGTTTCTTTATGAGCGCGAGTTACCAGCTGCATGATTGAAGTGCACATGCAAAAATATTCCATTATGACAATTAAAATAGTTCAGTTCATGCGATAATTGAAGCTTTTTCCTCTAGTTTTTGACTTTTGTATACCAAAATTGTGCGTGCATTTCCTTTCTAGGTTTTTTTTTTTTAACTAGCGTAAATATTAAAAATACATAAATACTAAAAATGTAGGTTATGGCACGGCTTCTACCAAAGGTGACTGAATCTACTACCTTTATGAATGATTCTACATTTTCCGATTATTTTAAGAAAAGGTAAGTTCCATTCGGCAAGTACATTTCTTAATGCTTGTTGCACTGAGTTAACCAAGCTTCTTTTGTTCAATTCATAATAAGCGACATTAGAACTAATAAGCACGAATTGTAGTGTTTGTGTTAACATTCAATTATTAATCTCATTTTGAATTAAGTGAGCTAATTCCACATACCGGATTTTTTGACGAGCTTTCTGTTCCCTTGTAGGCAAATTCAAATGAAACTAAGTAAAAGTAATTGCAAATAACACTAGAAACCTCGGTGACTGCACAAGAATAGCCATACACGCACCAAAACAAAAAATACTAGATAATTTCACTAAAAATATTTTCCTCCGACCGATACTAAACGGTGTTTAACAACGAACTGGTTATTTTTTTACAGCACCGCCAGGTGACGCAAAGCGTATAGATGCTGAACCACGAAAACCGACGTCAAATACGTAAGGCTGTACTTTAATAAGAAGCAAAGTCATCCTTACCGTGGTTCCCAACCAAGATGATTTCACTCAGAGAATATGGCACTTGTTTTTGTCTAAAACTGAATAAATTATGAAATATGAAACATTAATAATATTTAACGATTTAATTTGAAATGGTTAACTTATATTCACACGAGGATTGCAGTCCACAATTGCAATGGCACAACAATCTTTCAAGAATAATACTGTCGTACTATGGCACTATACGCAGCAGAGACTTGGATTCTTACAAAGAGAGACAGGCCTTCGAGATGTGGTGCTGGAGCATGATGGAAAAAAATTAAATGGACTGAAAAAGTGTGAAATGTGGAACTATTAAGACGTGTCCAAGAACAACGGAAAATTCTAGAGAAAAAAAAAGATCAACTAGACTCAAATGGGTGGACCACGTGATTCGACATGGTGGCTTGCTTCTGGATGCCGTGGAGGGAAAACGCCCTAGGTGGAAGACCAAAAAATACCTTCATCGGAACGTTGCTGGATGAAGCGGGACTTTGAAATTTTGAGGAACTAAAACAAACGGCACAGAAGAGATAAAGGTGGAGACAATTCATCAGAGGAACTGACCAGTCACAAGCCTGAATTACTGATGATGATGAACTTATATGCAGTTGATATCGTCTGATGAAAGTTAAGCATTTCTACATAACGTCAACTAAATACAATAGCAGTATGATGAAATTCAAAATAATTTGCTATTCTTTTTAAAAATATATGTACTGTACTTGCTGTTATAACAGCAGGGAGATTACGCAATCATACGACACAAGCAGCTTAGTTCTTATTATATATAAATAAACATTTGACAGAAAACTGCCAATATAGCGATTAAAATTGTTCAGTACATGTGATAACCGTGACCTCTTTTGCCAGCCCTTTTTCATACGATGTGGAAAGGACCTTGATTGTAATTCGTTTCAGTAGGTTGTCGAAAGTATTATGGGCTTCCTTTCCCACCGCGTATGAATTAGTCGGCCTTGGGTGAAAGTTTCTTTCTTACATTTCTTATGATAACTGTCTATTTTAGATTAGCTGTAAGCTAATTATTGTGGATTAAAAGAACTCAAGAAAGAGTAGAATTTTTAGTGTAGCGAGAATTTCCTCTGTGTATTTCTTGTTGTCTACCATTTCTTGGAGATCACCGTCGATCACTTGGAGTGAGGGCAGTATTTGCTTTGGCAGAAATCTATCGGTGAATGCTAGCCGGTTATAGTTTGCTAATAGCTGCTAAAGACCGGAGATAAGGGCAATGAATTCACCAAGAGCATTGATCCCTGAAATTCGCCTCTATTTTACCCATGGCCATCTTGATCGTGAATAGTAGCTTGCTTTCTTTCTTTCTTCGACGTAGGACAGCAACCTACTCAGTTGAACGACATCTGTTAACTTCATTTCTGTGAGAGCTGGAGAAAGGTAAAGCTTGGTGTTGGCCCAATTTTACAGCCAGCATTTCTCGGCAAAGATCTTTTTAAACTTGGATTCGGCAGCCGATGCCCATATCTCTGAGGGGTACAGGACGACTGGGTATAGACTGGATAATATATATCATTTTAATAGGTGTGGGTCATCGCTTTGGAACTGCCGTTGTTGGCCATCCAGCGGAAAGAAATCAGGCTGGAATGTATAAGGTTAAACGTGTGCGCTGTGACTGATAGCTTGAAGACGAATATGACGCCGAGATCTTTGTGCGTTTGAACACTGGAACTGGGGAGCCATTGAGAGCAGACTCCAGCTTTGTTGGACTGCCTTTGGTGAGAAAATGATCTGTGCCGATTTCAGTGAACTGATTTGGAGGTTGAAGGCATTGAGGTAGTCAGTAAAGTTTTGTGGATTCCTGTTTATTTGTTGAGTAATCTGGCTGGCTGGCGAGTCAGATAGCGATATATTAGTAAGGAACTTGACATCGTCACCATATGTGATGCAATTTCATTCTTTGGTCACGGTATCATGCTTGCCGTGAAGAGAATGCCGGAGAGGACCCCACCTTGAGACACACCGGCAGTTATATCACATGGTTTGGTCTTTGTTCCGATGTTTAGAATGAGAGTCCTCTTGGATACGCTAGATTCTAGGAACCAGAGAACACCACCGCGGAAATTGAAGTAGCCATCTAAGAGGTATAGCAGCTGGGGAGTACAGACGGCAACAAATGCACAGTGCATGTCAATGTATAGCAGTGTTATTTTACAATATTAGTTATAGTTGACCTTCCTGAAGTCCCGTATTGTATTTTCTGAGGACTGTCACAGAGAATTTCGTAAGATGGACGGTAGCAGTGCTTCTCCAGAATTTTATCAATACAGAGGCACCAGAGATAAGACTGTGTTGGCTTGGGAGTGTTGATTTTAGGAAGGGACGGTGTGACCAAAGGGAAACAGAAACACTTTTGAAGTGAGTGGCAGTGACGTCAACGTGAAATCAGCGTGTGTTTGGATACTGTTTTTCTATATACACTCAGTGTCCACTTTATTAAGAGGGGACCCTCTTGAACTTGGTTAGCTTGGTGTATAATCAAGGGTAATTAAGTCCCGTGGAGTTCTGTGATGGGATGCTTGGGTAGCCCAGTCCAGTTATTGCTACTGGCTAAAAATGGATTGAATTGGATTTCGAATCCAATCAATTTCTATGCAGAATGGATTGCAGACAGCTGAAGGGAGGCCTGAAGTCCGGAAAAGTTGCCGTAGTATACTCTTTCTGTTTGTTTGTTTGTTTGTTTGTTTTGTTTTTAGGAGCATTAGCAACTAAGGCCATATTGCTCCGGGATATGCGGTGGTCATTCCCTGACCTTTCCGCATCATCCGTATTTGGTGGTGACGGGCTCGAACCCCGGTCTAATCAAGAAGCGTGTGCTACGCACTGCTGCTCCTTCCCACCTGGCTACGGAGGCGCCTACTCTTTCCGTACAAATGCACCAGAGTGTGCAAGAATTAGATGCTGACTTTATCAATTTGTCAATGACTGGGTAATTTTTTGAGATAGAAACCAGCCAGCAAGACAAAGACGGTTATGAGAAGAGCAGGGCTGAGGGTTGGCTTCCAGAACAAGAGACTAGATCTCCCATCTACAGGAGTCCCAGAATGAGGGAGAAGAAATCACGCCGCTGAGTAGGCATACCATTACAGTGAATTGTAATGGTATGTTTAGTTGCATGCAGAATTCGTGAGTAGACTACAGACATGGTAACCCAAAGCTCCAAATAATGTATTTACCGCTAAGTAAAAGGAAGAACTAAATAACTTATTAAACATTATTTTACATTGTAACACACACATAATAGCACATTTTTCTCTCTCATAAAAATGCAAACTTTCGTGCTACAACATCAGGGCATTTCTAAGCCGATAATAGCATACTGGAGTTGAGCGCCGATGCAAAGAATTTCACACCACGATGAGCAGTTTTTGCTGTTTAATTTTCACTCGCATATAATTGCAACCGCATTCGTGGTCGATTCCACCATCACCACGGTGCCTAACTTCCCCTCAAACCGTCATTATTTCAGCCCTTTTAAAGTACCCAAAATAAGTGTGCATTTTAACCCTAATGTTATCTCTAATGAAATTCTCCAAAAAAGAATGGAAAGAAATAAATTTCGTCCGTCATTTCGCGAACTCTACTTTAAAAGCCTTATATTTTTGGGGTCAACACAAAGACTACCATTAACAACCACTTAAGCATATGGGTATGAAGCTTAATAGAAAGCAAGTTTTACGCCGCATTTTTAACGTTAGTGCAAAGGAGCGAAAGTGATTTTACTTTATTTCTCCTGAGCTATCGCAGTGTCCAAATAATACTTAGCTCCTCGTGATAAAACGATTTCTGCGTTTATCGACTCGAAGGCCATTTCATAACTTCCAGCAGTACGCAAGCAAAAACCAGAATTTCATTTCGCTCAGTTTAATCATTTACATTATTGTTTAAATAACTCTTGGAAACTTCGGTAACAACTGGGAGCGTTTCTCTTAGGTATCACCTTGACGCATGGAACCCCTGAAAACGCAGCTATAACTGTGAACGGTTCCGTAAGCCAAAGTAGCAATTTAACCGTGCCGGGTCTTCATATCTTGCTTCCAGCAGTTTGTTTTTGCACTTCACTCGTTTTCTCCAATGTGCTCTTTGTTGAGACCGAAATATTACGTCCTTCTCTATAGACCCGGATGTGCCGTTAGGGGTTGGCTTTCCTTTTGAATGGGATTGTATCAATCTTGGCAAGTGTGCGCGCGTGGTGGTTGTGTGCGTGCACGCTTGTTGCAGAGCTATTCGTGTCACCAGACGACAGATACTAAATTTCTATACGAGCTACCAAGCTTTTAAAGAAAGGTAAACGTCTAGTAGCAGTTTTCTTCTTTATTTCCAGATCGCCAGACACCCACAGTTAGCGATCAATGTTGACCGTTGAAGTGCTTTTCTGTTGCTCGAGTTCACAAAAGATCTTCCAAGTAACAACGTAAAGATGAAGTAGAAGAGTTTCTTTATAACGATATTGGAAACTTAGCTTTTCTTTATTACCTCGGTTTCGATCATCAATTAGACTTGTGGGTCTCGTTAAGGAAGAAATATCTACGCCGTCACAGCACCTTATGTATATCCGATTTGGTGGAACTTTTGCTAACAAAAGTTGTAAAAAATTCACTATTAAATTCAGAATCTGCGTTACTCTACATAATTAGGAATGCGTGGCGTATTGGACTCGTAATTTACTACAGCAACAAATTCCTTAAAAAATGGCAAATTTGTTCAGACCCATCAAATAAAAATAGGTTTCTTTTTTGGCCGAAATCTATATTCTATCGTTGGTAATAAATCTGTTTGTTCAACAGACACTCGCTCGTAAATATTTTCCTACCAACAGTTTATATTACCGTGAGGAGTTTTCCAATGGACCAAAGAGCGATGATTTTTGCAGACTGTAATTGCTGTAATTCACCACAATGTGCAATATAATCTGAACTTTCTTCTAATAATACATCAGAAAATAAATTATAACTGCAAAAGTGGCCTACGCCTGTCCAAATGTCTAAAATTAAAATATTGGTTCTCAACTTCTACTTTTGGATACCCCATTTTGACCGAACTAAAATCTGCAACTTTTTTCCATAATTCCCTTATTGTTCATCATAACAATATTACTTCTCTCCTTTGTTCCATGCTGTTTCGCGTTTACAATTTATAATCGTCCTGATAACTTCCTTCCAGGATATCGTGGAGATCGCAACCAATTGGTTGATGCCTATAAGTTACCAGAAAACAGATAAAGAATGAAATATCTGAATTGTGGATATCTGTTTTGTGTACTCCCATGAAACTCAACTTCATCAACCTATTTTAAAAATAACAAAAAAACCTTGCTGAACCTTACATCACCAATAAATATATAAACTTAATCTCCCGTTGGGTTACTTTTCATGAGAGTAGAACAGTCAAGACATTCATTTCGAAATTAAGATTTGCAACCCCTTCGAATGAATCTTGTACCTGGAAAGAAAAATATAGATCCGTAGATTGGAGAGTTACTGAAAAGTGAACATTTTCAAAGTGTTAAATCCTTTGGAACTGGAAGCTCTGAAATCCTTCAAGAAAGTTTGTGAACATTTTTGAGTAATAACAGAGCAGACAACCATAAAATCATAAGCGAGAATTTATTATAAGCTTACCAGAATCTCTGTTGCAATACGCCTTTAATATGCACGAGAATCTCGCAATATACCTCTAAAATACCTTCATTCCCAATTAGACTTTTTTCCCAGATAATCTGGACACATTAGTGATGAACATGGTGAATATTTTCATCAAGATCTTGCTAAAATGAAGGAAGGTTACCAACAAAAGTGGAAGACTAGAATGCTGGCAAACTGTTTCTGGAGATTGATCAGATAGGCTCTGATCGATTCAAAATTTCATTAAAGATTTCAATAATCGTAACCTGCATTCCTCTCTAAATTTCTAGTTCTAGTCTGACTACCAATTTGTATTCAGCTCATAAAAATAAGATTTATTAAACGTTTGTAATTTACTTTCAGAAATTCACAAATAGCAGGGTACTTCCCCATTGGAATTTGCAAACCCAGTATGGCCCCAGTGGTGTGATTATGCTCTACAGACTTCCAAAACTGAAGGCATTCATTCACTATGGTTAAATTTCTTCTTAAATTAGACCGCTGTCATGATTACCACAGAATAAATTATAATCAGCATCTAAATAAATATAATTTATTATTACTTCGTCATAGAAGACAACTGATAGGACTAAAATTTATCCTTGAGTTCATAAATAATCCATTGTATCAATTTTCCATAGTTTCTTATATATCTTTCAACAGCACAGTTAAAAAAGAAAAAAGCCTAAAACATTCCTTTAATTCCTCACTAAATTTAAACCCTAACCTCTCCAAACCAGTGGTAAGTGAGGAATACACTATACTTTCACAAGGCCACCACCTGTGTTACAAACAACGTCTACTTTGAGAGCCCGAACTGCTCCACTGTATCATCAAGTCCGTTTTATGCTGTGAGATGCATCGATCTGTTTGGAAATTTTATCATCTAGCCAACGTATAAATCGTATTCATTGTCATAAAAGCCATTTTGTCCACAATAAATTTATTTTATTAGCAATAAGCACGTGCAAATAATGATATAGCCAATTAAAAGTTCTGAATAATGAGCTCGTAGGAAATGTTGCAATCTGGAATGATTGCAAAAGTATTCACCACAATGTGCGATAGTCAGAAAAAGACCATCACTTGTTAGAGCCAACAAAAGGATTAAGAACAAGGCTTTTCCAATCGAGTGGTTCTTAATGCAATTATCCACATGGTTTTGACAAGATAAGTGGGCAAATTAATCCGAATTTAATTTCACTTGTATCGATTAAAAATTGTTTAACTCAATGAAATGAAACTGTGGTAAAGATCTTTAAGGTTTAGATGGAAGCTTTACGTTTTTTTTAAAAAAACTAAAGCTTTTGTTTCAGTTTATCTTGAAAGAATGACTTTTATTATTTTATTTCACGCGAAAACTCCAAATCCCTCCCTCCTTCCCCCTGAGATCGGCAGTAAGAAGTTACAAAGTTGGATCCATCAGATGTACCCGACTATTCAACATTCATTGACAGTTTCTCATATTATTTTATGGAAATACTTTAAATGATTTTCGTATCTTTCATCCCATGATTTCGTTTAGAGCTTATAAATCTGATACTGCACTCAAATTCAGTCATTATCATTATAATTTAATAAATGTTTTCAATTAATTTAAAACGATGCACTCCACAGCCTTCCTACTTATTTCTTTTTTCTTCTGTGAACGTGGTTTGCGTCCGTGCATAACAAGAAACGGTTGCAGCAGTTGGCTGCTGATGATGATGCTTCCTTATTCTTTTATATAATATATTCGTTACCCATACTTGCTTCTCCCACTTGCTCTTTTAGCACATAAGGATATTACACAAGTCAATGTTGCATATTTCCGAAGATGAAACCGTCATTTGTATATCGGAACAAGAAGCCATCTCCACATTTAAATGTATGGACTGATACGAGGTATTCATTCCAATCTTTATCACAGCTGTTCTCTTCAAGTCGGCCTCATCCGTCATTGTGGACCGCCTACTTGAAAGGTCATCCTGATAGATCGAAATCTCATTATTACCTGTGCCGAATTCAGCCGCTGCTCCCAGGAGCGACTGCAACCTTCGTAGTTCAAAATAAGAAAGGCGGGCGTTCACAAATCTCTGTTTCTTGTTTTCCATCAGAAGATAAGGGATTCCTATCAGAGACGGGAACTCATAACTGCTATCGCGCAGCAGACTACAGATCATCAACATCAATGCAGTCTGCTGTTCTAAAAAACTATATCCGCGGAGTTTCTTTTTTTTTTTAAGTGAACGAGAGATATAAAATTTTCATGATGGCAATACCTCATGTATATGAGTAAATGATGAAGTGCTTTACATAGCGCGAAACATCATGTGTATATCAGTGTGTGTGTGTGCGTGCGTGTTTGCGGGGCCCATAAGCATTATGTAAATATTTTGTCAAGAGAGTTTCTGCCATGCTTAGATTTACTCCTACGAAAATAAAATATCTTTGTTCCAGAACTTTGCATTTCTTCCATCAATGTGAACTCTATGCATACTTGATATAATCCATTTCAACCGAATGGTGGAATTTTTTCTGTCCCATATTTAGATTTTTTAAAAAAATTAAAATTGGGGTTTTAAACGTTTTTAAAAATATGAAAGTAATTAAAGATTTGTTTCATTAATTTCATTATTAATCAACCTCCTTTCAGTTTTAAATCCACTTACTGCTCTGTATCGACGGAGCCCTGTCTAATGAACTCATCCATCCCTCCACCAATTAAAAAAAAAGAAATTATGGAAACCTATTGCAGTTCATACTATACTCACCTGGCCAAACACTATAGACAATACAATTCAATTGTAAGAGCGTGTTTTAACCACAAGAAATCACTTGAAATTAAACAGTTTAAATAAATGCCAAAAAGAGAAGAACAACGTTCTACACGAACCATAAAAAGGACACCAACAACCTTGATCTTGAGGAATGGCTGACTACTCATACCTCGTTTCTCCAATCAGGCGGTTTCCCAAATTGCATGTATTCCAGACTATGATGAGCCTGCAGGCTCACTCTTTGCGATACTCATCATCAAAAATAAGTCAAGCATCCACCACTTCAAAAAGCATGCGAAAGACTTATGTTAATGCATCTAATACACTTTTATAATTAGGTCCATTGCAATTCTCATAAATTAATACATTGTGTCCGAAAATTTGCATATGTTCTATGGTAAACTGCTTTTGATGGAAGAAAACCATTCAGCAAAACGAAGCACACTAAATTTTGGGAAATGTGGATGGGTGGTAAATTACACTTGGACAGACAGGTTATTGTTGTTAGAAACAAGAAAGCAATCCTGGTCAAATTCTAATCTGTGGAGAAATTTTGATAATTCTCACTCTCCTAAGATAAATATTTCTGAGAGTAACCAAACCGCATCCCACTTATAGCATACTCTCTTGAGCAACCATTGGAACAATAAGCATTGTACGGAATAAGCTATCTTAAATCTAGCCGCTGCGTTATGGTACTTCCTTGGAATGCGTCTTAACTGAACCGATAAATGAATGCCAATCAGAGATGTATCGTGCTGACTAAGCTACCACGCAGGACTATGACTAGAATGGTCCTCTTCCTCCTCCTCTCAGATATTGATATTCAACGTGATTTAGGTTGCTCAGTCAACGCCGGTTTATTATATTAGTAGGTAGTTAAGTTTTAAATATTTGTTAGCTTCCCATGGACATCTGTTTAAAAGTTTTTTTTTTTTCGGTTTGCTTTTGCTTAACATCAGTATTATTTCTACCTCGCTTTTGTAAGGGTTGTTTATCCTAAATGGCCAGGAGCGTTACAATACTGATTAAGCAATTAATAATGTTACATTAAACATTTAAAGTTAAAATAACATTTCTGCATATTTTACAGAACATCACAGTAGAACTGAGGGAGCATAAAAACCAAACAACTTGACTCTTTAAACTAAATGGCATTAGCCTTTTGGAGCGCGTAACCATTCGCCCCAAACATCATCTCTATGCAAAAAAGTAATAAAATAATCATAATAATAACCAACACTTTACAAAATGCATTTACGCGCACTAGCAAAGCAGTTTCACAACGTTGAAGGGCAAGATAAACAGCGGTAAAAAGCATAAAGGTAATGCTCCACGGAACTTTACAATTCCATTGAGGCATTATTCATTTGAATTATTTATTAATAGCCACTGTTAGTTATTTATAATGTCCAAACTACTTCAAAATGATTGTCAAGTTGGAATCGGGCCAAAGAGATAAAGAGGAACTTGTTTGTCATTGTAAAGCGCCTGCGTTTTGAACTATATGCAATTGAACGCAAAAGAGGATTATTTTTTGTTGTTGATGTTGCTTTAATGCCTATTGGATAATTTCGTTGTAGGATGGTCTCCTGGTGTTGGCGATTGTCCGATGTCTTGTTCGTCGACACAGGAAATTCTGGTTTTCTAAACCCTAAAAACATTTTGTATTTTTTTAAATATTGCTGAATTCTAACGCGTTCCGTGAACTGTTAGATGAATCATATATGATTTTGAAGCACGCTATAATTTTTAATATATTCCGGTATATATTAAAAACTATACATTAAGACCTTGTCTATCGAGGGATACATTCCTGAAGTGCAATGTGAGGTATCTTCTGCGATCACTTCCATGCTCAGTACGATCTGTTCCATCGACAGGCCTATAAAAGCAGGCTTGGGTTCCGCCAATGGTCAAAACATGAAATGGAACTTCTGATGTGTTTATACAAGTACCTTACCGTGCCATCAGCATTGTCGGTTATTCGTAATAGGTGGAGCCACTTTCCGCAGTATAAAATACATCGCTATCAGTTTTCGCTCTAAGATCTTTCATAATCAAGAAAACAGTTGACACTTTTTGTACTACTCGTGTGTACAAATATGATAATAGTTATTCAATCAATGTATTATACACTGTCCTACCATTAATATCAGGACACTTGCCTTTAGACAAAGAAAAATAGTTTTTATTGTGTAATTTAATATTTTGTGCTGAAACCTTTTGCTTTTATGATGGCCTTCAATCTTTGCGCTGGCGCCTCCGTAGCCAGGTGGGCAGGAGCAACAGTGCGTAGCACACGCTTCTTGATTAGACCGGGGTTCGAGCCCGTGACCACCAAATACGGAGGATGCGGTGGAAAGGTCAGGGAATGACCACTGCATAACCACTGAGCAATATGGCCTTAGTTGCTAATGCTCCTAAAAACCAAATAACAACAACAACCTTCGCGGCATACTCTCATCCAGTTTTTTTATAAATGTCAGGTGATGTGTTCCTCCACTCGGCCTTTAACGCAGCCGCCAGTTCGGCCTTGTTCTTAGGGTGATCTCGACGTGCACGTACCCGACGATCCAACACATCCCAAAGATGCTGGATAGGGTTCAGATCAGTACTCTAGGCTGGCCTATCCAACTTTTCCACACCCATGGTCCTCAAACCACTCTGTTACGACCCGGGCAGTAAGGCATGGCGCGTTGTCTTGCTGATACAGGTATGGGCCTTCCCCGAAGTACAGCCAGGCCTCGCATAACGCGAGTTCGATTAACGCGGTTTTCAGAAAAAAAATTATAATGTTGGAAGTGCATAATTGTCCATAATATCCTGGTATTGCACAGCATTCGTGGTTTTTTCGATAACGACTAATGGGCCCAAGCCCATACCATGAAAGGAGCCCATACCATGACACTGCCTCCATCAAACTTCATTGTAGGGAGGATACAATCAGGAAGGAACTGTTCCCCTGGCATTCGCCACACCCAGGAATGGCCATCGGACTGTTTTCTACTGCTCTACAGTCCAGGATTCGCGCTCCTTACACCATGTTAATCGAGGTCTAGCATTTGTTGAGGTGATCAATTCTGTTGAACTGTTGAGGTGATCAATTCTGTTGAACTGTTGAGGTAATTCTGTTAAACGTGTTATCTTGCATGTCCACTTTTGCAATTGTCTGTTCAAAGCCCAGTGTGCATAATTATAGTATGTTCTGTGATGTGTTGCATGCATAGGACCTGTTTTCCCATCCATGGAGGGGTGTCCGGATATTAATGGTAGGGCAGTGGATGTGATCACCAATAAACAATTAAAAGAAAATCATTTCCTATAAATCCTCGCAGAAAGAGACAGCAATGGCCACATGAATATTTGGCGAAAACGACGTAAAATAAATAAATTTTCTCTTTATACTCCGGATGCTTAGGGTCAGGGCCGTTTACGAGATAGAAATAATAAAAGAGCATCGTATTTAGCAATCACGTGAGAGAGAAATAGTCAACTCAAATGCAGTACTAGCATAGCCTCGCGTTTGACCATTCAATTATAAAGCCATTACTCAACAGTATATCCGAAATCAATTTATTTGTCTGCATGTAAGCAACACTCGTGACTGTTTTTTAAACCGAATTGAATAAAAATATTTTGAAGATGCCTTTAAATAAAGCATTGTGAAAATAACACCTAACAATCCACTCTGATTAATCCTTTAACACTCTAATTCTCAACATGACAGCGAGTTGCTTAAATGTGACTTGTTCGCGCACATCGTTAATACAGTAATGGGAACGATTAATCGTTTTCTTCTGCAATGTTAGCAATATCAGCTGCTGTTTGTTTTTTGGTATTCAATTTTTCGCGAAGAAAACTAAGGCCATGAGGAGCCACTTTATTATACGCGGACAGTAACGTTGATTAAAAAGGACCTTAAGGAAAAAAATTCAAATATGCATAAAGCAGCGGTATACAAGAGAACAGACAACAGGATTTACCAAAGTGGATAATTTTACACGATAGTTTAATAACATCGCGTTGTTATTAAATTTAAAACTAATGTGTTGGCTCGGCTTTGGTCTTTCTGAATAATTTTCAGTAGAACCTCAATTGAACGAGGTTTTTTAAATTGCCTAATTTCCAACTCAGGTAATCTTCAAACTCCAGCCATTATTCGAAGTAGTAGCAAAGCTTACAGAAATTAAACTATATAACAGCGTATCACGTGGGATATTAACGTAATAATTTGGAAATTACGCGTAAACTCAGTTTTTAAGTTTAGCAGTATATTAAATTTAGCGGTGTTACGAATTCACTAATTTATAAATAACAATTACTGAATAGCTACTTACAATCTTCCAAGAAGCAGTAAATGAGACCATGGCGAGCAGTATCTTCCTCAATCCGCCATGTTGAATATGTTTCCGCGCGATTAAGACGATCGTAATCTCTTTCAGCAGCAATCGGATAAGCTGATCAAAGATATTCAACCGCTTTAGACGGATGGGATAACCTACATGAGCCGGTGGCTAAATTAGGAGTGGTAGCAAGTGTCCGTTGAACTGCACACCGACAGTCGCATCCAATACAATCCGTATTCGGATATTGCTTAATGTTGCTTAATGACTATTACATGAAACGCTGTTGCGCAGATCTGCACCCTACACGTGTGTTTTAGTCTAAAATTGCCAACTATCTATAACCACAAATTGCTCGGAAGCCATAAATCAATTGGCAAGATCAAATCCAGTTATTGTCCTAGTTTAAATTCGACAATGAAGCTTCGATAAACGCTGTTTATCGTTAGAGTCACGTACTACCAGCTAAAGTGTTTTTGTAATCTCTTTATGCAAATTTTCAACGTTTTTGAGCGGAATACGTTACTTAGCAGATTATTTTATCCGCTTAAATAGACGGTTGTGTCGCCTACCTGTGGGAACGATCTGATTTCGGACGACAGCACGGTCTGCTAAGGTCGTATAATAAAAGATAAACTAGTTTTGGTTCAAACACGTCCATTCACTCAGCGGCTTATCAGGCAGGACCTGTTTACATTAGCTCGCCAACAGATCACGTTTCGATAGTGTGTTTCATGTCGTACATTACGTGAAGCGTGATCTAAACACCGGAGCATATGCACATTCGGTTATGTAACGTGTTGCATGTCAGAAACAGCAGTAGCATATCATCGTAATGGTGCACTTCATCACGTGGAAAGTGGCACGCTGTCTGCTGCCTGGTGCAGAGCACACATTGTAACCTGTCTGCGGTCAGCAAATTTCAAATCTACTGTAATATGCGCAACTTATATCTAAGCACGAGCACTGCTCACGAGTGTACGTCACCACTGTTTTCTGACTTCTGCCATTTTACTACTGATAATACGTTGCGCGCAGATAAAGGCGACAAATGGGTGCGATGCCCAAGCCGTACAATAGGGTAAAATGGGACAGAGATGCCCCCATCTTCTGCATTTCTTAAACTGTCCATTACATTGAGATCTTAGGGATAGTTATTCGTTCTTTTAATTGGTAAGAAGTGACGCTGATGGATAGTGGTTTTTCAACTGTTTTTTGTAATTTTTTTCGAGTGGAGAGCTAACTCCTTTAAAGTTACAATCCATATTTCGCAAAACTTATCCAACTTTGCATGTGTAATGTGTATTAAACCTTTAAAAATGAAGATATAGGCCCTATTGAAATCAACTCCATTGAACAAAGTATTGTTCCATGGTCGAATCAATTCATTCTTCCTAATTTCAAAAAGAATAAACAATAATCGGAACATCAACCTCAGCAGCTCAATCGCCAGTGAATTCTCATGCATCATAATACACCTCAGACTAACCAAACTTTTAAGGAAAATTTCGCTAAATTCGCTTCAAACAAGAAAAATAATATTCAATGGAGACGTCTGGATATAGCACACTATATTAGAAAGGGAAAAGGTACATAATTTTAAAGCTAAGAAAAGAAACCACAAAAATAAAACAAAGCTTATAAATGCAAAGGAAAAGATTATCTATTCTCAAGAGGATTAGTAACAAAATATTTTCATATCATGGCCCCGCAAGACCAAATTTAGAAGTCCATGTGTATTATGTCCGTATATTGTATGTGTTCTCTGTTCGATTTGCCAGTTTTTCTGGAGGGGGAATCTTGCTGTCCACGCCTAATACCTAATAACTCATTTACGGAGTGATAAAAGCCCATAAAAGTTCCTCGCGTCATTGGTGGGATTTGAACATCGGCCTCTTTCCACCCACTGCGTGGGAACGGTGATTATAATGACTGTGCCAATGAAATATGGGCCCTCGTAGGTAGCATAGTTGGTAGGATCGCCGTCCTCCCAGGTGGAAAAGACCTGAGTTCGATTCCCATCGATTCAAGAGAAGGAATTTTAATGGGCCTTTTTCACAACGTGGCTGAATTAGTTGGTCTCGGGCGAGGAGAGCATGGGTTTTTCCTGTGACAATGAGGCGTCAGTATATCATGTCTGCAAATTGTGAGATTTCTATGGTTCCTTTAATTTTGGAAAACCCAACTTTTTGGCAGAAGAAAAACTTACAAACTCGGCCACGGTATGGAAAATCCCACAAAAGTTTCTCCTGCCCTGGTGAACTCGAACTAGGCCATTCTTGCACATAGTATAAGGACAGTAAACCTCGGGGAACATCTTTTGATTACTCATTGAGTTCAAGGTCCCATTTTTATTTTCCACCTTCTGCAGATTACACCTTTCTCTACTTCAGATGAATATTCACTCTTCTGTGTTGGATGGTTTATCCATCGCCTGTAATAACTTTGCAATTTCTGCAATCGCAGAAAACAAATCAGAAAAAATGCATTTCTTTATGTAATCATTCTCTGTCCGTGATAGTATTTTGAAAAATACAGAGAATAAATACATAAAAATTAGTGTACATTTAATGATTACACAGAAAACACTTTAGACCGGGAAAGAATTATCCCTGCTCTAATCCGATTCCTTCCTTCACATATCGTTTTTCACAAGATTTTTATATCATACTTAATAAGCAGCTTACAATCGAGTCTAAACTGTTTTTGGGATTTGGCTAACCTTTTTCGTTCAGCTTTAAGGAATTACTATCCATGAACCTTGAGCTACTTCTTTTTTCCATAATTCATTAGGCATCTTTTCTTCTTCCATCTAGAAAAGTTCTATTTATCTATTTGGAATTTTAATTGCCTAATTACTTGAAATATTTTGCAAGTTGAGGTTTAAGTTATTTAGAATTTACATCGAGGCAAGTAAGGTCATGATCGTTGCTGTAAATGGCATGTATTCTTTGGTCAGCTTGCCTAATTTCAGGATGAAAGACCAGTGTGTAGCAAACACTGTCGAGACCGATTAATTCGGCCACAATGTTTGTTGTGTGTTGGGAAGTGGACAATTTTGACGATGTGAAACTTGATCAGAGTAGAGATGCTATCCACTTTGCCACCTGCTAGGGCCGTTTCCCAAGACGATCTTTATTATAATTTTAAAATACAGAATATTATTGCTCATAGCAGTCATTTGTGACTTTTTGGACCTTTAATTATTTTCTTAAAGTATAATTATTCTGAAATTCTTGCACTTTTAAAATATTACTCGATTTGTTCATATTAAATATTATTTCATTAATCCATTTTAAGCTATATTATTAAAGTACTATGCTCCCTCATTGCTTCCTATTAATGGATCTCTATTGTCTTAAAAACAGTGCTTTGATATTAATTAGTTATCGACAATTCACTTGCAAATGCCTTAACAGCACTGCTGCGTTAGATTTTTTTGTAATTGATTAAACAGAATTTGAAAAGGAACACACAAGACCTTTCCGTTTATATATCTACGCATTTTAAGTAAATTTAGTCAAAAATAAAGTCTTAAGGCGTATATAAGGTAATGTTACGAATTATTAATAAACTTAGCAAGAGGAGAAGCTCAAATGTAATTTTCCAGCGTAGGGCGTTGTTTAAATTTTTTAGTTTCTTTAGAGATGATTTAAATACGATGATTTTCTTCCTTTTCTCCATCGTTCTTTCTTTCTCATTCCCACCTGGGGAAAGCATCAGCTACAGTGAAATACGATAGATGACTCCGGTGTTACCGCACCCTTAATTCTGTCTGTACTCGAGACACTGACTGAGAGCAGCATCTCGGTGAAATGAAGCAGATTCATCAGGGAAAAGGTCTGCAAATAGACTTCCTCATTTATGAAAATCCCCATAAGTTCTTGCAATATCAGAATAATAGCGTTAGGATCTGTGGGCATTATTAGGTCAAATGGTGTTTCAGCACTCAACAATCTCGGTTTGTTCACAGATGGATGACCATTTTTATTATTATTTCTCCTTCTCTTGCTTTTTCGGTGGCTGCTTGCTTCTTTAGGCAACGTAGATTTTTGAAATAATTTGCAGTTTTGTGCAGGATTTGTACATTTAACAATGAAGTTCAAAAAAAAGTTTCAAATTTCATACAGACTTTTGTAAAATATGAAATCTGGCTTTCATTGAATTATTAAGATATTTTCTGCTACAAACGGGAAAAAAACTATAATTTAAAGTTAGCTTAATAACTTAAAGTTATAACTTAACTGGGGAGAAAACTATATATGCTGGAAATGTCTGTTTCTAATTTTAATATCTAGCTGAATAATTAAACTTTACTCATATAGTCAGATTTTAATTTAAATTGTGATTTTGACTTATTGTTTTTTCTTCTGTAATATTTTCGTTTTGGCCTGATAAGTTCGAATTTAAAAGACAGTTGAACATATTTTAGGTACACTAAAGTTTTCAACACAGATTGTCATCGTATTTACAACTTTTGGTATTGGATTATCATCCACATAATAAATAATTCAATGAATTACCTCTGAATTTTTTGTTTGAATAACAAAAACTGAAGGAATTAGTAAATAAAAAAAGAGTTAAAGAAAACCTTAATTCCCTGAGTTTGGAGTTGAACCCTAAACAGATTCTGGCAGGTTATCACAGTAAAGAAGGCTACAGGTTAAAGATTATTCCTAGAGAAATCTGATCATGTTTATAAATCTGCTTTTGTTGAAGATAAGCAAGTGAAAAGTTCTCTTTGGTAAAAAATAATAGTCCTAAATATATAAAGACGATTGAGCTTTGCAAACGTTGAAGTTAAAGAGGTTGGCTGTTCACCTCCACTGGAGAAAAACGGAAATTGGAATTTAAAGAGGCAGTAGTGGATATTCTAAATGTTTTCTTCGGCAAGCGAAAGAAAAGAATGCAGCGTGCTATCATCAGCAATATTGTAGATAGGAATGCAGCCAATAGAAGGCCATTGATGTATATATAGAAAGAAAATGGAAGAGACGAGAAGAGAAGAAAAGAGACGAAAAAAAAGTGAATATCTTTCTTTATAATCGCATTCAGTAACGATTATATTTTGATGCCATTTCTTTTATGGCCTAACATTTTTTATTCCGTGTAGAAAAACTGATCTACCCTTTTATAACAGCGCAATATTTGTAAACTGTTTATTCAATTTTTATCCGGTCATATTTTGTAAAAAATAATTTTAAAGGCGAATACTTTTTTCGTTGAGATATTTCTTCGAATAAATTTTTCTTTCAATTTCTTTTTCGGATTTCTTTTAATATGCTGAGGAAATTCTTATTTATGACTTGCCATAAATCATAGGACGTACTCAAGCGCGCAATTCTAACACGCTAGTTAATACACATAACCTACATTCTATCCAATCAAAAGTTTAATATTACAATATAAAGCTGCTGCCTTGATGAAACAAAATGCCATTAATTCAAATATTGAACATGGAATCTCCGTCTGACCTCACTGTTTATAGCTATCGGATCTGTTATAACCTCAATGTATCAATTCCAGTATTCCAGTAATAAATAGACAATTGTTGAAGAATTCTTATTTATTCGTAAACTCTGCACAGTATTTCAATGGTGCACATCTGAGGCCTTCATCACAATCGACAGTCACACAGAACTTGGTTCCTCCAAAATGGACTGCACCTTGACGTCAATAAGAGCAAAAGCACAGAAATAGCTTAAAGATTAATCGTTCGGCTATTAGCTAACTTTTTATTTGACTGTTATTGCTCATAAAACAGAAAATATGCTCTGCATGCTTTAATCATTCCATTATTTATTACATAAATTTCTAAATTCGTTTTTCATTTTTTGCAAGTTTCCTTTTGTAATTCTGTATTGTATTGAATAATTATTTTTAGACTTCTTTCCTCCACAGGCAGAATTTTGATCTCTGGTACCCAAACTGTAATTCCAATTCTTCTGTAGTCTTATTTATATGAAAGATCATCGTAAAGTACTCGAAAGAGGATATATAAATGTCTTATGAAATAATATGAAAAAATTCTATGTAAGTGTCTTATGCAGTTTCCAAATTTTAATTTTTTTTATTTTTTGATAACTGCTGAAAGAAGAATAAATATCCAGGAAATTGAGCATTGCTCAGTAATCAGATTTTTTCCCAAAGAGGAAAAAAATACTAAAGAAATCTATTAAAGAATGAAAAGAGTGTTTGGGAAATTACCACTCAGTTTTGCTACTGTTGCAGATGGTCAGCAGAGTTCAAAAGAGGAATGGAGTCAGTTCAGAATGGTTCAAGGTCTGGTCGGCCATCTGAAGCAATCAGTTAGGAAACAATTGTTATCGTCCAAGAAAAAATTTTAGAAAACGGAAGAATTAAAGGGTCAGAAGTTGAAAAATTACTTAAAATTTTCCACAGAAGCATTTTAACGATCATACATGAACTTTTGGGAATGTCCAAATTTTTTGCAACATGGGTTCCCAGATGTCATTCATCATGATAGGACAGCATGATGATGTTGTTGTTGTTGTAGGGTTTAGAAACATCAGCGACTAAGTCCATATTGCTCCGTGTACATCGTCTGTAAATTGCGTATGTTCTGAGGTCGATTTTCTATTTTTACTGGATGAAAATTCCTCGCGTCATTGACGGGATTCGAACTCAGGTCTTTTCCACCAGGTGTGGGGGTGAAAAAGAACGACGATCTTATCAAATGTGCTACCCATGAGAGCGTTCAGAATGATTGGTACATCATGATATGACTGGTGATGACACTTTGCTACATTTTTATGATTCAGAACCCAAATTAGAAAGCCTGCAGTGGAAGCATAAGGGATCTCCAACTCCGAAAAAGTTTCGAACCCAACCACTAGCTGGAAAAGTGTAATCCTTCGATTTCTGGGACACAAAAGGAATGCGATTAATTGAGTATCTATCATCTAAAACCACAATAACGGGGGAATATTATGCCACCCTTAAACCAAAGTTAAAAGCTGCAGTTCGAGAAAATAAAACGAAGGAAGTTGAATCATTGGGTTTTTCTTCTCGACGGCAATGCACAAAATCTTGAGTTACACAGGCTAAAATTCATGAATGTGGATTTGAACAAGTAAACCACTACAGTACAGCCCAGATATGGCCCTAAGTGATTAATGTTTATTTAGAAACCTTATATTCGTGGAACTTATTTTAAAGATGAAACGCTAAAAACAGTTGTAGGAGCTTGGTTTTATGCATAACCTGAACGATTTTTTCGAAGAATGAGCTCGTTGCAGAGTAACTACAAAAGAGTATATTCTGAGTATATCGAGGTGAATATATTGAAAAAAAACAGTATTTTGTACCTATGTCTTTTATGCTTTGTTCTCAGAACTTTTACCACCCCTTGTATAAACAATATTCCGAATGTTAATAGTCTTAAAGTTTTCTCTTTGCGGTATGTGAATTTTAATCAACCACGGACAGCAAATAATACAAAAGTCAAAATAAAAATTTCTGTATAAAATAAGCAAGGTCTGAACTTAAAGAACACACTTCGTGTTTACTAGATAAACAAAGCTGTAAGCTATAAACTAATTCACTGATCACAAAACCAATGAACTGTAATATCTGATAAAATAACACCAGTATATCTACAACAAAACACTTCCTTTGCCGATAAGGTCACGCAATGAGTTGCTCTGTAACAGTATCACGAATCTGTTATACACTGGGTAGCGCAGAAACACGTGTGAATATCGATAACATGTAGCTGTGAGTCATTGAACACAACGCGCACTTAAGAACTATATTCCTACAGAAATATTCGATACCAACTGTTAAAAATTTATATCCAAAGGTGCTGAACTAGCTGTTTAAAGCCATTACCAGAGTTCACAGTAATGAGATGAAAATTGAGAAAACAAAAGTTAATAGGAACCCTAAAAACTAAAACACTCTATATCAGTCAACATTTGGATGTCGAATAACGAAACCTGAACTTAACCCGGTCAAAATGAAGAATTGTAGTTACAAAGAGATTTTAATTTAGAAATAGTTTTTTTACATAAGCGTACTTTTAATACAAAGCAGAGTCGACCTCCGTCAAGGGTTGCAGGATTAGTTTGTTTCTCTCTCGGAAACTCAGAAAAACTTGTCAAACCTACTCCAGAATGCACACAATTTACAGACACTATACCGATGTCTCGTGGCCTTAGTTTTCTCATTGAAAATTCAAAACAAATCAACCAGATAAATTGATAAACATGTGAAAACCGGGACTTGAGGTTTTGTTTCATGAAGTTTGCTCATCAGGGGAGAAGTAAATGAAGTTAACATAAACTGAGAATACCACAGGAATATACCACGACGAATATTCAGATGGAGACAATGAAGAACTAACTGTGGTTAAGAAAGAACAGAGAGAAGATTCTGAAGCAAATTTATGGGAGATAAGTATATATAACCAAAATTTATAAATGGCATGATTGTGTCACCGATGGCATGTTGAGTCATAAATACTAGCTGATCCCTGTATCCTGCAATTACAATCTCTACTAACATTGACAGTATCGTATTGTCTATAGGTAGTTTTTAGTGCAGATAGAAGAATTGCTGTAGTCTTTCACTGCCACAGTCATAGTTCTAACCAGGGCATTCATTAAAATTGAATCATTATTTTTTTCAGCAACAGTAAAAGAGCGATCTTTTGTATTTTAACGAAGAAATATTTTGGCTATCCTTAAAGGCCATAGGACCAGTTCCTTCTCAAGGATTAGGGCGATTTACTCGATACGCTCTCCCATGAATTTCCTTTTTCTTACTGTAAATGCATAAGCTCTTGAAATGAATAAATTGGTCATATTGGTAACTCTTGCGAGTCCAAATTAACTTTACGTTGTTCTGATGATTGCTTTATGATTGTATATAGTCATAACATTCGTATACGTATATCCAATCTCCTAAAGTTGAATTTTTGTGAAAAAGAGGAATAATATCAGCCACCTACGATGCTAAAGGCATCGTAGGTGGCGTTATGGCGTGTATCTCAACTTTTTTTTGCGGTATTTTTTTAATCTGTGGTACCATTTGCTTTTTTTTGTACCATTACCTCTCCATTGAGGAGCGTAATTCTATTTTTAGCCACCGACTAATCTATAAGCGTCGACCTACTAGCGAAGTTTTGTCATGCGCTTTCAAAGGAGAAGTAAAAGACAAAAACGTCCTTCATTTCCTGACGAGCCCATTCGCCAGTAATGCAAGTGTTGCTATAACCCGATTGTCAACCTTCTTACACTTCTAAAGTAATATATATCATTAAGCAAAACTAAAAGGGTAATAAAAAAAAACTAGGCCTTCTTAAAGTCTTTTTTTCTCCTTTTCCTTTATTTTTTCTTTCTTTCTTTCTTTCTTAGCACAATACAATCGCCTACACTAACGAATTCCAAGCTAAGATATCTGCTCTTAATGAACGTGGAACTAATCACTCCTGCCTCTACCAGCTCTCTACTTATTTTAGGATCACTTCCACTTCGTCTTGAAGCTAAGTACAGCCAGCACTCCGCACTATTCAAAACAGATAGAAAAAAAAAAAATAGAGAAAAATGAAAGCCACAATACAATCTTCATTTTAAAGTTTTTTTATCAGTTTCGTCCCCCACACATTCTCTCCCTTTGTTCACAATCCGATACTGTATCTCCTTTCAGAGTCAGGCAGTATGTTCTAATGAGGTGTCTTTTGTTCGTAACAGAAACTTTATCCTGCAAAAGAAAGTAAGAAGGGGGTAGGCAATAATCGGGTGGGAAGAGAGATGGGAAGAGAGGCAAAATAATAAAAAAAAGTGTAAAGGATTCATTGATCCCCTTTGTTGTTCTATGACAATGCGCCTCCAGCCACCCTCTAGATATCGTCCGCACAAGTGCGTTATCAAGCAAAATGAAATAAGAGATGCGATCCAATAGCCAGCCAGTTCGCCATCAAGTAGAGGCAAAACGTCTTCTGCTTTAGAATGAGAAGAGAAGAAGGGGAAATGTACTTCTTTAAACACTATTAATAGCTTCAAACTAGGAAACTATTGCTCTCGGGATACGAAGTGGTTTCTGCGCGAGATTTCGCAGTCCAATTTTTCCGCTGGACCATTACTACAATAACATACACCATATTCTTCCTGGAAGCTGTGAAGTCCCTTAATCCAATATTTCTTTCTCATCTAAAACTTAACTGATGATGATAAATGGTATAAACTCAATTTATATTTCAGAATCAATGCGATATTTCACTGATGTCATTGAAATGATTTCAGCATGCCCATTTCCTCTCCACGTATTCGTTAGGATATCTTCGTTGCCAAATAATAATTGGTCTCAAAAATATAAGGATGTAAAGCACCTGCTTCCATTTGAAAAATCCCGCTATCTGTGCTTTTCAAATATTGCATATTGGTATTAATAAACAAAAACACTATTGTGTATTGTCTGTTGATATATTCAACTTAGTCCACATGTGCAGTTTAGTTGTTTTTTTTTATTAATAAGTAAAGTTAATAGTAAAGGTGTCACATACAATTTTTGTGTAATCTTCGGGTTACAATTATCACATTGATGAACGAAATCCGACAATCAAGTAATCATAGTAATCTATAAGTAAATAAATATACCATCACTAATCTTTCCTGGTTGTGGCCCCCTTCAAAATAATTTCCTTCTGACTATATACACATGTCTAAAATGACTCTGCCATGCCTATCAACATTGCGTCGAATTCATTGGAAGTCCTTTCAGCGATGCTATGACACTGCCTTGAATCAATCTTCAATTGATTCTAAATTAGATCTTTCAAAGGATTATTCAAACATGAAAAGTGGGGAAGATCAGACAAATTCGATGGATGCTGCCAAGGTTTTGTTTTTGAAATGGAGGTTAGGTAAAGTACCGTACGAAATAGATGTGCGGTTAGTCATCGCTGACGTAAAATCCACTTGTCCTGGCGCCCTCGCACAGTGGTTACAATCACTGTCCTCCGCCACCCCACTGAAAAGGATGATGTTCGAATCCTGTCAGATATAGAAGTTATTAATTTTTATGGACATTTTCCACATCGTGGAAAAGTTATTTGGTCTCTGGTGAAGGACAGCATCCCTGAATAAGCCCGGATTTTTCATCCAGAAAAACAGGCACACCGACTGAAAAGAGGATGAAATACATTTATGAAAGAGGGGCCACTTAGAAGACTGCTGTTTCGTTTCCGAATCATACCCGTATATTCATGTCCCACCTTCTGTGATCTGTGGAAGGGAGATCGGGTCATCCTAAACATGTTCATGAATATAACGATTGTGCTGCCAAATCCATTTTTGCAAAACAGAAATCGTAAAGGGGTTTATGTTATTTCAACACGACCTTACTCGAAGAAGCGTAAAATAATACTGGCGCTAAAGTACTAAAGTTAAGTGCTATCACCATCCAGCGACAGAATTCCATACCATTATCCGTGCTGCTACCAATACTAAGGGAATCTAGGAACCCTTGGGTGGCATCTCGTGTATATGCAGGGCATCTGTTGACCTGCCTTATTACAAAAATACCGACGATTCTAGTAAGAATTCTTTCAGTTTCAAAAGACTTAAAAAGACTGAAAGCGTACAACACCTTTACATCTATTTTTCAATTATCTCTGATTGTAGAAGTAAGAACTGCACACATGTTTTCTTTCTTCTTTCCTATCACGAATCCATAGTGATGGTTTTTTCTGTTTTTTGCAGATAGTATTGTGAAGGAAATACGACAAAAGCCGATGCTCATTTAGAGGTGCTATAAAAAAGGTACAGAAAGAAAATTATAGACGTGTCTGAATTACAAAGAGGTAAAATTGTTGATGCACGTTTGACAGCGCCGTTGGCCACTAAAACTGCTGATGTGTATCCAGAGAAACTGTTTCCAGTGATTTCTACATTCACCAAGAATATAAAAACAAAATCTGCTACGATGAATTGTCGTAGAAAAATTTAAGCTGGTTGAAAGAGACTGCCGGACACTGACAAAGACTGTAGCCCAAAAACAAAACTACTGCATCAAAAATAAGTGTAGAACTTAACGTGAGTCTCACCAAACGAAACAGTTCTGCAAGATCTTCATAAAGCTAAAATTTCTGGCAGAGCCGTTTTTGCCAAGTCAATTGTTAATGAAAATAATGCTAGAAAGAGGATGCAGTGGTGTAAGGAGCAAAAAAACTTCGACACCTGATGATTAGAAACGCCATATTTCTAGACGAGTCATCATTCACACTTTTTCTAACATCAGGGAGAGTTCACGTTTTGCGAATGCCAAAGAAACGCATCATCCTGACTGTCTTGTGTCAAACGTCAAACATGAAGGAGGATCAACAATGGTTTGGGCAGCAATATCTCTGTATTCTTTAGGTCCTATCATTACATTGAACGGGCAAATTACTGTCACTGATTACCTTGATATTCTGAGCGACCAGTTCGTCCCAAGACACAAACGTTGTTTCCCACAAATGATGCCATCTTTTAAGATGATAATGCTCCAATACACACAGAGCCAGATGTGTCCAATCTTGATTTGAGGAGCATGAAACCGAGGCTAAGCATCTCCCATAGCCTGCACAATCACCAGACATAAACGTTATTGAGCCATTGGGAGCATATTTGGAGAGGATAGTGAGAAGCAAATTTCCTCCGCCTTCATCACACAAGGATCATGAAACGTTCCTCCATGAAGTATAGTCTAATATTCCTCTTTAGATAGTTCAAGATTTATTTGAACCTAGTCCACGTGGAATACAAGCTGTTTTAAAGGCAAAGGGTGGCTCGCCACCAAATTAGTGCATACCTGTAATTCTTATCACGGATGTTTCTATTATTTTGTCTACCCATTATAAGTTAGTTCTTGGGTGGCACTAGTGTGACAGTTTTTTTTTACAAAAGTTATCGTCCTCCGTGGCAGTATAGTAGTTTCGCCATTTGTCGCTCGTTAGGAGAGGTCTAAGTTCGATTCCGTCTCTCTGGAGGACTTTCTGAAATCCTCTTCAATCATGTAGTTAACCCATTACAGGCAGATCGGGTATGGTTCCTCCCATGAATTATTTCTGGTTTTTAAAGCCCGCACAACATGCAAATCGGCTCATTATTGTGGCCCATCTCCTCCTGGAGTGGACGGATACCGGGAAGTAGTCTTCAGGCGATTAATGCTTTCTGGTAACAAAATGGCCAGAAACAACTAAACATCACAACAAGAAACACTACATAAAGGTCAAAGTACACGTATTTCTGGCCATTTTACACATTTATGTCATCATTGTACAGCACGAAGAGTTGAACCAATGTCTGGAAGCACCCTACATTACATAAACACGCATTACAAAGATAAATAAATAATTATTTTTTTTTCTGTTCATACTCCGGGGCTGCTAACTAGAGTCAGAACAATTTAAAAGTGAGAGTTTAGATATTTGCATTGAGTGGGTGTTTTGCTCAATGAAATAAGATATCTCTGTGTGTGGTTCTTTCTGCATTAGCTATTGGCTCTCGTTCCATGTCATGCCACAAAGTATCGCGAACTAAAAAGTAAAAAAAACATTGTTTTTATGTGGATGCCACTGCTTGTAATTATTCTAAGAGCCAGAGTACAACATGCTGAATTGCACGCAGAGGGCTGTCTTGCTGTGTCTGATAAGATAATCTTGTAAAAAATGCATTTGGCATTTTCCCAAGTTATGTTCCATCCTTGTATTCGAGTGTTTCTTAATTTAGCACTTTTTGCCAAAATCTTACATGTCGGTCATCACACTAAACATCTCATCCGCAGCCTCCGTTCTAGTTTTTCCATAACAAAAAAAAGGGAAAAAAATACGGTCATAGCTGCATCCACAGCAATCATAACATGCACAGTTCATGTTTTCTAAGACAGTCTCCGAGAAAGAGACAAAATTATTATTGTAATATAGATTCCATTCCACTGAGAGAAGTCTCACAAAATTCAAATAATTCCTCCATCTTTGTCAGTTGCGCATGGACACTTTTTCAATTCTTCCAAGGTCTGAAGAAGAGACAGACTTCGCAGACTTCGTTATATATCCCATCCTGTTCGCAAAACTTCGTAACAACTGCCAAGCCAGCTGTAAACCGCAGAGAATTCCAGTCAGCAGGATAACGCTCATTTGACATTTGGTCATATGTCGCCCGCAGAGACAACAGTCTTTCGCCCTGCACCCCCATGGCCAGACATCCACTTAAAAAGATAAATCATTCATCATCGTTACCAGGGAGTGTTTTTGCTTCGCTTTGTGACCCTTAGTTTATGCTTAAATGAGCTGTAGACCGTTAGACAAACGATCGAAACCTCAGACCAAACATTTTCATGAAATTAAAACACTAAATTACACTTTCGGCAAAGGAATTTTACTTAAACGAACCCCATTTGTAGGATTTAACGTCTTCTTTGAAACACTGATTCAATTCCAGTAGAAAATTGCCAACCACCTTGAGAAAATTTATCAACTGCCACTCAATGGCCTTAGCCGTGATTGTCTGACACAAGCTTATTGTCCCTGATAATCATTTCTTCGAAGTATTGCATTTTACATGAAGGAAAGTGCTTGGTACGAAGTTAAACCATATGGAAAGAACGTTGGAGGAAATGGCCAAGCGTGGATGCAGTAAAATTATATTTGCGGCATGCAACTAAAAGTACGTATTGGTAGCCAGAAAACGGAATTTTTGAAAGAGCGATGACTCTAGCCTTGATGGTGTCATTATGAGCGCTTTAAAAGAATTTTAACTCACTCCGTGCGTTATTCTAAGAATTTTCAGTGATCTAAAAATGAAAATCATAGCATTTTCGAACTACGCAAACAAATTGAATTCTCTCGAAATCACCACTTCTTTCCACAAAAGTCGTGTCGTATTATATTAATCCTGTTTCGTGGAAGCCAGAGAAATACTGGTAAGCTTCTCGTTGAGAAAAGTCACAAGGCTAGTCGATCTTAGGAGAATGAACACTGGAAATCCTTTACGGCATTTTCAGTTGTCAGTGTCGCTGCAAAGGTACTTGATAAAGTGTTCGACTGTTGTTTACAATACTCACCGACGCTATATAAGGCAATGAGGCGTCATAAATATCGTGTCTCTAAATTGCGCGAACTCATATCGCCGGTTTGATTATTATACGGGGTGGAAAACACAAGTTGTTATCGTATTAGGGTTTTAGGAGCATCAATGACTAAGGTTATATTGTTCCATATATACTATCTGTAAATTGCGCGTGTTCTGTGGCCGATTTTCTGTTTGAGGGACGAAAAACTCGAGTTTCTGGATGAAACACCATGCCACCCTATCCTGAGACCCACTAACTCAGCCACTTTGTGAGAAAGGCCCATAAAAATTCCTCCAACCATCGACGGGAGTCGAACTTAAGTCTTCTCCACCCAATGTAGGGAGGAGAGCGATCCTACCAACTGTGACGAGGTCAAAAAAAAACACGAATGTACTTCTCATCTTCAGCAAATGAGGGAAATGATCACAACTCAAGAATCTTGATAAAGGAATGTATAAATATCCATAACTGGAGAAATATTTTCAAAGACTTTTTACTGGGGGATGGTGTTAGTCGATCTCAGAAGGAGATATAAGGTTTACTACGGTGATGTATTCTGTGTTTGTCATTTCGTGATTTTTTTTTTTTTTTTCAGAAGAGCAGAAAGACACAATAATGCCTACAGTGATTCAAATAGATCCAAATGACTCCTTCTGCACATGGCATCATAACTAACTACACTCGTAACTCACTGCATGTCCCTCTTGAGCAGCTCAGTTGGTAGAATGGTTGTCCTCCCCACACACCGGGTGGAAAAGACCTGAGTTCGAAGCCCGTCGATGACGGGAGGAATTTTACTGGCCCTTTTCAGAACGTGCGTGAGTTAGTCGGTCTCAGGTGAGGGTAGCATGGTTTTTTCTTCCAGAAACTCGAGTTTTTCATCCAGCGAACAGAAAATCGACCTCAGAACACGTGCACTTTACAAACGATATACACGCAGCAACTTGGCCTTAGTCGCTGATGCCTCTAAAACCATACAATAAATAAAAAATAAAGAAAAACAATAACATCACTACATATACAACTCCAGTAAAATAACAACTGATGTGATGGAGTGTGCCCATATTAAATTTCATGGGTTTACATAAAACATATACTTCATCATGTTAACTGCCCCCATAAAAAGTTGAAGAGGATTGTCTCGTTCGAATATAGAATCGGGAATTGCAGATGACATTTTTCCATTGATGAGATATTAATTAGCAAATACAGAAAAGCTGCTAGAACTAGAAAAGGAGTTCTCGTTACGAATTATTTCATCAAGGTATTTTAATTATTATCCTGGTTTCTATTCAGACTTAAGTGTCTGAAGTGCGTAGTACTTAGAGTACGATAGTCTCGGATGGCATAAATCCAATCGGTTCAACTATCCACCATTCCAGATTATAGCGATAAAGCCATCGACTGAAAAAAGAGCTCCAATTTATCAACTACGCCCCTAACAGGAGGCAAACTTCGACAATATTTGGTGCAGTCGATCAATTCTTTATCTCTTTACGATCGAAAGTAGAAAAAGTTTTTGAGTGTTATCGGTAAAATTAGCTCCAGATTTAGACATCATGTAACCAGAGTTATTGAAGAAAATTTAGACATCGCACCTTCGAGGTCCAATCGATTCCTGGGAATGAGAGTATAAAGTGGTCGAGGTTGTCAGTAAAATTAGAGGCTATCGGTTGCGTTCATTGAAGCAGAGAAGAAAGGAAATCTAGCGATAAGGGTGGAGTGGGTGGTGCTGGGTGGATAATTTTGCAACTTGCTATAGAACACCACGATTACAATCTTGATAGACGCAGGGTAAGAAATTAAGTGAACGATTAAATTTCTTCCACAGCCACTTCCAATTCTGCTCTCATTTAATCGGAACACTGTTCTATGAATAATAGAGAGATGAGGTAAACTTTCTGTGAGAAATTTCCATCACTGCCAGTCGGCTATTATTTGACAAAACTTTACTTTTACCACACTCACGAGACCCGACTAATCGTAGAAAAACTTTGCTGGAAAAGTTGTTTTTGACGTCTTTTCGAACGGTCTTAAATCACAACCTGAAGAAAAGCGATAATCAAAATGTTAGCGACTGCTGCTGTGGCAGTGAACAATATCTTCTTTGATAATCACCCTTGCAGTGCACGCTGTCAACAACCATCCTTAATACCATTTGTTCAGTCAGTCTACACGCACGAACCAAATAACTTTCATATCTTTCTAGGGCATTGGTTCTCCAAGTGTTTGTCGCTTCAGACCTTTCCCTTTTGATAAAAGTTTAGCAGAACCGTAGTAATTAAATTTTACATCCCGTGGAACCCCAATAATTAACCCTTTTAATAAAGCTTAATTTCTCCAGTTCCGCTCAGTGAAAAATTAAAATTAATTGCACAATTTTATTGTAAAATTAAATAAAAATTAGCAATGTGATTTTCTCGGTTTTAGATCATTTAATTTTAAATGATCTAATGATATCAATAAAATATACTTTATATTAAAGCTTTATAAGTTAATTTAAGCATTCATTTACATTCTAAATAATGATCAAATATAATTACGTTCAGACCGTTTTGTTCTGTTTTAAATCTGTATTTTTAAAAATATGAATGCAGCTCGTTTCAACCATGAATAGTTAACCTTAATTTCTTTAATTCTTAGTTCTAGAAGTTTAAGTCTAAGGCTCAATAGAAAGTTGTCCTAGGGATTGTGAATGGAAATTCGAGTTTAAGCCATCCAATATAGCAGATAATTGAATTTCCTTTTTTTGGATTGTGAAAAACCAGACCCGATTTCAGAGCGATAAGTCAAAATGATGGGGTATATATAAAATTGGTCATGGCTTATGATAAATTATGTGATATTGATATTCATGGATGCTGTTTCTTGTTCGGTGATCCATGGCATTTTCGATTTTGGGTGTTGCAAAAGTGTAGTGTTGGCTAAAATTAAGGATGAAATCTTGCATCAAAGACGATGGACTGGTTGGTCTGTTGTAAATCAAAAAGTGTAATGATTTTGGCTTCTTCTGAAGAGAGAAGGTGAAGTGGCTGTTTTTATCTTTGGCATGAAAATTTATGTCTTGCAAATGCAACACTAGTTTAGCAATAAGGCTAACCTACTGTTTTATCTGAAATAGTCTTCACGATGTCCTCGTGAAGATGATGTTTATAAGTGATAATATTAGGTTTAGTTTTAAGGAATGGCTCGAGTGATACTCTATTCTTCGGTCGGTTTGATGTTTTCTGGACGAAACACCATGCTACCCTCGCCTGAGACCGATTAACTCAGCCACGTTGTGAAAAAAGTCCATAAAAGTTCCTAATATAATTTACAGGATTCGAACTCAGGCCACCCGGTGTGAAGAGGACTGTGATTATATCCACTGTGCTACTCGCGAGAGCCACACGAATTGCATTCCAAATGGAAACGTTGGTCAAATAGTCCCATGGATTCAGGTAACGTAATATTCATTGAAATTAAAATAAAAGCTTCCACAGTAAACTTCCATATCAAGTTTTCGGTGAAACATAATTTGCGAAAGGTGAGCTGACTGGAGAGTTCTGAAAATATGAAGTGTGGTGAACATAGGAGGTAACGTGGACATCAGGAAATCCAATTATATGTAGAGAACACGAATTAACACTTGTTAACTTGTCTTTTCTTCGTATCACTGGGCATTCTTGTTTGAAACATTGCCATTATATAACATGGCCACTGTTGTAAAATAATTTTAAATATATTATTGGTTTCGCAAATATTTCATTTCACTGATAACCTTCGATTACTCTCCCGCCGCCAGAGGCGGTCCCTTGCGATTGACGAGGAACTATCGTATAATGCATCCCTCCAGAAGCATCTTCTAGAGTGGTCCAAACTACTGCAAGCTCCTCGTAGCTTTCCGACTTTTCTTCCGGCTCATTCTCTAATGTTATCTCTTATCTCCGCAGGCTGGAGCTATTTCATTCAGCGTCTTCATCACATCCCTTTCGCTATAAACACAAAATTGTTGGTAAATATTTACGGCTGGTCCGAAATTTCCCCTTTCGTTTCTAAACTCCCGCTACAACCCTTGTGTGTATTTAAGAGCGCAGCGTTAAGAAAGTGTGGTAATGGTTGGAGTCGTGGAGACCAGCGGAACGTTACCACATCTACTCCCAGGGGCTTTGGTCGTGCATGGGGAAAGTGCACATTCGTTGTCGCCGAACACCGTACCAAGCACGTCTTTCTCTAAGTAGTCCGTGGGGGTTTTTAGGAGTGCAGCAAAATAACCCCTGCTGACTACAGGGAAGTACAGTGGAAATACGGCAGTCGCGCTGTAAGAACAATGTGGGGTAAAAGCATGCAGAGAAGAGACCTTCTCTTCAGGTGCCATTCTGAGCCTGGTTACAATAACAAATCACCTCGGCTGATCGTCAGCCACTTTAGTTTAATAGGAGGAAGAAGAGACAGGAGGGAGGCACTGCTAGGGCTTCTCTTTGGGAATTGTTAGCGAAAGAAAAAAGGATGTTACACCAGACAGAACAATCCAATCCAATCGGTAAAGATTTTTTTTCTCTCTTAGTGGTCTTTCTTTCTTCCCCCTTGCTGAGCGCAACTCATCGGTTTGTGAATAACCTGATCTTATTCTCTGTTTTCATTCAAGGAAGAGGAGAGTGAATTAGTTAAAAGAAGGTGACAAGTCCGTCTGTTCAACGCGAACAGGATGTTCGAATATATATTACTTTGTAATCTTCGGAGAATTAAGAATTTTTAAACACACACACAGACTACAATTTTATCGGGTAAAAAAATAATAAATAAATTGCACAACCTTAAAAATCAATCACAGATTGTAATTACTTCTTTTATTTTGTCTAATAAACAAGACATCAGGCTTTAGTGAAATGCGAGTCAATATTTTATGATTTATGTATCTCACAAAAGCATTTTGATTTCAGAACCCTCTGTTGTCGGTTGAAATGTGAGTTTTACATCCTTAAAATACGGGAACTCACCTGCATAAACAAATTGCGTTCTTCAAAGTTAGCGACGATTAAGGGCCGATAGGATTTTATGCAAATATAAACCCACATAAAAATTTTTCTCTCAAAACGTGATAGAGTTTACAATGGTATCATATCCGCCATTGTGATCGAATTCCTGAGAGTTTTCATTCATAGGGGATTACAAATTAGCCGTGTTAGGTAGAAACTCACGGTCCGATCTGCTGTTTACTCACACAAGAACATAATTCTGTGGATTATATTTCTGACAAATGCAATTCTTCGCATTTACCGAACGTAGAGAGCAGCCATTACGCCAGGCTTAACGTTGGCCATAAACCAAAATGCATTTCCACTGACTGGATGAATGTGTTTTCTTAGTACCCCGCACCTGTCTTAGTTTCGATAGCGAATTTCTTTTTGACCAAAGCACGACACATAAAAGGGTTGCATGTATAACTTTTTTCCTCACTTTGTATGGTTGTGGCAAGCGGCAATGCCCTATAACTCCGTGGTTTTATATCTTACACAGCATATCGCCGTTATATTTTAAAGGTAGCAATGGTTGAATAAGGGCCGATGGTGTTTTCCCTGAATGCCATAAGCTGCTTATTTAATATAGTATAAATATACATAAATATCCTTTTATCTTTTCTCTTTAGACACTCGCAACCTCTTTTCAACCGAACTACGCCAGGTGTTCTGGAGCTTTTCTTGCGAAACTTGAATTTATTATCGAGGTTTATTTTGCATAGTTATTCTCCGTGTCACAACGTTCACGTGGGTAGCAATATTGTCGTTACAACTGAATTTATGATAGTCATGAAATGCATACGTTCTTAAGCCTTTCACTATTCACATTCTCCTCATTTTGCCTTTCTCTTACTAGCCTTCGGCGTTCTCTGGGAAACCGTTTCATCTACGAGAGTTAAAGATAGCATAAACGCCACGAGTGTAGTCGAAGACAGTTACTACAGAACACTGATACTGCCTCTTGCTCTTGTTAAACGCTTAAGTTTTATTAAGCATCCGTTACTGAAGAAATACAGCTGCTATCAATTACACATACTGGAAACACGATCATGTAAAAATTCATAGCAAAGATACTTCTTATAGGACCACCATTTGCTGACAATTCTCCCTGCATACACCTCTTTCTCTTATCCAATTTGCACAAAAAAATCAAACAATGCACCGATTCCGATTATGCAAATTCGTGGCACAATTTTCAGTAGAACAAACGAGTGAAAATTGAACATCACTTGGAATCACGCGCATAGCAATCTGTGGTAAAAGTTTCCATATGTCTGTTTCCACAGGTAGAAACTGTTTCATGCGAAGAGTTCAAAATGAGTATGGAAGCGATCCATCAAAGCAACGTGAAGTTAATTCGTTTCTGGTGGCACAAGGAAACAAACTCTCTCTCTGCTTTTCATCAGTGCCACTGTTGACTGGATCACTTCAGCATGGTTCGACAGTCAATGCTTAAAGTTACTGCGACATTGTGACAGGTTTAAGACGAGTAATAAAGGTCGATGACAATTCCTAATCGCGCAGTGAAATCCCTGAAATGAAAAACCATGGATCAGCTTCGATGGAAGACACTGAATCATCCTCTCTGTAATCCAAATATAATTTCCCTTAAGAATTTCACTCTTTGGACTTCTTAAATGGCCCAAAAAAAAAAAAACCATAATGGGAATTCCGTGAAGAAGAACAACGGTACCAGCCATTATGTAAAATGGACTCCTTTCATTATGTAAAACTGATGGTAAGTGGAACTATCATTGTTCTATACCAAAATCATCACATTCCTAGCGAAAACTTTGAATAAATAACTACAGATCATTCTGGTAAATAAACGTTTCATACACTTGTATTCTTTTCCTTTGTTTTCCCCCAATTTTCTTTGGACAAACCTTATAACGGTGAAGTCATAGCAATAATTTTTCTTGCTACGATCAGCAGCTAATTCCCGGAGAGACTATTAGGTCATCCGTCATATGCCAAAAGTAGAAAAATTGGGAAAATGCAATAAAAAAAACTATTTCGAAAGGTGTGCAGGGCGCACGTAGTTTGAAAAGAGAGAGGAAATCTTAGAGAGAGAAGTTCTTTATTATTATTATTTTATGACAGAGTAAAGGAATTCATCATTCATTTGAAAACTGCAATGGACAAAACGTGGAACCAGAGATGTCCAACAAAGCATACTTTTATTTTCACGTTTGATATACGCAAAATACCAATTTTTGGAAGTGCTAAGGCACAGTAAACCTTTGCCTCAGTTCGCAGTTAATAACAGAACGTGAATTGAACTATGACCTCTTTCACTCTCTCGTAATCAGTTTAATTCTAATAAAAAGTAACCTGTATGAATCGCCGTACATCGTGGAACAGAAAGGCGTCTTTCCATCTAAAGCTCCTTGAATCTGAGTTGAAAGGTATGTATTTCTGTGGACTGATATAGCAGCTAACAAAGACTGGAAGCTGTAGGAACATTCTGCGTACCTCATGAACACACGAACAATGAATCAAGTTGCCCATGACTGTAGAAAAAGAATTTATTTCATTAAATAAATGGTGTACCTTTCCTCGAAGCATATTTCTTAGAATTACAACGACGCAACAGCCCCGGACACTGTGATATCAATGGCTCTCCAAACCTATGCGGTTAAAAGCCGAATAAAGCATCACCTTAACACAGGCCGTTCATTTTTAGGCTTTCGTGGTGTGTTCGTAGTTTTTACCGCGATATTAAGTAGTATAGACGCCGATGAGAAAGTCGAATACGGAGAAATATTATTCTACGTTTCGTGCTAGCGTTTCTTTTCACAAGAATTTAGATAAAAGCCTCTGGCAACGTGCCGTCAACATTGACTCTTCCCGGAACTGCATTTGACAAGCCAAACCGACAGTTAAATTTCCTAACCTATGGACGCTAGGAATTTTTTCGATACCGGTATAAGGCGAAGAAATAGAGCGTATTGAACAGAGAAATTGAGATATCATAGACAAGGTTAGAATGAAAAGAAGGCCGATTTCGAAAGGGGAAAAAACGTGAGCTGTAGGACTACACTCGGCAGAAACCACGTGATACAATGTGATGCACGTGGATATTCATAAAAACTCAGCGTGTATCCGTGAGGTCTTGGTCTGCACAGTTCATAACAACCCTTACCTGAATTTCGCACTTTCTTAGTAGATTAAACACGATCCCTTAAAACGCGCAATAACTATCATGATGAGAGTATTAAGATGTAATGATGAATCGAGTGAAAATGTACACTCGATTTAAATTGAGTGAAAGTGGACAGTCTGAACAAATTTAAGAAAGGAGTGGAAAAGCTAAAAAGGGGATTTTTTTAGCTGATGCTGTATAAGCTTTCTTCCTTTCCTGGAATAATTTTGACGCTACTTGTACTAATTATATTAAATTTTACATTAAAGATGTTCGTTTGGGTCACCATCAGAAACTAGCCACATCAGACGCAATGTCTCCATTTTGTTCTCTTCTAACCATTCACAATCCTTGGGCTGTGACATTGAGTGTTGTCGCATTAGAAGGTTTCATGGAAGGGCCGCTTCCATGAAATTTCCATAATGCAGGACACACAGATTTGTCCATAACATCAATGCAGGATGCAGCATTCATAGTTCCGTGCATTGTGACTAGTGGATCTAGTCGATTACATAAGAAATACTCCAAAACCATGACACTTCCTCCCTTCTTCTTTTCCTCTTCGCCCTCGTGGGTAGCAGAGTTGATAGGATCCTCGTCCTCTCCACACCCGATTAAAAGACCTAAGTTCGAGTCCCGTCGATGACGTGAGTAATTTTTATAGGCCGTTTTCATAACGTGACTCAATTAGTCGGTCTCAGGCGTGGGTAACATGGTTTTTCCTCCAGGAAACTCGGGTTTTTCTTCCAACAAATAAAAAATCGACCACAGAACACACTCAATTTACAGATAGTATATACGTAGAAATATGGCGTTAGTGGCTGATGATCCTAAAAAACTATTACAAACAACAACAACTCTTCATCTTCCCTCGACTTAATAGTGGGGACAACATGCTCCGGCAGTAAGCGTTCTCTAGCCATCCTCCATACCTAAACACATCCATCAGACTGGAACAACGTGTAGCATGCCCTTCACTCCAAAATATCGATTCTGTTAATCCACAGCCCAGATTTTATATGCTTTGAATACCAATGGACAGTGTGCATTTGTTTTTATTATCAAATGCTGTGGGCTGCAGCTCTTCCATGAAAATTCACGAGTGGGCAGTTATGTACGTGTCGTGAAAGCACTTACTCTTTGCCTGTGGGCGCTAGCAGCTCCAACTCAGATTCTCTACGCAAGGCAAGGTAGTCAGCCATCTCAAGGAGAGTCGGCTTCTGTCCTCTTTACCCACCTGCCCATTTTTTGGTTCGGTGTCCCATCTGGACTTCTGTTTCTTCAGTGCGGTACCAGCTGTCAGTGTTTAAATCCTCGGTAAGATTGGTTTGTTGTTGTTGGGTTTCAGGAGCATCGGAGACTAAGGCAATGTCGCTCTGTGTATATTGTCTGCAAATTGCATGTGTTCTGAGGTTTCTGTTTGCTGGACGAAACACCAACGTTTAAGGGAGAAAACACCACTCTGTCCTCGACTGAGATCGACTAACTCAGCCACGTTGTGAAAAGACCAGTATAAACTCAGGTTTTTTTCACCCGATGTGGGGAGGACAGCGATCCTACCAACTGTGCTACCCACGAGGATCCCTCGGTAAGAGCATGTGCAGGATTTTCACCGCACTAACTCCACCATCCTCTGAACGCGGTGATTTCAACTCTGATGGAAAGAAAATATTCAATACAGCAACGCCGCCAAAGAATAGTTTATTACTATGTCAGAAAAAGTTAGTTTGAAACTGGCTCTGTTAAGGATAGACCATAGTTGCGAAAACCGTCAACACGAGCAGAATAATAAGCCTCGAAAGATATAACCTCGAAAAGTTACAGGAACATGAAGTCTTTGATGATGTGATCACCAAAGATCTCATCATGAAATCCTGTTTCCCTTCATTTGTTAATAAATTAAGCTACTGAGACCTGCAGAAGCGATATGAAGCCCACAAACGTCTCCTGGAAGTTTTCAAACAATTCCTGAACGTGGAAAAATGAGTTGCGAACATCCAATTTACCGTAGCATAAAAATGTTTGTTAATGCAACAAGGATGATTCGAATTCTTTAAGGAACCAGAACGCAACCCCCTTTGATATGGGCAGAATGTTTGCTCTGCACTTATTCGGTCTGGATTTCTCTGAGGGTCACCCAAACAAACATCAACATATTATTGAAATGGTTTGTGCCTCAGGTGTGACGTTTAGTAGTTGAGGTGTAAGTTTAATAATATCCTACATTTTTTTCAGCGGTTTCCTCTTTTTCTCTTAAATTTTGCGAATAAATCGAATTACTGACAAGCAGAATAATGCGTTGCTTTCAACCATTTGTTTGCTTTCACACTACTTTATCACCTTCTGTTTTCACCTCGAAGAATTTATTTCTTTAAAACGAGTATACAAATCAAAGATGCGCACACGAATTACAAAGAACTGCACGACATATTTCAAAACTTTTCAAATAATTTCTCTACTAAATTTGTGTGTTTCTGTTAGAATTGCTTTTCCATAAGTTACTGTTAGAATTGCTTTTCCATAAAACCGCGTGGAGTTGGAAGTTTCTGATTTTTGTAATATGAAACTAGCACAATACGAATTATTTAAGATTAACCCCCTAAAAACTTAATAGAGAATCTGAAATATTGATGATCATACAGTTGGAGTTGTTGATCGTATTTTGGTTTATCTTTCCAATGCTGATACCAGGGCTCTGAAACGGTTTGAATTCCACCTCGCCCACGGTGGAGTGAATACTATCTTTCTTTAATATGCACTTTACTGGACCTTTAACCAATAAAAAGCAGACATCCTCGGAATCAATCATAGTTAAACTATGACCACCACCAACCAGATAGTTCCTAGTGGAAGGTATCGTGAGATCTTAGACAAAAGTTCAATCTGCAATAACAATCTCAGGATGTATCAGTTGTTGGGTTTTAAACGCATCAGAGACTCTTTGCCATTGTGTGTTATGTTTGTATAGGGTGTATTTACAAATCCGTCTAGTCATTGGTGGGACTCAAACCCAGACTACTGCAAACGGACCTGAAATGCAACTCACTGAGTACGTTAAGTAATTTAGTAGAGAATTAAATCATAACTTTTAAAAGTTTCATATATCTCCAACCAGTATTCATACAATGCTGACAGACGGGAACATGAATGAAAAATGCGTTTACTTATAATAACAGATGAGCGCCTAGAACCCTTTGGGGCTTAAAATAATTTAAAAGAAATCTTTGGGATGGCCTTCGCAATGCCATAATTTTATTCCACAAGAAAAAATCCAGTTGAAGTTCTTTGTTCATGAGTCAGAATTTCACTAATCAATCAACAATGTGTTAATTGATTAATGTTTGCACTAAACACTACAATATGCTAAGCGGTCACTTTAATATGTAATAGCGTGGAATTCACTATTTAGCCCTCGGAACAGCCTGAATCCGATATGACGCAGACTCAAAGAGGTATCGTAAACGTGCAATAGGGATATTGGTTCTTGTTGACTTAACCGCTTCCCACAATTGTTCTATATTGGATCGTTGCTGATCTCTACTCTAATGGGCTCGTTCCACTCCATCCCACAAGTTCCCAATTGAATCAAAATGTGGTGACTGGAGAGGCCACCGCAGTTTGCTGAATTCACTTCCATGTTTTTGGAACTAATTCTGTACAATTCTAGCCTCGTTAGCCTCTTTAAAGGACTCGTTCGAAGTTGAATACACTGCAGCCACAAAGGGATACGCCCGGTCCGAAGCAATTTCCACCGCCAGCGTGCATTGCTGATGCCTCGCAGAACAGATCCACGACCTCTGCTGTTTTTGCCATAATCTGGTCCTTCCTACAGCATGAAACAACAAGTAACGGGATTCATTGGACCAAGCAACGTTTTACAATCTCCAGTGTCGGGGTTCTTGAGTCCACTTTAACCATAACTTCTGGTTTATTGCTGGCAGGAATCGAAATCGGTTCGGTCGTCGCCTGCATATCCCATATATGACAAGGTGAATGTGTTGTGCATTCTAAAATGCCTCTTTGGTGGCCATTGTTGCACCGGGTTGTGCTTGACTGATTTTAGCCTTTCTGTTACCCTCCATAAATTGCGTTATTTTCGTTTGGCCTCTCGCATCAAACAATTTTTTACCGAACACAGGATCGCTGTTGGCCAGATGCCATTCGGTTACTGGACCACTATCGGTCCACCCGAGACATAGACGGACTTGAAAATCCCAGGAGAGTTACAGTTTTCGAAATACTTATATCGGCGTGTCTGGTACCAACTATCATGCCACGTTCAAAGCCACTTAAATCTTTCGTGTAGCCCATTCTCTCACTGGATTGCATACATACATTATCTCTCCACCCGGTGTGTATCGCATGGTACGAACACGTGATACTGTTACTGCAGGAACTACTTCATGAAAAAGGTAGAGATACCTAATAAAGTGGTCACTCAGTGTATAGATTAATCCACAGTTGAGATATTATACAGATAAAAAGAAAAATAACAAAATGAGAATCTTCTTTGGGATGAAAAACTGCGAGACCTTGATATTAAGGGGGATGTGTTTTTTGCATTGCCTGTTTTAATGAACTCGTAATAAAACTTACACCAATGAGTATTTTTTTTCCATTAAAAAACATAATTGAAGACTCGTGTATTATTTTCTGTTCATTTATCTGTTTGTTGTCGTCGCGAGAGGTTTCTCAAAGTCCAATAATCAAAATTTAATATTATCCAGATCCGCCCATGTGTGCAATTGTTACCATTGATCCAAACAGCATTTCTGGCTATTACGTTGCATCTGATTTAATCCCTTTTATAAATAAATTTATTTAATCCGTTATAACCAGTTTTAAGGAGCAGTAAACTGAAGAAAATTCGCTCTGTCTCAATCCTCGACATTGTTAAAGAAAGGTTGAGTGCATCACACTTTTATGCGGCTTCTCGGGGGCAACACGAGTTAACTTCGAAATCAACAGCTGAAATAGACACCCGTCTCGGCAGCGAGAAATAAAAATTTCAGCTACGGCATTACGAGGCCAGCACGTGCCACTATTAACTATTTACCTTCCTTTTCTTCACGGCTCCAAACTTAGAGAGCGCCGGTTTTCACACAAAACTCTCCCTCTCTCTCTCTCTCTCTCTCTCTCTCTCTCTCTCTCTCTCTCTCTCTCTCTCTCTTTTCTCTCTCTTTCGTTCGACTTGCAGCAGTCATGTATGGGCGCCAGCGACTTGTGCAGCACGCGCTTCGCAGCAGGCAAGGTCATGACTTCAATTACGACGGGGTGTTCTTAGGCGAGCGAGTCGTTCGAAGAATTTTCTTTGCCACAGCTGTCTTTATTAAATGGGCAGAGTACGGACATACCTTTTTAAGGATACACGATGTGCGATGTCTTGAGATACAACAATTTGTTTCCTCACATCTCGGTGTGCTTTCTTAGAGCCAACCAACGTCCGTTAACGTTTTTCTGTCAAACTCACCCGCTGTTAACTGTTCTAAAGTGGAAAGAATGCTGGCTTCGGATATAATGAGAGATAACATTATTTTAACAGCGAATAATGGGAATTCAGTCCTCCAGGATAGCAGAAAATGTTTTCTTTTTCCTTTGCGATATGGAAGATGGGTTGCAGAGCATGCAAGGTGGTTCGTTGTTCTAGGCGCATCAGCAACTTAGGCTATATTGCGTCCACATAGTATGTCTGTAAATTGCGTGTGTTCTGTGCTCGGTTTGCTGGATGAAAAACCGAGTTTTCGGGAGAAAAACCATTCTACCTTCACCTGTGATAAGACTATAAGACCGTAGAAATAACTAAGAAGGTCCATAAGAAGTTCCCACGACATTGATGAGACTCGAACTCAGGTCTTTTCCACCCGTTGTGGAGACGATGGGGATTCTACCAACTATCTACCAATGAAGGCTCATGTAGGACGTAGTATGGTAATTATGTAAATATGGAATGCATGGACGGGTTGTTCGAGAGAGACTAACGTTTTTCTCACTTAATGAGGTGTGAAATATTGTAGGGAATATAAAATTTAATAAAATATTATTTAACAAATGATCGGTTTGTATAAAAGTAGATAAATTTTATATAGGATAAAAAAAAAATTGGTAATCTAAAGGGTTGATTGACCTTTAAACAATTTTATTGATCTTTCTGATCTATTTTTTATTGAACAAAAATGACGAAATATTCTACAGAAAGCTAGGCTGTTAATTTCCAGAGATAACCAGATTATAAATCAAGGGTTTCTTGTTTTAATAATTCCTGCTATAAGTGTTGAGAAGACAGTAAAACAATTTAGAAAGATTTTTCTATTTTTGGGATATGAGCCAACAGTTTCTTCAGCTTATTCTTCAAAATAACTAGTTTTTGAAGTTAGAGGAAAAAGTTAAATCGATATATGGTAAAACCTAATTAAATCTATCAAATTAGTTTATAAATTATATCTTTTAGTGATTAATAGGAGGGGGCTCTTTTTCGATGAAATGTTATAAATTTTAAGTGAAATAGTTAACTTATCAACTCCCGATTTGATTTTTATACATGAGTTCTTTTTTTTATTTAAAAAAGGCTGATAAAAGAAGACGGAAAGAAGATAGAGAGCGTTCTTAACTATAATTAATCTATTTGAAGATGTCCATATGAAAAGGAGACCGAAGAATATTCAGATGAATATCAAAAAACAAAAATGCCTTTCATCAAGACGGGATTAGAACCAAGGTTTTTTCAATCGATTTTAGAATCTCATTTTTGTTCATTCGGACATTCATTACATAATAAATGACATCACACGGCTACAGCAGGAAATTTGCATAAAGACTTTTACAAAAAAAAAAAAGGCAGCAGTCGTAGCAGCAGTGCTATACTGGACTTCATGGGAACTCTACAGAAAGCGTTTCTATGGGCCTAGTAGCTTTCTATGTGAAAAGACGCCATATAATTCAAGAAGAAAATATTTAAAGTAGCTGGGGGATGCTAAGAAATGGCAGGCGGCAGATAACATTGCAATGGCCTCACACACTTCAAAGGTCATTAGTAGACCCAGCGGCAAGTCACACCGAACGCGTCGCTGAATGACATGCTAAGACTTCGATGTAAACAACTTCCACGCAAAATTCGTTGCATCGCTTAGAAAGAGGACTTTATCGTATCCATTCCCGACAAGTGTGTACACATTTATAGAAAGTCCATGGCACAGCGGCCAGCAGTCAGACTTCTTCGAGCTTCAGTGCCTTTTCTTGTAAACGCACAGAGAAAGACTTAAGTAGCACGACAGGAGCGCTTGGGAGTGCCTAATCCATCCCTGATTTTCCAGTACATCCTGAAGTGTCTTATACCTATACCGCTTTACGCTTCTGAAATTTGGTCCTCTGCTCCAGTCTCCTATCCAAAAAAGGTATCTCCGATTAGAATACTGGATCTGGAATAGTGGCAACCCCCTATTTCCAGATCCATTCTCCAAGCAAAGTTGCCATCATTCCCTTGAGACATCTCATGGCTGAAAAAATATCTTCACTCTAGCACAGCTCATAACGGGGCGAAAAGATATCTCAACTGTATCACCTTTAATCTCTGAACCAAAGAAGGCAAGAAGAGATCATTCTGACTCTTGACTCCCGCTTCGGCTAAGTCTTAGAAATCTTAATTCTCTTAGAGATATATTTCCTGCCAATAGCCTCGAGATCTTCAACAAATTAGGCATCAATCGGGATAAATTCTGAGAAGATAAGAGCTTTACAGAAAGAAAACCCTATAGAACTGTTATCAGCTAATGAATCTGTGATGGACACTTTCACGTGATCAATGAATGTCTTTCTACAAATAATTTGTATAACTTCAGAGTATGTATATAATTTCAACATTTTCTATATAAATGAACTTCTGTGTAAATTTCTCGGGTCGGACCCGCATATACACCACACATAACCCACCCTCCTGGTACATAGAGTCCGGAGATGGTCTCCATTTCATGGATAATAAACAAATATAATAATAACAAGGCGGTTGAACAACTGAAGGGAGGCTTTAATCGTGCCCTGATCCTCTGTTGCCCACCTTAGTGTTACAAAAACATGGTGTTTGCAAGTCTCAGCATAGGGGGTCTGAATTCTGAATGGATGTTATCAGCTGTTTCAATGTAGAATCCACTTCTGTTGACTTATCAGAGTGGAGGTTCAGCGCAATTATCAAAAATAACAATGTGGCCGTTTTGAGGTCAAAAATTACAAGAAACGGTCCCACACCCATGATGCACCATCACCTCCTCCTTCATACTTCTCTGTTGGGACGTCTCAATTCCGTAAGTAACTGTCATATTAGGATTACCTAAGAACAACCTCATCCACCCATTGGTATTATTTCTATGAGGATAGTCGCCATAAATATGGCATACTAGCAAGTGGCATTCTCCATACTGCCACGAGGCCATTGCCCTAGTGGATAGCACAGCTGATATAATCACTATCCTCCCTACATAGGTAGGAAAATTCTGAGTTCGAATTCCTTAATTATTCTTCCCGTCAATGACGAGAGGAATATTTTTTATGCAACTTTCACAATGTGGTTGAGTTAGTTGGTCTCAAGAGCGAGTAGCATGGTTTCCCTCCCGGAAACACGGGTTTTTCGTCCAGCATACAGTAAATCGACCAGAAAACAAGCTCAATTTACAGATATATTATATACGGCCCAATATGGCCTGAGTTGCTGATGCTACTGGTTTTCAGTCCTGAAGTTCTTATAATGAAACATGAAAATCAGAGTTCTCAACTATGGCCCATACCGGGATACAAACGAGAACTTCTACTAGCTAATGCTCCTTTGTCAGTTTAACAACTGCTACTTTGTATATCGTGAGTTGAGGAGGTGTTAAGAAAATGTTGGAGAGTATTCTAGTTTGCAATAATGATTGTTTCGAATCGTGACTCGAGCTCGCTCGCTTTTGCTAATGAACTGTCCTCCTAGTGTTGCGTATATCGGTGATTTAATTAGTAATTTAATTAGTTAATAGTTTAGGTACTTTTACAGATTCCACTTAAGATAATGAAAAGTCTTTAAATCGTATGCTGCTCTGTCTACATCACCATCACCTTCCGTTCTTGCAAGTCCTCCCTTACCATTTTTAACAGTTTTCTGAACTCGCGTATTTAGCCCTTCGTTAGGGATCCTTTATTTTCCTATTCTATTGCATTCCATGGATCCCTAAATGGTCTCCGTTTTTCCGTGGATTTTGCATTCCGAGATTTCGTATCCATCAAGCTGAATCTACCAATATTCTTGTATTGCCCGATCTCCTTTTACTGAAGTCTTTTTTTCACCCATTTCTCTGTGCATAAACAAACTTTCTCTCGCTCATTATTATTAAAACGCGTTTCTCTTGAGCTCAAGGAATTTCATCGGGTTCTTTCATGCATTATTTAGCTATTCTTTAAAGGCAGCGTTTTAAGTCTGCTGGATCGCAGTTGGACTACTCATTTGAAACAGCCAAGCAACGCATGTAGCATTCTACTGAAGAGAGCGACTTTAATTTTAAATTTCCACCGCTGTAATTCACTTTGTGTGACTGTATTCGCAGACTGTTTCCACCCATTCTAGCACAACGAAAGATAAGGAAAACAAGTTATTGAAAATGACGCAGTTCAAAGGGTGCGCAAAATTCCTTTAATCACATCTCTTTTATTTAAAATACGCACGAGGTGCGATTAAAAAGTTCTTGGATTGTAAAAATATTGTCACTTATTCGATTTACCATAGTGCATTAGTGCGGATGCTCCAGGGTCACAAGTTGGGGGACCAGGGAACAATGAAACTACTCTTTAATCCAGGGACCCCGTGATCTTATTTTAGGACACTAAAAATATGTGAGCCACAGCACTAGCCACCTACTTCAGTCAATGAAAGGGAGATTAACTCCTGGGCCCAATACTTCCTCCTCCTGAGATCGGCAAACTATGGACCCAATTGAAGATACCTTAAAAACTTCTCTGGTTTCTGAAGAGGCACGAACTGGGGTCTCTCAAAACGAATGAAAATTGGTGAAACCAATATACCGTCACGGTGGACAGAAGTGGCAATACCTCGTAGGTGACATCATGGAAAACCTAGGAACTGACAAACTTTTTCCATTCGTTCTTCCAAGAACTTTCTGATTACGCATTGTATATAGAATTTCTGACTTTAGAGACTTTTTAAATTATACACCTTGACATGGGCATTGCGAAGATATTCTAGAGATGTCTGATTGATCGTGTAATATTGAAAATGCAAAATCTGACTGAGAATCACTTAGTCGGATAAATTCTACCACTGTATCTTTATTCCTGAAGAAATTATCAATTTCTAAATTGAGAGAACAGGGAAAAAGTACGTATCTTTCCACATAAAAGTCTCTTTCTTTTAATAAAAGAAAAAAAAAGCATCTTAAAGTTATAAATTTAAGATATTCCCCTTCTTCCTTTTATGCAAACAGATATTCATTATTTCGTCGAGTGAATTCTCGAAAATGTAGCCATTCCCTGGAGAAAATAAATAAATAAATAAATAGTTCCTTTCCTTTCAAAGTGCATTTGCCTTCCTTTTTTGTTCAAACGTGACACTTTAGAAAGCAATGGCTCTCAGCAGTTTTATGCAAATGCACTTCACCCTGTAGTAGTTCCATCAAGAAAGAATCAGTTGGTCGGCTGAGTATTGAGCAGTGGGAGGAGGAAAGAAAGAAAGAAGAGAGAGAGAGAGTGTGTGTCTTCATTCGCTGACCTAGACGGAGAACGGAGTTACTGGAGTACTCCCCGAAGTCCCCGGATGTGCGTGACTTCATTTTTTCCCCTTCATTCTCTCTCCTTCTTCAATACTGATATCAGTAAAATAGAAAGTGTAAGGATACGAGGGAAAGGAGCAAGAGTGTGAAAGAACGAAAGAAAAGAAACTACATTTTCTGTTCTGAACGAACTCCAGTTGGAGACTGAACGAGGATGTAAAGGAAAAATGATTCCGAACAGCGAATGCAAAGATCATTGGTAGGCTGTGATTGGAAGCAAAAGAGCCAGAAAATGACTGAGAACCCACTGGAAGAACACATTTGGTAAGTTAAATAAGATTCATCAAGCGTTTCTTTAAACTCTCATCGTGAGAAACATCCCTAATGTGCTCTTAAACCCCTTTACTACTTCACTACAATTTTTCTGGTCAGAAGATACTCTACAAGACTGTTAGAACAGACATTGAACACATTAATACAAAGATCATTGAACACATTAATACAAGACTGTTAGAACAGACATTGAGCACATTAATACAAAGATCAAGCTGTATTTAACAAAATATTAATCATTGTATTATAAAATAAAATCGGGACAGCTGTCCCGAGTGTGTTTATCCAAGAACAAAAGAAACAACAACAAATTGTGTACTCTGTTTTGGATTACAGCAGGACGCACACACCAATACGAACACCATGTTTTTGTACATTATTGTTTGTCTGGCATCAAGAGCATTGTAAAGTTGATCCAATTCCCTGCACTGTGGATAATTTATATAAATTCGTAAGGAAAATTAAGTTCATAATTACTAACAGCGGATGACGCTTTGAATTGTTTATTTTCGAATTGAAATTTGATGGATTTGTTTCTTTGAGTTGCGTCAATTCTTCATTAATTAAAAAATTTTATTCGTGTTATAATTCTGGGCAACTAAGTTTTATATCATAGCCGTTCATCATTCTTTCAAATAACAAGCTTATTTTATAGTTTCCTTCACGCGAGGATGCGTGCTTCCCTTCATAGCAATACCTCGGGTGTGATGTCTGGCGGGTCAACAGTGACTGCAAATAGATCGACTGGAAATTCTCAGAAGATTCTGGTATTTGTGAGTTTAGTTTCAGAGCACTTCGGGTGCCATCGGTGCTAAAATAATAATTACCTTTCGCAATGCCTTATGGTCTTAAAATTAAAGTATACAAAACAACCATTGTTTCTGTACAAAAATATGAAAAATTAAAAGCTAATAAATAATTTAAAGATTTTAATAAGACATTTTATCTAAAATTTTAAATTAAAATTTAACCCAAGACTGCGTTAATCTATAGGAAATAAAGACAGGGAATTTTTGTCAGGTATTTACAACCTTGTTTCCCAAAATGAGCCAGACTATGTCCACAATGGATAAACAAAGCGCATATTACACATAACCAAGTACAATGAAGAGTTTTAATTCTTACTGTACTCTTTATTCGGTGTCCAGACAGAAGGATGGATCAAAGGTACAGAAATGAATATTTCTGTCCCTTTATTTTTCTTACGTGTTGTCATATGATAATGTTACTGTCCGTCGCTTCCATTTGTCTTTCGGAAGTAGGCAGTTGAATAGCAGGAACAGATCTTTTCTAATAATTTCTAACATTAAATAACTTGTACTCGGGCTTAGCGTTTCGTAATTGCCACTTATATTCTCCTATAATTAGATCTTTGTAAATTGCTGTAAGCAGATCGTATAATTAATTCTACGGCAATCAAATCTTTGCAAAGTTCCCCAGGTGAAGTGTCTAGTTCATTTGAAACACAAATCCTATTACTGAATGTCTCTGACCTTTCCAAAGAAAGAGACGTCTTTTGAAGCGAAATGCTTTGATTTAAGCATGCTGAAAATAAACCTAAGTCTTTATTTATTCCATAACGTTCTCCTGTAAAGTATCATAATTATATCTACATCCGATACAGCGTAGATCAATATGAAATTGTGGTAACAGGCAGTATTGTACGTGTTGTCTCTTGCTCGTGCTTAAACTAGGGGGAGTTTACATTTTCAGTCAGTGGTATACGATGAGAAAGACTCAACCCACTATTCTGGACACAAATAAGTTTATTTAATAGCTGGAGGGCATTTGATACTTTAAGAAGAGCAAAGAGGTGTTCCAGATACTGCTAGAAAATTTCCAATAGTAAAATAATTCGACAACTCTTCTGTCTTTTCTTTTAATCTTTACACAATGCACTTCCTTAACCCAGATTTTTCAAATTCTAAAGGTAAATGTTTATTCTTTCTTTGTGCCTTCTCACCACAGACTTAAAGCAAAAAAGAAAGTGGCAAAAAAGCCTTTAGCAGCACAGCGCTGTAAACAACCAATCAGATTGTCACTACACCCCATTCTAAGCGCTATTACTTATTAAATACATCTTGCCTTACTGTCCCTCGCCAAGCTACTGTAGACACTTCATTATCACTGGGCTACATCAACTTCCGTGCGCATTTAATTCATCAGAGAGGATTGCTTTTAATTGTCAGCAAGGTTTCTGGTCGCGGTTAACCTCCAATGGGAATAGAAAACAAATACTCCATTACAGAATGTCCATAAAAGGTGCCAAACTATACGAGATTAATCGCGATATTTACTAATCTAAATGTATTTCATTAAAATGTTATGAGGGTACGCAAGAGTCGTCCAAAAAGTTAATGAATACTCTCACGTATCCGTGAACTCTCCGCTCTGCAGAACAGATAAGAAACGTGACTGTTGGGTGGAACTGGGAAAAGAGAAAAACTAAATAATTAATGACTCTCCACACTTAGTTCACTTCTAATTAAAAGTAGAATAACTTTATTTCCCAGGAGTGGTTTTTTTCTTCCTTTGCTAGCAGCTGTAAAATGAATTCCAGACTTCCCTGCAAACTGTAGACAAGGGTTAAAACTGTTTTTTCAAACATTCCTACTGTTTGGATTAGTGGCGCCACCTGATGTTCAAAAATGAAACGTTTTCCAGTAGTATTCAAATTCGAGAATTATAGTCAATATTGGCTATACAAAATGTGGAACAATGTGAGAAATAGAAAGCGATAAATTATATAAAATTACTTAATATAAAGAAGATGCCAGTCCGATAATACATTAGCGACCCTATACAGTAGAAAAAGAATAAAGATAAACCATATATTACGCTACATTTAGCAACAATAAAGATACGATAATAATGATATGGAGTTGCGTCAGGTATTTACAACTTTGTTTCCCAAAATGAGACAGACTATTCTTGTGTCTACAAAAAGATGAACAAAGTGCATATAATATACAATCAAGCATAATGAGAGTTGCTTTTTATTGCCTCTTATTTGGAAATAAGTTTGACTTTTTTTTTTTTTTTTTTCTCCTAATAGTACCATGGAAAAAGGAACCAGCTCTATTGCAATGTATGATGGAACATGGAAGTGTGAACAAAGGACGGACGGGCGGGCTTTAAAGAATTACATACAGATTTCGTTTGTCAAAAATAAATGAATAATAAGAAATTATGTATACAGCGTGAGAAAATTTAATTATTGATTATGTAGTATAAATATTTTGTATCAATACTGCAGAACTCTTCACACAGTGCTGGATTAAGGCACGGGCTAGCAGGGCCCTTGCCCGGGGCGCAATTCTTTAAGGGGCGCCAAAAACAGAAGAACAATGAGGCTAAAATATCTATATCCTTAGTAAAGGGCGCCGAAAAATCTATCTGCCTGGGACGGAAAATACTCTAGTTCGGCCCTGCACATACCTGATTATCTGTGCATAAATGTAATCAGCAAAATCCTTGCAACTTGATTGGCATTCAAAAATTTTGAAATTACCGAACTTTTGTTTTTTTTATTCCAGAACTCACCGATCCGGTGGTAAAATTGAATTTTTCAACAACGCGACAACACAACGATGCAAAACACAATCCTTAAACTTAATTAAATTACAATTACACCAGATAAGTTAAATACACGCAATTAAATTGTACATTAAGATAAAAATCATCGTTTGGTAGAGCTAAGGCACAATCTAGGAGGAGGGGGGAGGAGGGAGGAACTATCATTAGCAGTATTACTCGGCTTAAAACCTGGAAGCGCTCATTAGCCAAAGTGAATCAAATCGAAGCAACCAAATAATGCTCGAAAAAACGGAAAAAGGAAATAGCGTCTCCTCATGACGCCATGCAGGAAATGAAAAACAACATGGTGCCACACGGAGATATTGAGAACTAAAACACATGCAGTACAATGAACATGAACGAGAGGAGAGAAATTTTTAAGCGCATTTCATCTTGTATAATTAGTAGGTGATTAACTTAATGTTATTCAGGCTACGAGTTCGTCTATATGGACTAATTTCGGTCTTCGTGCTGCAAAAGCTGAGAGAGTTAATTTTCATTACCTCTTGTTTAAAATGTAAGAATTTTTTTTCTTACGCTTCCCTCTTCTTAAAAAGAAAAAAATAATAATTGTAATAACAGACATCCCATAGCCCATATAATGACTCTATGATGGCTACTGAAGAAACGCATGCCCGATTTGTTCGTCGGAAATGGAAAAAGTTTGATGCGATGAATCAGAGGAAATATAATTACTCCTCAGATGTCCTAATTATGTAACGTTCTTATTTTTCAATTTAAGCCTCCAAAAAAACTTCGTTTCCAGCTGAAATTAAAGTAAATACCCATTACCCTGCGATAACGTCCTTAAAAATCGTAAAAGAACAATCTGTTTCCAGAGTAACAAGCAACCAGGAAATCTGCACGTGACCTAAAATTATTTAATAGTAATAATAACAGAATTAATAATATGAAGAGTAATAACAGCATTACGTGCCTTGTGTTTTAGAATGAATCTGGTTGTTTTAATTACTAGACGTCAGAGGGCGCCGTCTTGATAAATAATTATTTATTTATCAAAACGATAAATAATTATTTATTTATTAAAATTAAACTAAAATTTTATTTTCTGTGCCTAAACAATATATTCTATACTATTAATACGCCTTGTGCGTTTATTTTATTAGTAATACTAAACAGTATATTCATAGTAAGCTAAGATAAATTAATCTTTATACGAAAATTATGTGAAAATACTACTAAAGCCCGAGCCGGATTTCAATATAGAATTCCAAAACGTTGCCAGCTTCGTTTATATATGTATTGAGACTTTTGTGTAAAACTGTATCAAATCCTTTCATACCAATAAACGAATTAAATATTTCACGTTGAATTTTTTGTATTAAAAAATTTCTGTCTTAATAATCTTAAGTTATTTTTTATTCTGACTGGGAGGAAAACGAAGGGGGAGATTAATAGAAAGAAAAATAAATGTCGACTAACTTGAACTTCGAATTACTTCAAAACAAAAATTAATACAGTTATCGAAAATACTTTTTTATGGTATAATTATAAACACGCTGTAAATAAATAAACAAAACTGCTCATCTTGTTCCTTACTTTCCCGTATTTCAAAGAGGCCCAAATAGTAATTTTATAACCAAATATCTTCATCAACCTTGTGCGCATTTTTAAGTACATTTAAGAATATTAAAAATATTATTGCATAATGAGAAGCTCTAATTTTATTTAACATATTTTTCCCCTTTCTTATAGCTCAATTTTCTACTTTAAATCAAGTGGAAAAAAGTTTCTTACTCAAGAATTAAGAACATTGGGGAAGTTTCAAAAGATTGATAATAATAACCTCCAGCGCTTACTTTTGGGGAATATCATAGCTTGTTTCTGCAGAAGCAGCTGTCTTGCAGAAAACAGAAACAACACACAAGAAGACTAGGTCTGGAGAGACAGTTATAGTTGTAGGGTTTTAGGAGCATCAGCGACCAAGGCTATATTGCTCCGTGTATACTGTCTGTAAATTGCATGTGTTCTGTGCTCGATTTTCTGTGTGCTGGACGAAAAACCAGAGTTTCCGGGAGAAAAAACCATGCCACCCTCGCCTGAGACGGAACTAACTCAGCCACGTTGTGCAAAAGCTCATAAAAATTCCTTACGTCATTGACAGGACTCGAACTCAGGTCTTTTCCATCCGGTGTTGGTGGGCGGCGGCAATTCTACCAATTGTGCTACCCACGAGGGCCCTGGAGAGATAAGGAGTTAAGAGCATGAGCTGCAATTCTTCCTCACACATTGTAATTTAGCATTAGAGTAACGCTGTCATCCGATAACACCAAATAATGATTTCGTTTTGGCAAAATAACCAATTTCTAAACAAACAGAATTAATCGAATTTACTTATAACGCGCCTAAAAGCACAGTTGTCTCTGCAAAGCGGCTAATGAAAATGCAGTCAGGTGATAGGTAACGGGTAATACTATGACACATTCAATTTTCTTGATGAACGAAATTATTGCGCGGACCACACAGTTTCCGACAACATAGCGACACGTTGGGCAACATGACTGATATTGAACCCATTTTAATCAAGATGGGGCGGTATGCGATCAGCTTTTATTCTTCGTTTTAAATTCTTGAAGGCCTCCCCGCTGCCTCTTGATATCATTAGGATCCGAAGTTAATTGGGAAATAAGAATTTGCTAATTAGTACGATGTGGTGAAATCTATTGCAGTCGATTCCTTAGTTTTATTCCGGCCACTAATTAAGTTATTTACAGCTTAGTGGTGAGAGCACTCAGTATGAATCAATTTAACTCAACGTTACTCGCTGTCTATTCTGTAATTTGTCTCGAAATATAATGGGAAAGACTGTGCCGCCTTCGCCTCCACTAAAGCGGGTTGCTGAAATTGGAAGTTGTGATTGCTTGGATGTTTTACAAGGTTATATCAACTGAAAAGCGAAGATCGTTACGGCATCTCTCCGAGTTATTGAATGAACGCGTGAAGTTACAGCTACATTAGTTCAAATGTCCGCTAGCAGGCATCAGGCCGGACAGAGAAAAAGACCTCCGGATCACACAATTAAACCGAGGAAAATAGCCTGCGAGCTGCACGCACGCTCCACTGAAGAACACCGAGCTGTGAGAAAGTTTTCTTATGGCAGAAAACAAGAGACGTCGAGTGGTATTGGGTTATGCGTATATTTGGTTCCTTATCCTAGCCGAGAGTAATCTGTCCCCTCTAAAGAAACAAAGAAAGAGGCAGCCATTAATTCACCAGTGACGTTACGCTTAAGGAATCTGTGAAAACATCATCAGACATCTCTTTCTATACGCTTGGAATTCAAGCAATTCGCGAATTTATTTCTCCACTTCTCCCAGCTCTTATTTCTCCTCACCATTTTCTTACTTTTCTTTACTGCGAAATACATTTTAACTGGATTTCTTCTTTTCTTTTTTCTTGTTTTAATCTTTCGCCTTTCACCCGACTGTGGATGGAGAAAACTATACAAGTTCCAAAATTCCAATCTCTGAAACAATCATCAAAGGCTGGAAATAGGCCTAACTGACCCTGTTAAATACCAAAATGTAAAGTATCACTAATAATGTTGCTTTATGACAATTTTATACCGAAAAAAAAAAGGTTTGGATTCTTTAATTTAATTGAGAATAACGAAATGTAAGATTATTATTTCTTTTAATTTCAATGTAAAACTTGATTGAGACATTGTGAGTAGAAAACGTAAAGGCTGAGTAGTCTCCAGTGATTTAGATCTATCGAAGGATTAATTGAGGTATTTGATCGATAACTTGTTAATATTTTTCAGAAAAATTCTGTTATAAAATAATAATATAATTTTATAAATTAATATAATTTATATTATAAATTTTTGCCACGAGAATTGTGAAATAGAATAAAAAGACACACACAGCTTCCTGGAGAGAATTAAGAAGAAAATTAAGATTTCTTTTTCAGTCACAAAAGAGTTTTTGTGTGCCAACCGTAGTTTTGCTCCATAAGATTCCCCCGCTTATGACTCACGATTTTAAAAGACAACACTGAGAAAATTAACTCTGAATTAAAAATACTTCAATGTGTAAATATTTGTCGCTATACGTAAGAATAAATCTGCGCGTGTAGCACATTGGTTATAATCACCTTCCTCCCCAACTAGGGTAGAAAAGGCCGGTTCGAATCCCGTCAATAAAGCGAGGAAGAACTTTTATCTGCTATTTGCACTACGTAGCTAAGTTAGTGGGTCTCGGAGATCGATAGCAAGGTTTCCCCACCAGAAACTCGAATTTTTCACCAGAAAAACAGGAAAATCGACCAGAGAACATGTGCAATTTAGAGACGTATGACACTTGGGCAGATAAGATAGTTCTTGGGTGGCCCTAATATGACATTTATTTGTTTCTTTCTCTTTATAGATCAGCAGTAGGAATGAAGAGCCAATGCACTACAAAAGCTACTGCACTAAGTTGCAAAATAACAGTAATTGCAACACCAGTAAGAGCTTAAATAGTATTTCAATAACTAAATGATGCAAAGAAGTAGACCCTTTCTACATCTGCCAAAAAGAAAGAAAGAAAGAAATCCAATCAGTCAAACTTTCCCCATCTACAAAAAGTGTCTATCTAATCCGCTTTGAACTTACCAAACTCTTCGCCCCGGCCACTTTGGCAGGTGACTTCGTGGGTAGCATAGTCCATATTATCACCGTCCCCCCAACACTAGGTGGAAAAGACCCGATTTCGAATCCCTTCAATAAAACAAAATTTTATGCGCTTTCTTCACAACGTGGCTGAGTTAGTTGGTCTCGGTTGAGGGTAGCATAGTTTATTCTGCGGAAACTCGGGATAATAAAGGGAGAGAACCCTTAATTGAAGCCTATAAGTACCTGAAGGGGATCAGAAAAATGAACGAGAGAAGTATATAATCATTGATAGGAGAGGCAAGAACTACGGGACATAAATGTAAAAGTTTAGGTGATAACAGAAGACTGAATTTCATGAAATTTACTTTTGGGTGGCGTGTTGCTGATTACTGAAATTAATTAATTACAACTGCAACAACAACAACCTGCCAAGGTTGCTGCTGTTGTAGGATTTTAGGAGTATCAGTGACTTAGACCATATTGCGACGTAAAAAATTATGGCTGTAAATTACGAGTATTCTGTAGTCGATTTGACAGCTTTCTGGATGATAAACCCATTTTCCTGGCTCAAAAAGCACGCAGCCCTCGCCAGAGAGGAGCTAATTCAACCACATTGTGTAAAAGGTTCACAAATCCTCACATCATTGACGGGATTTGAACTCAGGTCTTTTCCATCCAGTGCTGGAGAATGACGATAATACCAACTATGCTACCGACGAGTCTGGAAAATCTGAACATATCATAACCTCTCACCCTCTTAACATAATAAAGTTTTAAAAAATGTCCACGTTCTTTGTTCCACATATTATTCCGACTGCAAATGACACCTATATCTTCTATACCTTAATTTATACCTCCACTACGACAAGGTCCATTATAATAGTCACATAATCAACAAACTACAAAAATATTCTTCTTCGTTAATGTTCCAATGCTTTTGTTAACACAGTGTACATAAAATTTCTATTTTGTGTTTCGAGACAAAATTTCTATTTAAATTTTATTTTCTAATTTCTATCTAATTATAAGTGCCATTAAAATGATTAAAAGAAGGCACGAGAGCATGAATGGCCATCTTTAGCTTCGTACAATAAGTCAGACCCGAAAAGTACCATAACTCAACCACTCTGATATGAATTTAGTACCAAAATAACAAAAAGAAATGTGTTAAGGACATGCAAGCCTTACTGCGCGCTCGCGTGTGACAACTAATTTAACCACCTTTCTTTTTTTCACTCGCATTGTGTACGTGTTTCCCACTAAAGCTGGGAGTTCTTTCTTGTGGCAATTTAAGTGTTGCGGGCCAAAGCAGAAACTAAATTCCATTAATTTTCTATAGACACGTAAATTTGTTTCAAACAAATTTCAAAGTGTGCATCGGTAAAGTTTTCCAGCAACTTTTATGTATCCTCGCAATGCGATAGACTAAGTCAATTAAATTTGGGTAGATGTAAGGTCTACACCACTAAAAGAAGAAAGAACGAACAAGCACGGCATCCTTTTTATTACCACAAGTTTCTCCCGAAGAAATGAGACCCTGTATTCCGGTTTCGTTCAACGCTCTCTGCTTCCCCAAATTTAGTATTTTTAGCGGCGCACTCTTCTGTACCGCTGAATCCGGCCATTTTAGAGGTTACAGTGCGTGGATCGCAGCAATAAAACACGACCTTCCACTGATAAATAAAAGACGAACTTACACAGCTTTTATAGGTCTTTTATGTTCTCAATAGAACAGAAACACTAATCAAGCATAATTAGGTCCCTTTTTTCTTTTATTTGACTTTCACCCAGGGGTGCAGAGACCCCTCCCAATGTCCGATGGAAAAGGACCAAACAGTTTCCGTAGACCAACCACCCCGGGGGGGGGGGGAGAAGAAAAATGTTACTTCACCAAGCTTCATTATCAAGGACTTCAAGAAATAGGAATCTTCAGAATTTCCGGCTATTTGCCATCTTTGCTTCTCGATTGCAAAAGCACTAAACAGAGATGTTTTTATTCGGTTTTCCGAAATTTTATTGTTGATAGGAATAACTCCGGCTGTGAATGTAGTGTATTTTTGAAAAAGTATCTATGTTTATTTAATGGTATAGATTTTTAAAATATACTACGTTTATTTAATTATAGGATGAGTCTAATGAAAGCTCGATTTCGATTGTCTCGATGTAAATAACCTACCATCACCATGACAGTAAATTTGTGGATTGGTACTAACGCTTATACTAAATAACAGGATACTTTGGGTGTCCTGTGTGCGTGGGAAGTGATGAGCAGCAGCAGATATAATACAGAGTTCACAGTGATGGACGCGTCCAAGCTAGCATAGTGAGCGTTATTCAGTATTTTACATATCTCACCAGCAGAAATTTACTGAAATACAGAAAAGGTGTACATCCATAACCACCTATGTTGCACCTACTGGTATGCGACTGGTATGCAAATTGTTACCACGAAGGAAGAAAAACTCTGAAGGAAGATTCAATTAATGACACCTTCAAGTAATGGTGCTATAGCAACCAAAAGATCTCTGTGAGCAGAGTAGAGCAGAGCTCTCTATCCTGCGACCTCTTCCGTTTACTAAAACTGGGATTTTTTTTACTTCCCATCCACTAAAAACCTTCGATGCCTGAAGGGCAACTTCGACTTTTGAAGGCCTACCCAGCAAGCATGGAAAAGGATGACTTCAAGAGTTGGCTGCATATTTTGATTCCGTTTGAATACTTCCCGATCCCTCTGACAACGATGTTCCCTTATTACGGGGTTTTGGGTTTCCGTCAATTATGCCACTGTTCGACAGTCTTCAGTGGCGAGTTTATTTGAATTTTATTTATTCCGTGGCATGTTTGTATGATATGGAAGCTGCGTTAAAACATTTAAGCCAATGTAAAAGTAGGTTTTATGACTGCCAGATTGCCAAATGCCCCACGTGATCTTTAAAAACAATACAAAAACATTGGATTCTCTGGTATAGTGGTTTCGTCCCTAGCAATCAATTATATTGAATTTTAACATTGGTGTGCCGCCGATACAATGTGATGTGCTTTGATGGCGATATTTAAAACTGGTCTTACATAGAAATCTTATTCAGGAGTTTGGTATTGAGTTCATAAACTTGATTTAACAAGGTTCAGGTTTCCAGTTTTTCAATTACGTTGGTGTCATTGGAATAATGAAACCATATGCCATTAGTTAGTTTGGCTTCAGTGGTATGGAAAACCATGGAGGCAATGATATAGAGTGCATTACAAATTATTTAGAACAGTAACGGAATTCTGAAGGAAACGTGCTCTTTCCTTCAGAATTCAGTGCATGGTTCTATAAAGAGAAAATCATGTTTAACCAACCGGATTAGCTACTTTGACAGTCACTCGTGACCCGGATGAAGGAAATAATTTCGACATTTATTTATATTTCAGCAAAGCATCTGATTCACTTCCACATGAAAAGTTACTGTATAAGCTGGAACACGATGAAATCACATGGAAAATCTCTAGATGGACTGCAGGATGGTCACAGAAGGAGACAAAGGGCGGTGATTAATGTTTATTCTTAAGTTTGGGCTAACGTAAGAAGTGGGATTCCCCAAGAATAGGAATTGGTATCGGTACGATTCTTGTTTTTCATTTTCTTATACGATAACTACGAAGGAATAAAGGTCGTGATGCCAAAATTTGCAGATGATATCAAGATCAGTAGAGTAGTTAATTATCAGTGCCAGGCAGTGTTTTTTCAGGACGCTTATAGAGCCTTAAGGGATGGTCAGGAAAGTAGTAGACCATACTTGCAATACTGTTCCCAGATATGGAGACCGCACCTAAAAAAGACATGAAGCTTTTTGAAATGGTCCAAAGACAGGTAACGTGCGTGGTGAGATCGGCAAAAAAGGGTACCCATATGAGGAAAGACATCGAATATGTGGGTTACAGCGCTTGGATACTAGACATCTTAGAGGAGATTTGATTGAGGAATATAAGGTTCTGAGATTTGAGAGCAAAATGAACGAGGGTGAAATTTTCACTATTATAAATAATTCCAGAAATAGGGAAATAAATTCGAATTATGCTTTGGGAGAAATTTAGACTGGATTTCAGGAAGTTTACTTTCAGTCAGTGAGTTGTTAATTATTGGAATAAGTTGGCTCCACGGTTGACATCATGGGGAAATTCAAAGATCAGCTCGACAGATAGGTAGGTGAAGAGGAAAATAAATAGGTGGTTTATTATTATTATTGTTTTTTATTTTATTTTATTTTATTTTTGGCCACTGCAGCAAGAGCCACCCATATGGCAGAAGAGCTTCCTTGTACCATACGGCTAATACTAATATTACATTGCCTAAGGGTGTTCGCGTGCGCCTGTGTTTGTGTTAAGCGCCAAAGCAACTATGACTTATGAGCCATCAATATATTGTGCCTCTAAACGATAATAGTTTGTGCTCTATTTGCTTATTTTCTGGATGAAGTCCCGAGTTTCTGAGAGATAAAACTATGCAACCCTATCCTGAGACTGACTAACAGTCACATCGTGGAAAGAGGTCATAAAAATCCTTCGCATCATTTATGGGATTCGACCTCAAGCCTTTTCCACCTGGTGTGCGGAGGACTATGATTAATCCTCCATACTACACGCCAGGATCACAGCAAGAAAATGGACTATAAGAAATGGACGAAAGTGCTATCATTTAAAATATTTAGCACAAATTACCCTTAACCTTTGATTTACGAGCCTCTGGCTTAAGTCGTGATTAGCAGGGTACAGCAGTTTATATGCTTCTTGCGTACCATTATCACTATTAATGTTGCAATAACATTCTCTCTCTCTCTTCGCCGAATAATATTTGCATCAAAATCATTGGCCTGACCAATTCGTTCTTTTCCTTGCAGAATTAAATAATTTAATTTATGTAATATAATTAAGTTCAGGGCAAAAGCTTCAAATTATGAAAGGCATTATACATACAAGAATTATTACTGTACACAGCTTTGAGCAAACCGTGTTTGCTAGTTCGCGTATCATTCTCATATTGTGCAGGCACTTAGCCACGAGTTGCCTTGGTATTGCACTACCCCAAATAAATAGGATGAGATGCAAGATGACGCAATAAATGAAGTAGATATTAAATTCAGAACAAAAGCCTCAATCTACGAAAGCTGTAAAAAGTCATTGTACATGTTTAGCTTAGCCTGTTTCTGTACTTAATGCATTCATTTCATATTGCGAATGAACGTGTCTGGGTAGTGGCATACACTTTAAATAAACGCACCATATTTCTCCATTGGAGCAGTGCTTTTTATTTTAGAATAGTGCAATACCAAGGCAACTCTTACTCTTGACGAAGTGTGTGCACAGTACGAGATCGATGCACTAAGTAGCAAACCAAATTTTCTCACAGCTAATGTACAGAAAGAGGCCCTGACCCAACATGTAATAATTAAATTTACTGCTTTTTCAGCACCACACTGACCTTTCACTTTCCACAGAAACTACGCCCTACAGAAACTCCTAAAAATGTGTAAAGATAATATTGAAATCCCCTGCAGTCAAGCAATGAATTTCAATACTATTCTTACGCATTTCTACCTTAAGCTGTCTATCTTTTATACAAACTTTCCGATAAAATATCGTCAAGGCATCAAAAACTAAAACTTTAATGACAGCCTGTGCCTTCTGCTAACTCTCTCGAAGAGCCACCCCACCATTACTGCAAATTGTAGCTTCTAAAACCCCAGGTATGCCGACTAGTGTCAGCTGTTCAAATTACTGGAGCCCACACCTGGTAGCGACACTCATCGGTTACAGCAGAAACATTAACTTAGAAGGCCATAAAAATTGCATGACGTATTAATCCCGTGCATGTGTAGAGTCCATCAACGATCCCCTCAGTTTTGGGAAGTAGTTAGTGCACAAGCAATAACGGGGTATGTGGCGTCCACGTCCAACTTAATGATCTCTTGGTGATGTAGGGTTGAGATAAGACCGCAGGGAGTAGATCGCCTTGGAGAGCACCTCACTTTTAGATAACCGACGGTTGGAGACAGCAGTAATTGCACGCAAGCTCTCCAGATTACATGGGTTAAATGACGACATCGTCACACCACTGGCTGCAAACAAACTACTTAAATAAACCCACGCCCGCCACTCCCACACTTTTGTCTTCTGATTTTATGTATTTCTAATTATATTCATACCTGTCAGTCATGCAGCTTTTACACGAGGATCGCCCTAATCGACTGCGAAACTGGCTCTTCGGGGAACTATAAATCGTATTAATATTCCTTCAATTATCCACCACATTGTAACTGGAAGTCTGCTTTTTACCTAAACGGATTTTGGTTTCCACATAGTTATTGAAATCCTTATTACTGATGACAACTCCGATTCGTGTAAAAAGATAAAAATCCTTTTCGGTTACTTCCAGCAGATGCGCACTTCAACTCAAAACGCAGATGATTTTATCTTTAAAAAAAAAAAAAAAAACTAGAATAAATCAAGGATCCTGTTAATCGCTGCCATGAAGTGGTATTATGCAAGATTGAAGACTATTTGCAGTTAAGACGACCCAACCCACATCACATTGACTTTTCCGACCATCAAGAACAAAAGAAGTTTATGCATTTAAACTCCAACAAATAGCCACGTTGGTGAAATACTGTTCCTGCATATTTCAAGTTTTATAACACCCAGAAGGACAGATAAGCGACTTTTCTGCCACGTAAAGCGTATTTTGGTATGATTTTCTTCCTAAAGTTTTGGGAGCTTTATTAGTTTCATTTTAAAAGAGAAACAGCAGCGTTGCCTTCCTGGATGCGTTCCCAACAGAGAAAGTCATCTTAGGTTCAAATTAAGACAAGAATAGTGTCCGTTGCCGAATAAGACAATTTTTCTACAGTTTAAAATCGAGCTATGGCATGAGTTTCGATCAGTACAGTGGTCATAAGGGGAAGTTATGTGGTCAGCGAATGTTGTATTGCGACTCGCAACACCATCTTGGAATGATGACCGAGGGATTATAGGTGGGGATGACCAATATGGTGTCAGTTCAGAGGGGAAGAAGGCACATCTACCTTGATGTGATGGCTAACATAAACAAAGATGGGATCATAAAATCACACTTCGGATAGGATAAACAATGTCTTATGGAAGACAGTACGTGAGCAACATTCCGAGCAAATGCTTTCTTTCTAAACCTCTCGTAAAGATTTTCGTATTGCGAGACTCATTAGATATAGAGTACACCAACAACAGTTTACGTTTTATCTGCCTGCATTTTGAACTGATTTTGTTACTGCTACACAAAGAAAAGTCACTTTAACCAACGCACTTTTTATTTATAATTAAAGTAAAACAAAAAAAGAATATCTTCCATCATTCTAAATTTCGTAACCAGCCTCCAGATCTTCGCTCTGGAACCCATTAAGTGCAAGTGAATGGGAAGAAGGTGTAAAGAACAACTACGCAAAGAACTTTAGTCCACAAATAACTGACTTCGTGAAATTTGCTTCATTCCAGAATTAGAGATAAAATCTTTCCCTGGCAGTTTGCATCTGCACAAAAATAAAACTAGAGAATTTTTAAAATATTATTTTAAAATAAAGTAAACCAGTAAAGTTTTGTTATTATTACTACTTCTTTTGATGCGAAAGATTTGTTTGCACATTACTTGATCAACTTGTTTAATTACAGTCCGTTTGGTCCAGTTTTATGCCAATGTTTTCGCTGTGCCGGATGAATATCACAGACTATCTCAAAGTGTAGATGTACGCTTATATTTGGAGCAAAAGCAAACCATGGAATTAGACACTATAACCCATCACTCTATCGGAAAACAATTAGCGCTCTGAAAACAGAGAAGTTATTTTGTCACACAAAAAACCACAGAACCTGTAGCAGTAAAAAGAAAAGAGGGCATTTTAGTAGCACTACCTCGTGCATTATACAGAACCTGGAAACGATATGGATTAAGCAATCAATGACCTTCTTTATTGTTTACAGTTTTCTCCATCTGTCAATAAGTTCATCCGTAACTGCTTGGTAATGGTAGGTACTAGTATGTCTAGCTTACCTTTGTCTAGATGTCCTCGGGCATTGGCCCAGCTGAATTCAAATAGCTGTTTGTATTCGTAAAGGGCGAAGGGGGGTCGATGGTGTGTTGCTACCGAATGTCACTCAAATCTGTGGTCATCACGCCACCATTCAAAATCATAATTTAAGTTCTTCCTGCATAATTCTCTGAGTAGATTCATATACAATGCTTTGCTCCTTATTTCGTCTATCTTTAGAAACAGTAATTTATGAGTAAAAATTGGACAAAAAAAAAATAATTAAATGTACGATATGCTAATATAAGTTGTCACATGGTATTATTACAAGTTCCTTGGTATCAGCATGTTTAACAGGAGCCACAATTGAAAACTAAGGAAATCACTCGTATGTCGGAAGCAACCATCTTAAAATTATACAACTAGTGGAAGACAAAAAAAAGAGGTAGTTGCTGTTCTAGGCTTTTAGGTGCATCAGCAACTTACATAATATTGACCGTAAATTGCTAATGTTCTGTAGCCGATTTGCTGTTTGCTAGACGAAAAACCCGAGTTTCCAGCAGAAAAAAACCATGAAGCCCTCACTGAGACCAACTAATTCAGTCTGTGAAAAGGACCATAAAAATTCCATGCGTCATTGACAGGATTCGAACTCAGATACTTTTCCACCTGGTGTGGGATGGTGATTATGCCAACTGCGCAACCCACGAGAGCAAGAAAGGAGAATACAATTCTAAAAAGAATAAATATGGTAGAAAGTCGGTACTACAAAACGAGTTCGCAGAAATTAAGAGCGAATTGTGCATCAGAATAGGTCTAGTGAGCAGCAAATGACTGAAAAATTCAATTTAGACAAAAAAAAACTACTTATTTGCAACACAACAAGTGAAGTCACTATGCAGAAGGTGTTGAAGGTTATAAGATATGATAGTCGTGAGCCTATTCAAAAGCCACTTTCTGTAAATAAAAACGAAATATTGGACTGGAATGGTACCACCAACGCAAAGACTGGACTATGAAATAGTGGAAAAAAACCATGTGGTCCGACGAATCTCGATTTTCACTTTTTCTGTCACCAATGGTAGGGTGAAAGTGTGGTGTGAACCTCATGAAGCAACGCATCCAGACTGTTTCGTGTCCACCACTGAAGCGGCTGGAGGTGGTATAATGGTATGGACTTGGTTCTCTCATACCGTTAGACGGTCATGTTACCTCCAATGAATATCTTTCTATCGTATTGGACCAACCTCACCCTGCAATGTTTAATTTTTACCTGAATTGCGATGGATTATTTCAAGACACTTTCATTTTTACCTGGATTGCAATGGATTCTTTCAAGGCGAAAACAGAACTATCTACTGTGCAAAAATTGTATCTGAATGGTTCGAAAAACATTCCCAGGATTTCCAACATCTACCCTGATCGCCTAATTCTCCAGATCTGAATACAATTAAGAATGCCTAGGATATGTTAGAAAGAACAGATTAGCATCGCAGTTCTCTGCGAACCCCAATACAGCAGCTGACAAATACCCTGCTGGAAGAATAGTCAAATGTGGAACTAGACTGCCTCAGATACCTAGCGGAACCCATGCCACGACGTGTGTAAGCTGCAGTAAGGGCAAGAAGCGACCTACTAGATACCGAATGAAGGTTTCTAATTTTTTAGCCAGTGAGTTTATACACTTCTTTCTAGCCAACTAGCGTATAGAAAATAATTCTTTGAATACCGTATCTTGTTGATGGCGACCTCTGCCTTGCATACAAAACACCGAATAATTTTCATGATGCTTACAACGGGTGTTCCGAATTACACCGCAGCATTTTTGAAATTCTGCAATCTATTCTGTTGCAATAATATATGAACCACAACTTGAAAACTATGCAACGTAGTTAAATATAAAAACTGAATGGCATTGCACAATTATCGATGTTTCCTCTTCAACTACATTTAGTTCCTTCTTTTAGCGAAATTCCTGTTTCTTTATTAATTAAGCGTGTCCTTCGAATTTTTGGCCATCCAACTCCGATGAATATCTTTAACTTTAAGCAACATTAGTCACAAAGCGAGAATAAAAGGGCGACACAAAACTAAGCGAAAGAGATATCTTGTCAATTAGCAATGACAATCGCGTTTCTGATTCGCAACAGACTAATAATTTATTCTGTAAAACTCCTACGGTTATGTGTTAAGCTTTCTCCAGCCAATTACTTATCGACTTCAGTTCTCAAGTCACTTTTAATTGCGAAGCAAACGTGTTATTTTAATGGAATTAGTCGATTATCAAGTTACAGTCCTCCCGACTTCTATATCATTAGATACAGTAATTTGGCAACTCCCAAATACATTAACTGAAAACAGTTATAGCGCAAAGATTACAAAGATAAGTCTTCGGGCAAGGTCGTGCAATTTTAATGCAGCTCATTAAGAGTGTATGCCGGTATTCATAGAGCAGACACAGTCGACTCATTAAGTCCTTGTGCTTGTACGACCGGGGCTTTGCATCTAACAACAGACATTAGCTCACTCTTGGCAAAGGTAAACATATTATTCCTCCCTGTTACTTTGTCCTCCCAAGTGTGTTTGAACAAACAGACATAGATAGATAGTTTGGAGATAGGTGATAAATTGGCTCATCTTGTGGGCCATGTAAGGCCGACAAGCGAAAACGGAGAAGGAAAAGTCACGCAAAGGTAATTTGTTACAGTTTAGAAAAATGTCACTTTAGTTCGATCGCTGCATCAGTACGAATTACTTCCCGAAATGAAACTTGTCCATCAACAACCTTCTCTTGTGGCAGAGACCAAATAATGAATAGAATGAGTGAATAACCGTTCTTACTGCTCTTTTAAGGGGAAAATTACAACCAACCTCTAAATGTACAGTCGAATAATGCTGAATTTGCACCCGCATCAACAGGGGTTGCCATAAAAATGCTCTACATGAATACTTTTACCTTCGTTTGCTCACTCTCTAAAATTTACTTTCTTTGGATGTCTAAGAAATGTATTTGTGAATATTTCTTTCGTACCTTCCCACTGGAAAAAACTAAGGACGCGTTTTTCTAAGGGTTCTTCACTTAGGTCCTCCTTATTTACGGTTATCTGAGTGACAAAGGTTTTCAAACATTGTTCGTTATAAACACAATTGAGTTTCTCAATAAACAGATTTAGGGATTCAGTTCTCTTATCTCCTTCTTCCTCACCGCTCCCATTTCATAATTTTCTAAGTCGATTGGCCTGCAAAAATGTTAAGCTTCTTTGAAAGATGTTTGGGTCTGTTTAAGAATGTAGCTACACAGTTACTTTATTTATTTACTCATTAAGATGAGACCATTCTCTCATCTGAGAAGAGCAAAGCGCTAGTGAGTTGCACATTAGAATCTTTATTCCATGCAGCCGAATCTAGCCACTGTAGGAACCAATATTCCAATTCAAGGTGACGAGTTGTGACCCGAGCTTTAGTCCAGATTACTGAGCCGTACATCATAGCTAGGACGAATACACCATTCATCGTATTGGGTAATGAGCTTGAAATCACAAAACACAGTAATTTCCTCCCTCATAGCCCATATTGTGGAAACATAATTTGATCCACCTGTCCCTGAAGTGAAGAGAGATGGTTAAGTTATGTTATAGTAATCTAACCTAACCTAACCAAAGTTGTCGTTGTTTGTAGGGTTTAGGCGCATTAGAAGATTACACCATATTGCGCCAAATACACCATGACTATAAATAGCATCTGTTCTGCGGTCGATTTGCCTTTTTGCTGCACTAAAAGCCGAATTTATAGAGAAAAATCTATACTACCCTCGTCTGAGGTTGAAAAAGGCATCCACGATGCGATAAAGGCCCATAAAAAATTCCCCCGCGTCATTGACGGATTTCGAACTCAGGTCTTTTTCCATCCTTGCTTGATTACCAGTTAAGTCAAGCACATTGTGAAAAAAAACCATAAATGTTCCTTGCGCCACAGACGGAATTCGAACCCACACCTTTCCCAAACGATGTGAGGAGAACGACGAGTGTAACCACCGCGCTACCACGAGGACTGCTTAAATTGTAAAATCAGTGTATAAATAAAGGACCTAACTTGATTTCCATATTTTGTAAAGTTAACAGTAATCTGCGTGAATTTTAAGAAGCGGATTAATATTTTCTGATATGTCTAAGCCATCTTAGAAACTGCAAAAAACATTAAGGCTGTAAATAAAATATTAATCGCGTTGTATACACAATTACTGAAATAGAAATTGTCGGATAAAGGAATAATTAGCGAAATCGAAAGTAAGATACTGCCAGAATAGTGGAGCAGTAGAAACTTTTTATCTCGCTGGTGAAAAAGAAAAATGAAAACTTATCTGAAATTTTGTCTTTAGTATGAAAACTCTGCAGCACAGCACAGAAAGGCAATTTTTGGCCCGCAGTCCTGCACGTCATTGGGAATTGCCGATGTAGAATACCGATCATGCCATTTGGGAAAAACTGGAATAGTAAATGTAGAAAGGGAAGCTCGTATAAGGCCCGTGCGTAGACTTTCAGGATATAAAATAAACATAGGCAAGAGCGCCCGAATGTCAATTTTCGGAGAGGATACACTTCAGGGGTTAAGACAAAAATAAATAATGAAAACTATTAAAATAATATGCTTGCTTTGCTTTATTATACTATTTGGTATTCGAAGAGGAGAAATTCCATTAAAATAATATTTCTCGAAAGAACTGTAAGCCATCTGTGAGAAAATACTCGTAATCTAAACTTCTCAGAAAAACAGAACAAAACACGGCAATATTTTTCTCTCTGCTGAACACTTTAATCACAGAATTGACAATGACATTGATGTCTACTTTCAATCTCCTTTTTGTATAAATGCTTGCCATCCATAACTTGCTAAGTACCATTCAGACATGGCCATACTTAATCAAAATTTAAGTTTTTCTAGAATGCCAAAGTTTGTATTATTAAGAGACGAAATTTGAAGTTTGTCCGCTTCCTAAATTAAACTTATTATTTTTTCTCACGAATATATATGATTTCTGAGATTTCTTACAACTGGGCATAATAACCATTTCATATTAATTTAGCTTTGTCTAGGATGAAACCAACTAAAAAAGCTTTGAACATTATTTGAACCTGAAAACATCCCACTGACAGAGTGTCACAACGAATAAAAATACTTATATATTTACAAAACACATACTTATGGTCTTGTATTACTAGACAGGTCCATCAGATAGGATCTGACAAAAAGTAAACACATTGGCTCGTGTCTGCTGAGCTCAAAACTTCAGTATTTTAATGTTCTTATCTGTAACCCTGAAGTATTAGAAAAAGCTGTTAGAGAATTCACCAGGACTTTATGCTCTTTAATAACAAATCAAGTGAAATAATTCAAACGGATTAGATCTGTGAAATGGCAAAACAATTTCCTTGTACCAGTCAAGACGCTTGACAAAAACAGAAGACATTCAGGACTTGCTTATCAGTACTGTCCAACAAGTTCAAAAACAAGAGTCCCTGAATGTCTTCAATTTTTGAAGGTTGAAGACATTCCCTTATTAGAAGTTGAAGTTTTTTAGCTATACACCACCACCACTAGAATGAGTTGTATTTTCTTTCATTACTCGATTTTATTCCTACTGATTCTTGATGTAGTAAAGTGGTTCAACCTAGAAACTCTCTGATACTGGATAGAGTAAATCAGCAATGTGTGCGTCATGTGCAATATGATCAGTGTGTGCAAAAAAGAAATTTAAAAAAAAATCAGCACTCATTCGCTGCAACCTACTGTGGAGTAGCCACTTAATCTTAATTACGCATAAAAATCAGCAGCAACATGCAAGCAGACAGTTTTCGGATTCCTAATCACTCTTCAAGAATCAACAAAGAGATGCTTTTATCAAATAGATTAATGCATAAGTCTTTAATCCCTCCTTCTTTCTCTTAATGGAACTTCAGATAATGGTCATGAAGCAGGAAGAACGCCATTCTGTCTTTGCATGTCCTTTCAAGTACAACCAAGTTCGGAGACAAGGCGAGGGTCTAGACGATGTGGGAAGGGGGAAAGATGAGAGAAAAGAAAGTGATGATACGGTACATTAGTAATTACACAAAAACATTGAAGTCGGTTGGACCTCTCCTCCATCTCTTGTTGAAATCGATTACTAATTAAATTAAAAGACGAATCAAACATTAGAATGCAATCAGGAGTGGGTAATTATACCAAAAAAGGATGTCTCTGTGGTATGCCGAAACTCGGTTAATAATCTGTGGCTGACTCAGAACAACTTGGTGATGTATGTGAAATGGATACAATTTGTTCCACAGTAGCAGCCATATAATTGGATTCTTATCTAGCAAGCGCCCTCTTTTTTTTTAATTTCATTCTTTGCTCGATGAATTAACAACATTACATATCCTCGCAGAAATATTACAGTTATAATGATGATTATAGCCCACAGCGTAATGAATTAGCGGAGATGAAAGGTCTGATATCCAAACGGTACATTTCTGTCCCATTGATTTTTCCATTTTCACAGCTAGGTGGCGTATAGAAAAACAACCAAAGGGCACTCACTCCGGCCAGACGTCCTACTCTTGAGACATTTTTTTCTGCTCCATCTCGCATCCCAATGGCAGTGAATTAGGGAAAATTTGCTGGTGATTTATTATAGAGCCAGGTGCCTGGGAAGATCTGAAACAATTACAGGGAGAATGAAGTTCATTGGCGATCTCCATAAATGGCTCGGTGGCAATTCATTTTCCAGCTAGAGCACGTGCGAGAAAACGGCACATAGATAATGTAAGGGGGGGGGAAGAACCCGAAGAAAGAAAAGTTTGGTGATAAGAGTAGGCGAAGGTTTCTAATGACTACTGAAAGAGTTGGGAAAGTATTAAAGAACTTGAGCAATAAGCAGGGAAGGTTATTATAATGGGCATTATCAAAAGTCTGCTAAAACAGCTACAAAATGACTATTAAAGAGAGAATAGAAAATTATAATAAACTGCCCCATTCCTGCTGAGAGGATAAAACAGTCATTGTTGTTGCTTCTGATGGAAAGATTTCTTTCTAAGTCAATAGGAAAATTCTACTCGAAGGTATTCCTTTGAGTCATAAAGAATTGCTTTCATTTCTGTCCATTTACCATGAAAGCAACACAGAAAACTGTGGACACTTTGTACGTAACATATAAACTGAGCTTTGTATTCCAAGAAAAGTTTAATTGCAGTCAAAAAGAAATTTAACGTATTGATCGATTCATATTGTAGATAAAGATGCTTTAACCTTTTTCCCTCCTTCCTTATCAGTTTTATGATAAAGAGCAAATATGTCTATATGACACCTGTAAGAACATTGGTATCCAGGTATGTGTTAAGCGCCAAAGCAACTATGGCTGATGCGCCAGTACAATGTCTGTAATTGTGTACTGGATGAAAAACCCGAACTTCCAGTAGGAAAACCATTCAACCTTCGCCTAAGACCGACTAGTTTTAAAAGTTTAACCATCCCGTGATTCTTAAGAGCACAGTCCATAAATAAAAGAAAACACTTCTTCGATCAAGTCTGGAAGGGTTGGGTGTCGAGGGATGAAAATGAGTAAGTAGAAAACAGAGAAAAATTCGATATTTATATTAAATTCGTGGGCCATATTTTAAATGAAGTCAAACTCTAGCTGATGTATTCAGACTTGGCCAGTTCTCGAAGGTTACGTGCTAACGTTCAGATGGATTTTCAAACCTGCAAGAGCCACAGATGTGTCTTTGTGTGTAAGTAAATTACTCTCCAGACCTACGTTCGTGAACGACTGCGGGGGGATTGTTCGGAAGATTACAATTATACTCTTGGAACGCCGGGAAAAGCAGCTGCGTTTCCCTCGCAAGCTCATAAAGGTATCAGGTAGGCTTCGCACCTTTAAAGAATCCACGTTTTCAGGAAATTAATCCCAGATTGCCCTACTTCTGCTTAAACTCGGATAACGTTTAGAGAGTTTTCAGTTTACACTCACTAAACGTATTGATTTAATCAGCTACAAGTTTAATCAAACAAATCAGAGATCCAAACCAAGGCGTTAAAAGTTGGAGAGTGATAATCGCTTCTTTCCCTTGGGTTTTTTTGTTTTTTTTTAGGGTGATGGGGAATGCATAGGGGGAGCTACGTTTTCTCGTATACTAAATTCGGTACTATCCGCATATATATGAACACTAATTCCACTTAGGCTTGGTCCGTCTTTCAGGACAATCCAAAACTTTACTTAGGTTCAAAAATTTAACAAATAAAATAAAAAAAGAAAGGGCAATTGAAGAAATAAGTGGTAAATTGCTTAGAATTTACGTTGACGAAGGTAATGAAGCTTTAGTATTTTAGTGTTAATAATGTCCACGTGTTCTATCATCATTATACTGTTTTGAGGCATGAAAAACCGCACAAACTTCCCGGCACTGATTGGCTAGGCATGGTGTAAAAAGGTGAATAAAAGTTCCTTCCGTCTCGACAGGGAAGAAAGAAAAAAACTGAGCAAAACAGAGAGAGAGAGAGAGAGAGAGAGCAAGTGATCGATAGATACACGAGTGAAAAGGGAAAAACCAGGCAAAAAAAAAAAACGAGAAAAGACGATTGCAGTTAAGACGAAATACATGAAAAGATAAGGAAGGGAAGGCAAGAGACTGATATTCCAAAAGAAAAACAATAAGGCAGGAAAATGTGCTTGAAACCATTTGTGACCAATTCACAAAGGAATCATCATGGCCTTTATATATTAATCTTTACGAAGAAAATATACCAGTTGCGATGTACGCCATCGGCATTATGGTTGTAACGTCCGAAGTGCGCTTTCCTATAAAAAGAATGAAGTTCCGTGATGTTTATGATGTTTACCATTTCTCTTTGCTAGATCATTGTATTTCGCTCAGTACTGAAAAAATACAAATAGCTACCATTCATCACGCTTTAGCAATGATCAATTTGCTTTATTGGATGTTCTTTTTATGTCTAAATCGCGGCAGCAACAGATTCTCAACGAAGTTTGGATGCTGGGATCGTTTCTAAATGTGATTTATAGATAATGTTTAATATTTCCCAGCCGATCGTCCAGAATTCAATTGCAATGAATTGCGTGTGGTCATCTACAAGAAATGACAGGAAAATCTGCCTCAGCAATTATATAATGTAATAACTATCAATAATATGATTAGTCTGGGAATAACAATAGTAAACTGTAGGTTTAGAGTTCTTTCCTCAAATAAAATAAAGAAAATCAATTATTCCCGAAAAACTGTAAACAATCAGAAAGATTTCGGTAATGAAATTAAAGCATAAAATAATCAGTTGGATATTCAAGGAGAAAACATCAATCAGCAACTTGATATATATGAAACACCATTGATTCAGTCATGATAATGTTGTATGAATCTAAGTTTGTATTATGACAGACGATAGTTCGTAGTTTGGCCATAGCAGCTCTTAAAACTTCCATTCCAAAGACGACAGAAAACGGGCATTTAAGTTTCTCTCTGCACTGGTTCCATGCGTGCGTTCTTTAGAAGCATTTGCTTTTGCATCCAGTTCCTGCTCCTGCGATCTCACTCTTGCACTGGATTTCGAACGAAGACAAAACCGGTGGCAATAAATCCTCTGAAAACCATTTGTAACGAAGTTTAGTAAGATATATATTTCAATACAGAAAAGCCTCAATTACTGCTTATCAGAGTGGTTAGACACGATCTTTCTTTAACGGCTCCATTTTGAAATTCCCTTATAATTTCGTTTTAGATAGCTAAAAGGTAAGGTAAAGGTAAAGTGCAGCCATTATCAACCCACTGCAAGATGGAAGCCTCCTCAACAATTCATGCTGAGGGAAATGAACCATAATCTGCCACGCTGGTCCAGTGCGGGTTGGCTAAAATATATCCTAAATTTTTCTTGATGCAGAAGGCAAACTTACAGGTCTGTAGTAATCCATTTCGCCCTTTGGACCACCTTCTGAATTGGAGAGACTTTTTGCAACTTCAGTCTGCAGAGAATTCGTCTGACAACAAGGATGTCTCTACTATTATTGCTGAAATTTTTATTGGCCTCTAGCTTAATACAACTAGATTGATTCCATCAACCGTTTGAGTTTATTTTATTAAAATTAAAGGTTAAAATTTATTTTAATCATATGAATATCATATTAGTCATAATAGCCGAAATAGTAGTTTATCTCTGACAATTCAGTGATAATCAAGGATAACGTCAATTTATTTCACACTTGTACATTTTCAACTCCAAATGAGAAAAACAATTGGCACAATTTAAAAACAATTTTAGAAAAGACAAGCGCAATATAAAATGGGAATTACTTATGAACATGATATCGTTCATTATTCCAGCTTGCTTCCTTTTTATGCGATGATATTCGCTTAAAAAGTTCTAAAAAAGAAATTGGAAGAAACTTTGCTTCTCCATACTTATTTGACAGTCGTCTTGTACCTTGAAGATTCAATCTTTCGAGGCAAACAACGTTTCCAATTTCAGAAATGGAATTTTTACTGAATTCTATTTTCAGAAATGTAGCTTCACTTATTGAATACTTGGAAGAATATCGGGGTGCTGTTTGTTGGTTTAGAGAACACCTCAGCCTCCCATTTTAAGAAATCTCTCGTTAGGAACATTTGATCCAAAGTTATATTTATTTATTTCGTCATTACTCTCGGGGTATCCACGTTCAGAGAACAGCCTTGCAAAAATTTTATAAAATATTGAATCAGTCGTTATTAAATAGAAATGTGAATAAGGTTTCTCTCAGGGTAACTCTCTTTTTTTATCGAAACAAGGAGATTGACTGCTGTTAACGTGAAGTTTACAAATACAAGACTTAATACAGAGAGAAAGTTAAATCTTTCTCAAGAATTCAGCGCAATTCAGAAACAACGCTCTTAAGGGAGTGTGGAAGCGGACAGCGTTTACTTGGTTTAGGTAGTAGGCGCATTACCAGAGAGCGAAAATTGTAACGTGGGGCGGAGTGTGCGTAGAAAGGAAGGCTTCTTATGGATACAAATGCCAGGTTCAATGACAGAAGACAAGTCACACGAGGTTGGTGCGATAGATTTTTCTAAAATCTCCAGTCTCGTTTGCTCTTCAGTAAGCTATTTGGGTGGCAAGCAGAGAACGAGACAGGGGGGTTCTCTAGTGATCTCGTCCACTATTTTACGAGATTACGCGGGTTAGAAAAACCCATTTAAGACGTAGAGTGAGTAGAGAAGGTGTAAACAACTTGACTATAATCTTTCTGAGAAGGGGTAACAGGCTTTGCGTCAAAAGATTCTCTGCTAATTCGTCTACTTTCTCCACATGGATGTCCAAAATACTGACAGGATCAGCCTAGAAAACGGCTTCTCTCAACTTCGTACCCTCTGTCAACTTTAATCCTGGTAGTTCAACTGTCAGCTTTAATACTTTTCCCTTTTGTTCTTTACTCTGAGTTACAGTTCGAGATCTGTGAGTAGCAAATGTAGTTTGATGGTTGAAAATGCGCCATACTTCGTGGGGTTACTGGTTTATGTTCTCAGCAATATCGGTTACACGAAAGGGCACGGCTTAAATACAACTGTCAGATCTGTCTTACGCAGGACTATTAGCATTCTTCCAACTCCAAGTAGAGACAGAGAGATGTCAGAAATAACAGCAACTGAAATCCTGGAGGAGAATGAAAAACAGCAGCCTCGTGTATCTCGTGTTGCCCACAGTATGGTGATCTATTGACTCTCCTGGAACAATGCGCCAATGCACAAGTGAAGTGAAGACACTCGATTTAATCTCATTAATATCCAGATAACTCAATATTTCAGAAGTTCAACCTCCTTACGTGTTTACGCATAGTTTATATAAAAACCCTAAGTTTTCTGAGTGAAAATAAAGGGCAGGAAAAAATAATTTTATATAACAACAGTGAGAAAAAAAGAAATATATCACCGAAAACACAGAATGCATCAAGGCAAATACTGATGGATAGATGAAGGTTCTGTGTCGGCAACTTCCGAAATAAATTGCCCTATTTAAAGACAGTGCGAAGCCACGATCATGCACGCGCGCCTCTTCCACCTCTGAAGTGTGAAAAACAAAGAAGAATCCGGGCAGCAACTTTTCTCCTAACAGTGATAGGACTACAAACAGCACCATCCTCGTCTCAAGTCACGTTGCGGAGGGCTACGGCCGATTTTTACGGCAGTATTTACGGCGGAGGGATTACAAATTCCGCATCTGTCATTTGGTGTCACAATGACCCCTCCCGCCTATTCGTTACGGCAGACATGGCTCCTGTCTCGGCCGAGGCAATCTCCCGACATGGACGCTACTTTATAATACTGGGACACGGAGCGTTGTAGTGGTGCAGCTGAGCCAGTTTGTGTGTGTGGAATGTGTGAGGCTTAAAGCTGCGAATAACGGGGAGCAGGTGGCTGTCTGATTCAGCCACGTCAAATATCCTGATCTCTACAATTTCATGGTGCTCTGAAGGTAACGGAGCTTTGCTGTATCACAGCAGGATGCGGACATCATCCACAGCACGGTGATGTATGGCCACGAAGGAGGATATCTTTGGAGATGATGGTTATCGTTTGTTGCTGCTTCTTGCTTATCTTTCCTCAAATTAACTCTCTTTTATGTGGATAAATTCCGTCGCACTCCACGAAGGTCTCACGACTGCCAGTTTGTAATGAGGTAGGAAGGCAAAACGGGTTTGCCGCCAGTTTTATTTCGACGATTCTTCGGGATCAATAGAAAATAATCAGAACAAAAGGAACGGATTGTTACTTAGAAAACGCAAACACAACGTAATGCGATAATTCGAAGCGCCCACCTGGTATCTGAAGAAAAGACAGAAATACAGGGACTGTGAGTATCTACAAATTAAAAAAAAACAAATTTACTTTTGCAAATTACGAATCTAGTAACAGACAAACACGCTGGACAATGTGCGAAATATAACTTGACACTGACAAATGTTCTCGACGTATAGTTGATTTGTTGTTATAGAGTTTTAGGCGCATCAGCGACTTTGGCCATTTTGAGCCATACACATTATGTTTGTAAATTGCGTGTGTTCTGTAGTCGATTTGCTCTTTTGCTGGACTCGAGTTTTGCGGGAGAAAAAACGATGCTGTCCTCGCCTGAGCCTGACTAACTCTGCCACGTGTAAAAGACATAAAAATTACTCACGTCATCGACGGGATTCGAACTCATGTGTTCTCTACCTGGTTTGGGGAAGATGGTGATTCTACCAACTGTGCTACCACGAGGGATCGAAGTATAGACCAGAAGGCAACTTTTGAAATGATTGGATAGTGTGCTTACGATTTGTGCAGAGGTAACTGATGGCATGAAGCGTCAAATATTGCTTTAAATTGTGAGTACGTTGTGGTCATTTTCCTGTTTTTATGGAAGAAAAACTCGAGTTTCTATTAGAAAAACCAAGCAGCCCTCGTCTTAGACCGACTACGAGACTTGGTCATTGCAACTTTCTTTTCTGCCAATAAACTGTTTAGTTCTTTTGCCTTCCATGTTGGCCTTGAACATTACTATGGTTTCAATTTTGCTCCAAGGCAAATAAGGCCGTGGAATCAGTGCGCTCCATCTAACATTGCTGTAATCTGTAGGCAAAATGCTCAATTTCTGGATGAAAAACTTGGATTCTGCAGGCGGAAAAATCAGCTAATCCTGGTTCGAAATCGACTAACTCAGTCAAGCGTGACAATAATTTCTCTGTCTAAATGGGACTTCATCAGAAGCCTTTTCCATAGAGTGTGGAAGGACGGCGATCGCTAAACTGTGCAAACCATGAGAGGTACCTTGAACAATGACTCTTTCATAGTAAAGATTATCAACTCCTAAGATTATTCCTCAGAACATTTCCCATTTAGCATTTAAACTGTCAACGAATCCCACTAAATATATTCCAAATGTTTAAATGTTTGGCAGTCTCCCATTAGAAAATGAAACCCGTTCCATACAGAATGCAGTCATCTAGCCAGCCCTGAAATGTACTGCTACTGAGTGGACAGTCCATAATTTCCAGTTGATCTCCGAAAAATTAAAATATTCACTAATAATACATTCTGAAATCTTTTTAATACAGCCGTGACCGACACCAAAGCAGAATGTAAAAATGAAAGTACATCAACGTATCGAAAATTGAACACAAAATGATAGGAAGTGATTTTGGAGTTCTCGAAACTAATTAGCTAAGCATTCTTTCGCGCATTAAAGTATAAATTGAAGGCGTGAGAATATTCCATGGAGCAAACGGGTTATATCGCGATCTAAATAGTGTCCGGATTAGTCAACGACCGCGCATTTCACAGTTACTCCTGTTGGAATTCCCTTTTAACCCTCTTTGGTATAATAACAGATAATTAACTTACGGTCTGTTTGCACTGACCATTATACCTATCCGTCTCCCTGTACAAACATTTCAATGAACCTAACATCAACAGCCGACGTACTGTTATTATTTAAAGCCAGTACTTAGCTCAAACCCAGATTAGTTTGTGTTTATTTATCTAGATTATCACTAGTCATCAAAATAAATAAACCGGCTCCGAGTTATTTCATTGTTCGAAGTTAAATAGATGGAAATAGCTTGACTCAGTGGAAACAAACTCTAAAGAAAGATAGAACGTAAAGAATCAGATGTATTAATTTGAATTAGCCACTACTAGTTAATAAAGGCTAATTGAGAGAGAATTAATTGACATTTGACAATTAGGTTTTATACTAGATACACCTTGATACCATTACAGTTCCAATTTGCTTTAGTCACATTTAACTCTATATTCTTGCTGATGAAAGTTTAGAAAATCGAGACACATTGATCTGTTTCTGTCTAATATGCTGTTTTTCATCGTGAAACTGCCGTTGCTTTTTAATGAAAACTTGCACTGGGATACTGTAGGAAAATCCCCCACGAAACTGATATCATGAGGCATCCACTACCGCCATATTGCGCACATCCATATAAAAGGCAGAGCCTGGCGCTACAGCATTCAGCAAATCTGTGTTCCACGCGATTACTACGTGACCTAACCGAGTTCTAACAAGCGATGATCGAATGGCCGAAGAACTGGAAGCCAGAGATCTCATAAAGGATAACAGTGTGTACCCGATCATGGTAACCGTCTTACAGAACCACAAGGCATCTTTCAACACGGCAAAGCCCAGTGTTATAAGGCTTCAACTGGTGTTGTACGAGATTCAACAAGCACTTTGGCGAGTTTCTGCTCCCCATGGCCTCCAAACGCTATCTATTGCAGCCCAATTGAAGATGTGTGGGACGTCGTAGTAGGCGCCGTTCGGAGCTTGGGTTGCGATATACATAACAATGAATCCACACCTTTTCCCATTCAAGTAAGTAAAATCTAAAAATTTGCAGTACATTTATTTCATGTTAAAGATACAGACTTTTTATATTTATGATATTGAAATAAAACAAAACGATTAAACAATCCTACTTAAAACATCATCACTCTGGATTCGATACATGGAGGATGACCTTATCGTGGACAACCAGAGAGAAAAAAGAGCATTTAAAATCCCTCAACTACACGAACCAGAGACAAACAATAGCCTTCCATGTGGATATGAAATAGAGTAAGCGACGTTAACCATCACAAGTAAACATTATGGTATTTTATTGAAAATATTACAAACTGAATTGAACATGCCTCAATAGAAATGCCTAATAAATTTTGTAACATTCAGTGAACAGCTTAATCTTTACACGTGGTAAATTACTGTAGTGTCGTTCTCTATATTTCATATCCATAAGATGAATAACTATATATATTTTTTTTTTTATGAAAACCCCAAAAACGAGAGGTATTAGAACCTATAGTACTTAGTACCATGCTTGGGTTGGAGGTTGAAAAGGCGAAAGAAGATATTCGTTGACATTAGACTTGAACTTCTGTAGACTGTAATTTTCAGGAAATATGTATGAAGGAAGGTTGTTCCAGAAAACTGCAGTTGAATGAATAAACGAGGAAGATGAAAGATGAAAAGTTGGTTCTGTGAGTTTGAAGTTGGACAGTAAATGGATGTTGGCTGGTGGCTGCACGTGTTCGGACTGTTTTGAAAGAGAGAGCGGGAATTATAGAAGCCAATTCAGAAGAACAGTGCCCATGGAAGTATCTGTAGAAGCATGCAGCAGAAACAGTACGTCTATGAGACAGCGATTGGAGAGACTCTGTTAGAGATGAATCATTAATTAACCTAACTGCCCTCTTCTGAATGGAATCAAGAAGCCTGAGAGAGATTTTGTGGACACCACCCCAGATGTGGGAACAATATTCCATGGCAGGGCGGATTTGCGATTTGTACAGAGTGAACAGCTGTTTGAAAGAAAAGTAATGCCGAGAAGGAAAGAGAAAACCAAGTTTTTTAGATGCAGAGGAAGCAATATTTGTAATGTGCTTGTGCAAAGAGAGATTAGAAGTCAGGGTAATCCCCAAAAGAGATATATCAACTTGCCTAGAAATCGAGGCATCACCAAAGATAAGTATAGGAGCAGAAGAATCCTTTTTGCGAGATATAAGACAAGACAGAATTTTAGAAGAATTGAAATCAACTAAGTTGTCTTTGCCCCACTGTACAATTACCTGGAGATCGACATTCAAGGAATTGGTAGCTGATATTCGAGAAGTTGAAGCTGATTTACAGGGCAAAGTTTCTCAAAATAGAAAGTGGAATGCAATGTGCTATCATCGGCAAAACTATGGATAGGATTTTCAGTCAATGGAAGAAGGTCATTAATATCATTAATATACAAGAAAAAAAGAACTGAACCTTGGGGGACACCCAGCATTAGTGGAGAAGTTAGAAGACAGAGAGCCATCTACCATCACCCTCAGTGAGCAATCAGAGAGAAAACTGGATAACCAATTACAAAAAACAATTGGCAAACGATAAGATGGAAGCTTGTTAAGAAGACCTTTATGCCAAACATGATCGAAAGACCTTGGGATGTCAAGACCAAATGCCTATGTTTCACCGAACTTTTCCATTCAATTTGTCCATAAATGGGTAAGCCAGAATAGCCAGAATATCACCAGTGGATAAGCCAGAATATATCACCAGTGGATAAGCCAGAATATCACCAATGGATCGATACTGACGGAATCCATACTGGCGATCGTTGATCAGACGGAAGTTTCTAGATAGTTTAAGAGTTGGCGGTTAACTGATTTCTCCATTACTTTAGAAAAAGTAATTGCAATGGGACGATAATTGGATGGGAGGGATTTGCCACCCATGCAACACTTCTTTCAACAAAGTAGTTTCAGCATAGAATTTGAAGGACAAAAAAACAGACCTCTTTCTTTTCTTGACTTCCGCCTATCGAAAACTGATCTGAACCGATATTGGGAAAACGCCACTCAAAGAAAATCTGCATAAAAGTACTGAAGCATGACAAACGTCGTAAGCAAACGCTGCGTTCGTACACTGGCAAAAAAAAAGCACATTAACCAAAATAAATATACTTCATTGCATTTAAATATATAGGAGTGTAACACACCACCTACCAAAATATTGTTCTTCACGGGCTCATTTGCCATCTTGTCCTTTGTAATGTTTTGGTGCATCAAATATTCAGAACATACTGCGCCGTTTCCTATGAAATCCAGTTCGTGCAGTTTTCTACACAAGTACTATACTATTAGCATTGTTATTAAAATGACATAATGATGCAAGGAAGCGAACTTTTTCTAAAAAAAATTCAATTATTCCCATCATCAAAAAGTGTCCATCCAATTTTTCCTTCAGTTTTTCCAAACCCTCTGTCTCAGCCACCCTTGCATAACAAAAAGTTTATAGTCCACTCTACTGTTGTTCCCTAAAATTTTATAGCTGTGACTCTGGTTCTTGTCTCACTCGCCAGTAAGATATTCCTCTTTCCTCCTTCACTCATTTTATAAATCCTCCCCCCCCCCACCCTCTAAACACATCAATCAAATCGTCCCTAAGTTGTCTAATTGCTTAGCTCTGCAGATCATCTTCCAGGCGTTCCTAATGGGAATAATGCATACCCCACGTTGCTAATCTAGTTGCCCTTCTTTGCACTTTCTCCAGAAGTTCTATTTCATTCAAAACGGTCCCCAGATTCAGTATTCCAAGTGTCGTTGCACCATCGCCTTACAGAGAGGAGCAATTGCCTTCTCTATACTTGCAAAATCCCGATAAATCATAAAAAGAACATGCCATTGTCAATGATATAGAGGAATTTTCTAGCAGGGATGACAGAGATGATTATCTCATTGTACAAGGCAATGGTTGGTCCACATTTTGAGTGCTGCATACAGTGTATAAGCCTCATTTTTAGAAGGATAAAGAGATTCATGAGGGGAACAAAGGATGCTCTTACCAAGAAAGATTATATGTAATGCAAATTGCAGCGTCTGGAGTCTAGGTAGTTGTGAAGTGATCTGGTTGAGATGTTTAAGGCTCTGAAAGGATTCAGCAAACTCAATGCTGATGGAATTCTTCTTCTTGCTCAGACTATGCAGGTGAGATGGAAAAAATTCAAATTGAGGAAGGATGACTGTAGAATAGATGCGTAGAGGTTTGACTTCAGCCAGAAGGCGGTTGATTGTTGGGAAAAAACTTCCATCTGGTGTTGCTGAAGTAAACAATTTGAATAAATTGAAGGAAGAACTAGGCAAACTACTGGAGGGGATGGACAGATGATGTGGAAAGGTTCTTTTTTTTTTTTTTGGCTGATGATTTATAATCTTGCTTTTTTTGGATCATTTGACGCTACTAATACTGATACTGAAACATGAAAATCAACTAAAGAATACCCAAATGCACAATACATACACGCGCAACAGCTTACATCGATCATTATCCAAGGACTGAACAAGAAGAAGCACTTGGAAGGGAAAAAACTTATCAGAAAAATGCGGGCAGTTGAAATGCGAACACAGACAGGAGTTTCTTCACGACTGGTTGAAGTATCCTTTGGCTGCACAGATCCTTATGGTAGTGAGGGTAGGCAAAGTTCGTTTTCCGCCGCAGCCAACTCCTACAATCTGTAACTCAAAGATGGATGTGATAAAATGATAAATTGCCTGGAAAATGAAATTAATTCAAGTCTATTACAGTTGTTAATTACAAGAAGCTTCACCAATCTTCTTATTCACTGTTATCGAAAAAATGCAATTTACAAAACACCGCTGTGCATTCCCAATCACACGGTTTCCATCAGTAAATCTTCACAGTGGATGATGCGCACGTCGCAAAACAAGATCAATAACCCTGGAATCCGAAGTCAGTGATGAAACCAGAAATAGCCGTGTGTTCAATTATGTATGGTAGTATTAATAACTACATGTATTGTGTGTTGGCATATATGGATCCAAAGTGACGAATAAGCATTGCCTGACAGGGAGTAACCAAAATTACATGCGTATATTACATGAAAAGATGCAAAGTGATTTATTCACTGATAATAGTCATATGGAGTATTCGGATATGATATTTGTACGTGGTTAGAGAGGACACCCAGGTGGAAGCGCGCTGTTTTTCAGTTCTATATCGCAATTCAGTTCTTTCTCTTCTTTTTATGAGAGTTTTTATTGACTTTTGCCACTTAATGCATTATTCCATAAAGTAATCTTACTTTAAATACAAACTCCCCCACCGTTATTTGGACATATCAGCATTTCGATCCGACTGAGTACAGGCCAATTACAATATGCAGAAACCGAAGCAAAAAAACCGCTGTAAGCGGAGAAGGGCAATGAACTACAGATGTAAATATCTGTATGCAAAGAGACAAAAATTGGAAGAACCTAAAAGACAGAGAAAAAAGAAGTAAAATGGCAAAAAGATAAAATGACCGCCATGCAAAACAATAAGATACAAAGAGTAGATAAGAAAACAGAAAAGAAGATCGCGAGAGATCAGATATCCACGAAGAAAGAGAGAACACGCAAATACAAAACAAAATGCAAGAAAAGGAGGGAGAGGAGAAGGACACACGAGGAGAAATTTAAGTAAAATTGGAGTAAATCTTTGCTTATCTGAAATCTTTAGCTTGTCAGACAACTAAAATGTAAGAGAAGCACAGCCTTGGATATTTCAGAACGCAGAGAATTTTCAAATTCAAAGAAATACGCCAGACCGGAAGAAATAAAGCTAATGCGTGGCGACTGGTCACAAGAAACAAAAAGTTTCATCAAAAACAGCATAAGTCGGATTATATTTTTTAAAACATCAAACCTCGTTACATTCTCTCTCTCTCTATCCCCCCTCTCTCTCTCTGCCGTTGATAAATAAGTTCATATAATAGGTCATTCCGAGAAAGAAAAAAAATCTCTGTCCGCGGATTGTGTCATTTTGAGGAATTATCGGTAAGAGCAGTAAAGAACTGCACGAGGGGACTTTGAGAAAACCTATCAGTTTAATGCGTTTACTTTCCACTCACACCTCAAACTTCGGTAGAAATATTCACTAAGAGTCTCAAAGTTTAGGTCCAGAAAGACAAAACGTTGCTTATCCGTCGATGAGGATCACACATCCCATCCATCTTTACATGTGGGTGTGGTAGCTTTGCCATCCCCGCTACATGTCGCCATGAAACAGAACAGCGGCGCTAATATCTCCCAGATCTTCGTCACAACTTGGAGCATGCGACAACAACTGTAATCTTTTTCCTTCGCTGGCTTTTATTTCTTCCGAGACGACCTAAAGTTCACGCGCACGGACGGACGCGCGCGCACACACTTTCGACTTCTATGGTCTAGACGATCGAGGTTAAATAATTCACAAGCGACAGATGACCAGGAAACTCCACCCATGATAATTGATAAAGTACAACAGTGTGTGTGGTGTACCGGGTAAGTCCGCAGGGATTTGGAGGTCCATACTGCAGCGACAACAACCTCTTGTAAAATTCATTCGAAGGGAAAACAAGGGGCCATGAAGAAACGCGGAGACACCACAAAACAATAAGGAAACTGAAGCGAAAGAGAGAGAGCTGTTCCACAGGATATTTTATACGCTTTATTTCGGTACTTTGCACAAATGCGTTACTCAGTTCTTTTAGACTGAACTTTGTCAGCTTCCAAAATGAAATGTTAGCTATACAAAAAGCCGTTTTGTTCCAAATTGGACTGTAAATTTTATATCTAACGGGAATTCCTATTTTAGTAGAGGTACTACTTTGAGTCTGACATTTTCCTTTATCCTAATTCGCAGTTTATTTTCGATCACTAATCATCTCTTCCACACGGAAAAAAAAGATTTCTCAAAGGCTTTATAAAATCTCGCAATGAAGAACACAGTCACACGCTCTCCAAACTTATTACACAAAGGCTTGCGCCTCCTAATTTCATAAATGATTCTACAATAAAAAGACAGAAAAAACAGTAAATGAGAACAGCGATCCGATAAAAAGGGACCATCACAAATGTCTAAATCAGATGGTCTGAAGCAACACGGTGAACTTTATAATTACAGTACACACTGACCTCAACCTCATGTGTGAAGATAAAACACGGATGGTAGTTCTCTAGTACACGTACAGGGATATACATTTTTCAACTTGCGTGGTCACAGTAGTCCTCCTCACAAATGTGAATGAAACAGTTGTAAACAAAATCTACCATCAGTAACTTAGAGATTCATCAACTCGTAATGCGATAGTTCATGGAGGCTAAACTATATTGAATGCAGAATTTCATTTCGATAATATTAACCAGCAGTATTTGCGCTTGGAGGATTGTAATCATGTTCTTGCAAAAGAATTTAGCAAAACTGTTATGAACTAAGCTGTTAACAATTTTTTTTTTTTTTTTACACGCCTCACTGTATAGTATTTTATGAGTTGTATTTTATTTCTCGTTACACTCCGTGATCGCTGAATTTTGCCCACCTACCTAATGGGCCACCCTCCGCACAGTTAACAGTCACTATTCGACCAGCCCCTGACGACAGTAGATGTATGAAAACGTCAGTAGGGATGTACAACTATGCTAACTGCAAGGCTTTCCACAGTGTCCATACGCCTCCTCGTTCCAAAAAGTCCCACAGGTGTTCAATTGGATTCAGGTCAGCCGAATTTGGAAGCCAATCAATACGGACAAAATCTTCACTGTGCTCCTCGAGCCACTCATGCACAATGCGGGCCCGATGACACGGCGCATTATCGTCTTGGAAGATTTCTTATATATCCGGGAAAAAATGCAACATGGTAAAGTGGACGTGGTCTCCTAAGAGCTACCGATTGGAAAAGACCTGAGTTCGAGTCCCATCGATGACGTGGAAAATTTTAATGGGCCATTTTTACAACGTTGCTGAGTTAGTCGGTCTCAGGCGAGGGTAGCATGGTTTTTTCGTCTGGCAAACAGAAAATCGACCACAGAATACACTCAATTTACAAACAGTATACACAGAGCAATGTGGGCTTAGTCGTTGATGCTCCTAAAACCTCACTATAACAAAACCTCACCAGTGAAATATTGGTCCATGCGCACTAGGGACCCTAGTTCTTGCCAGAAAAACATGTCCCATATTAAGTAACCACAGCCATCTGCCTGGATAGTGAGTACCACGCACGATGGGTCCACGCACTCCTGTTGCTTGCGCCACACACAAAGACTTCCGTCGGCGTGTAACTCCAGGTATTTGGACTCATCCAACCAGTACACTCGTTTCCAGTCCTCTAATGTCCGTCCAGCGTGTTGTTGACACCGACAGCATTCAACGATGATGAAAGATAAGAAGATATGTCTCTTAGTCATCTGCTCGGGATCCGCACTAGTATGAATGTGCGGGGCATCGTCATTAGGAATATTGTTCTTGCATTCCCCACGTTGTATTGCAATGTCAACTGCCGCACATTGACCTGCCGTCGAGCCCGTACAACGAGCTGCACACTTCGCTCACCACGAACATCCGCCTTGCGTAATCCTTTACAATTCTGTCCGCAGTTTGACCCGCTCAACACTGTTCTTTGTACTTCTTAACCACTGTGGGCCGTGAGCAACTAGCACAACCAGACTTACACAAACAGACGTAACTTAGCGCACGAAGCGGTAAGGCTTTTTATATTGGGAACTGTACGGCATAGTCCGTTACGAATGGGGTAGTAATAATTCAGTGATCATTGAGTATATATTTCAATCCGCTTTTCAGAAAAGCCATAGGCCAGAAAAATATAAAATACAGAGGCGCAAAAACCTGGAATAATCTTCCTGAAAACATCAAAAATGCCATTTCACTGAACAAGTTCAAGAAGCTCCTGACTGAACACATCACCAGGGAGGTCTGATCTAAATCACCTTCCACTCAACTCCTGAACTTTCCACAATGCATACCAGTTTGGAAATTGTGTAAACAAGTTGAAAGAATAGCTGTCATAAATTGTAACATTCTATGCAATTATTTCATAATTTTTCTTTCATACTTGTTATTGTAAAAGTACTCACAATGTAATTATAAGTATGTACTGTTGTTAACCACGCGACATGTGTGGTTGGTTTACGTAGTCTCGGTAATGGAATGTAGAAACATGTCCGATTCATGATGTATCTGTTTTTATTGTTATCTTTTTCAAAGGGAACACCCCCTAAAAAGCCTCTGGCTTATGTGTTCTCCCTCCCTTCTTGCTGTTATCTCCCAACAATTGTAACACAAAATAGGGATAAATAAATTATCAAAATAAATTATCAATCTGAATTTAGCTAACACACCAATGTATTTTGTTACCCAATAATACACTGAGTGGACAGAAATCATGAGATACCTGCCTAGTAACGGGTAGGCCCACCTTTCGCCCGGATAAGGGCACTCACACGGCTAGGCATTGAGCCCACTAGTTCACGAAAGCGCATTCCACAGATATTTCCATTCATGCTTGCTGCACTGCTTTCCTAATTCCGTCGCATTCTTGGGTGATGGATCCAAAGCTCGAACGGACCTTTCCACAGCATCCCAAAGGTGCTCCACACGGTTCAAATCCGTTGAACGGGGAGGCCATTCCATGGTGGTAAAATCTGCAGAATGCTCTTCGAGCCATGTTCTAGTCACCTCGGCTCTGCAGGGAGGCACACTGTCCTGCTGGAAGAGTCCATTGACCTGTGGGTGAACGATGGCCATGAAGGTATGCAGATGGTCTGCAAGGATGTACACGTAACCTGGACTGTTCAGAGATGCGTCTAGACGTACCAGAGGTCCCAACGTGTGCCAGTTGAACACGCCCCAGATAATTACCAACCGTCCACCTGCCTGAACAATTCCTTGCTGGCATGACGGTTGTATAGCTTCGTGCGGTTTCCGCCAGACACCCTCCGATCAGCTCGAAATAATTGGAAACGGGACTCATCGGACCAGGAGACCCATCTCCAACCATCCAAGGTCCAGTGCCGATATTCTTCCGCCCAGTTGAGGCGTAGGGTCCTGTGTCGTGGTGTTAGCAATGGGGCTCTGGTGGGTTGGTAGCTAATGATCGCCTAATGGTCTTAGTAGAGATGTTTCTAGCACCTCCCTCGTTGAAGTTGGCGATGATTTGTGCCACTGTCACTGTCCGGTTGGCTGAAACAATGCGAAACAGACGTCGACTGCCACGTTCATCCACCACCTTTCTCCGCCCACAGCGCTGTCCACGATGAGATGTTATTCCGGAAATGGCGTATTCCCGATACACTCTTGATACTGTCGAACGGGGATAGTGCAATTTCTTTACCACCTCCGCAATCATCTCCATAGATTTTGCCGGGGCTTTCGACACCATTTGGTGGCCAAGTGTCCTGGCAAGATTAAGGCGGGCCAACTTTCCCTGCAATTTGTATCTCACTATCAAGTCTTACCTTACCGACAGGAGTATTAGTGTCGTGGCACCCTATGGTAGGGTAAACCGCCGTGTCTGCAGTTGTTACCCCCAGGGTTCCGTCCTGAGGCCGCTGTTGTGGAACATTGTCTTGGATGAGTTGCTGGCCATGGACCTTGGTGACGTCCAAACCCAAGCTTTTGCCGACGACTTAATCTTGAAAATTGCTGCCGACAGTAGAACCGAGTTGGAGGTAAAAAAGCAAACCATACCATCAAGATACTACAGGACTGGATCATCTAACACTGACTAAAAATCTCACCAACTAAGACATCCTCAATCTTACTGAAAGGCTCCCTTGACCTGCGCAGGCCACCTCAAATAAAGGTGAACAACACCACGATGAAACTCAAAAGCCAGCTTAAGTACCTGGGGGTGATATTAGATAGTAATCTTTCCTTCAATCTGCATCTCACACATCTAAGAACAAAGCTAAGGAAGTACTCTGCACTGTTAGCATGTGTGGTCCATCGTGACTGGGGACTTAAAAGTCGCGTACTCTCCTTATATTATAAAACGACATTCCTACCAGCTATAACATACGCCTCTGCGGTTTGGTATCACAAGGCATCAACCGCCGTAAATAGACGCATAATCGACTCAATCCATAGAACTATCCTGTTAACCATTACCAGAGCCTGCAGCACCACTAGCACTGTTGCTCTACAGGTCTTGGCTGAAGCCCTTCCCCTTGACCTCGACATCATACGTACTGGAATAGCCTATCATATAACCAAAGGAATGCCTTGCACCCACCAAGACTACACAGTGGATAACAATGAAACCCACAAGGCTAAAAAGAACAGGCTGCAGAAATACCTAAAAGAAACCTGGCAGTACCGCTGGACAAACACAATAAAGGGAATATCACCAAAAAGCTCATCCCGGACGTAGACAAAGTGTACCCCATTCTTCCAACCTGGCTGCAACCCGGACTTTACACGACCTACCTCCTTACGGGTCATGGGGCTTTCAATGCAAAGCTTACAGCATTGGGAATAGTGGAGGATCCGCGTTGTACTTGCGGGGAACAAGAAAGCTGGGTGCACATTATGTTTGAGTGTGCCCAATATGAAGACCTTAGATGCAGACTAATGACTTGAGTTCACTATCTACATTTAGACCAAAGAAAATGGATTTCATAAATCGTTCCAACCTCGTTAATCCGAAGACAACGGAAACGGATGACAAAGCAGGAAAATCAAGAGCATCGCAGCCACAGATGGCAAACAACGAAAACTTTGAAATTATAGAAAGTGAGGACATTGACTTCGCACAATCTGGCTCCACTACAGCCAAAGGAAAACACAAAAAATTTGTGACACCAAATATGGAAAGAGTGACTCGCTCTAAAAGCGAGAATAAGGATCCTGCTGAACAACCTGTGATACAGGCAGACAACATCGGGGAGAAACCCCCGGACAAATCGCAGGGCACCTCGTTAGACACGACACTACCGCCGGGCACAGCCCTGGAACAGTCCCTTGCCCTGCGAACGGCACTAGAGAGCTTATTCAAGGAACAAACAAACAGGGTTTCAGCGGTCCTTAGGGCAGAGATAGTCTCCATCTGGATGAAGATGGAGACAATATTAGTCCAGACGCAACTTGAAAAGGAGATTGTCCAAGCCAAGCTAGAGGTCCTCCAAATCAGTGGAACGAACCAAATGCCACAGCGCGTTCCCACATACTCACAGGCGCTGAGGAACAACATAAATATCACAAGTGTGAATATGGACACAGGATGCCCCAAAACGGGGCAGAAGAAAACCCTGCTAACCAGACCCCACCTGGTAGTTTTGAAACCAGCAGCACCGGAAACACATAAGTCCAGTGAAGCAGTGAAACAAACCGGCATGGACAATCTGAAGGACGACTTTAAACACACAAAAATAAGATTCATCAAGAAAACGAAAAATGGCGTGATCATTCAAACTGAAACGGAACAAGACATACAGGGGATACTAAAAACCCCAAAACATCCTCGCTGGGGCTGCTTGCCGAACCGCCTAGAGAAAAAGGGCCCTGCATAATGATACATGACCTAGATAATGATATCACCACTGAAGAGTTAGTCCAAGAAATCTACAGGAAAAATCTCAATGAATTGCAACGGGACGGAACGCCAGAGCAGCACATCACACCGAGGTTCAAGACCAGGGCCAGGACTGGGGGTGCTGTCAACTGGGTCTTGGAGCTCTCCACAGCTGCCTGGAAATCCATAAAGCAACAGACAAGGGTATATGTAAATTGGGGCAGTCACTGCTACAGGGAGTATGTGGCTGTCCCCAAATGCTTCAGATGTTGTCGTTTTGGCCACACGACACACACCTGCAGGAAATCGCACTCTACATGTGGCCACTGTGCCAAAGATGGCCACGAATATAGAGACTGTCCAAACAAAGCTGAAGCCCCGGTCTGCATCAACTACAAGGTCCTGAAGCTGCCACATGACCACTCTATAAGGGATAGCGCCTGCCCAACATACAATAAAGCAAGGAGTACACAGCAGCTATGGATAAATTATGGGGAGTGATCCAAAACAATACAATCACTTCGGGATAAAAATTGCACAACATAATGCGCAGCGTTCTAAGGCAGTTGCTGCTCAGCTAGTTAAGAAATCTAATGAAAAAAACCTGGACGTGCTCATACTCCAGGAGCCGTATACACATAATAAAGGACTGAGAGGTTATCCCCTAAAGTTCAAGATTGTCCAAGTGGAAGGGGACCCTCCTTGGGCGGCTGTCATGGTTTGTAACCCAGACCTCACGGTCACAAAAATAATCGACCTTTGCACAAACTGGGCAGTATGTGCCCACATTGCCTCATCACTGGGGGAATTTTACGTCTCTTCGGTCTATGCCAGACCGGGAGAGGACATTCTCCCCGTCACAACGTATCTGCAAACCCTACAGCGCCAGCTTCCGTGTGCCAAAATTATTATTGGAATGGATGCAAATTGCAGGTCCCCGGCCTGGCATAGTGAGACGCCAGGTAGGAGAGGTACACACAATGGACAGCGACTGGAGGAGTGCATAGCAAGCAGTAACTTTACTATCCTGAACCTACCAAATCAACTTCCCACGTTTTCAAGTACAATGTGGGAAGCAAACATTGATCTCACCCATGCAAGCCGCACAATAGCAGGACACCTCACCCCCTGGGAGGTGCAGGACCATTGGACCACATCTGATCATAGGGTTATAACCCTCAGTCTGCACCGAATCCTAATTCCAAGACAGATCTTCAGACTTTTCTCGCCAAGGTACAGCATTCCCAAGGCCAACTGGGATCTCTTCCAACGGACGCTGATGATGGGAGCAGAAAACATCCGTATACTGAAGGCCAAAACTTAAATGACCTCCAGCAGCAAGTGACAAAATTAATCACGGACGCAGCAGACATAGCCATAAAAAAGAAACACTCGGCCCCCAGGGCTGTTCCCTGGTGGTCACCAGAACTAACTGACCTAATGAAATTATGAGATCATACTTTCAGGACAGACAGATCAAGGTTTGTGCCAAACACCTGACTTACAGCACGACTGCTTCCAGAGGGTGCCCGCAGGGTTCAGTCCTGGGGCCTCTCCTCTGGAATGCAGTCTTAGACCAATGGCTGACAAAGGAAAATGGAGATTGCCTAAAATTGCATATGCAGACGACTTGGCGGTTGGCGTTACTGGAATGTCGAGAACAATCTTGGAACAAAAGATCCAAACAATATTGGATGATTTATCCAACTGGGCCAATCTAAATAAGCTCAAAATTTCCCCTACAAAAACTAATTTCATGGTTTTTCGAAAGCAATTCAATTATGGCAGACCTCCCACAGTTATCCTAAATGGCTCACAAATCCGCTACGTATCCAGCACCAAGTACTTGGGACTTACAATCAATGACAAACTAAACTTTCATATTCACGTATCCAAAATTTCTGAGAAAATTAAAAACTTCACGGCTGGAATTGCAAGGATTTCCAGAAAAGAATGGGGCCTCAGCAAAAAGACGTTGTCTTTATACTATAAGACTATCTTCCTACCGATCTGCGTACGCAGCAAGTGTTTGGTTTTGGAGGGTCTCAAAAACTAAGACCAGGACTAAACTTCTTTCATTACAGCGTTCGGTGTTGCTCACACTTCTACAAGCTCCTAGGACAGTGTCCAATAATGCTCTACAAGTTCTAGCAGGAACCCTGCCTCTGGATCTTTATATCTCCTACAGGGGTATGATCTACAATCTCAAAAAAGGAATTTCTGTAAATATTTTTAACATTGTAACAGACCCTACGAGCAGAATAAAAGAGGAAAAACGAAGACTCTGGAAGGAACTAACCGCTGTTTGGCAGCAAAGATGGGCTCAAAGTGAACATGGTGAGGTTACATGAAGATACATCTCAAATGTTGAATTCGCATCATTACCCACAGTCTCAAAATGGTTTGTGCCTAGCATGACTACATCATATTTAATGACTGGCCACGGATCGCTCAGGGCTAAACTTTTCGAAAGGAGCCTTGAGCCTGATCCTTTCTGTCACTGCGGAGCATCTGAGACATGGCAGCACGTTCTCTTTGAATGTAACGATTATTCGAATGAAAGACAGGTACTGCTGAGTAAAATAAATAATCTCTCAGAAAATAATGTACATTTGCTCATCGAAAATTCTGATGTCTTCACTACATTTCAACAGTTCTCTGCGGCAGTTTTCAAGAAAAGACTTGCGGCTAGAAACTCTACTGCGGGGTCATAATGATCCAGATTAACTCACTTTTGGGAAGAACATATCGGAAGATAGCCATCAACGCAACAGGAAATGACAGGTAGATCCCTTTCTCCTCTAAGTGATGCTGGACGGCTCACTGAGAAGCTTTGTCTATAAACGGGCCTAATTATTAGGAAGCTAACCTTGAAGAATTGTAAATAATTGCTTATCCGTACAGTTAAGAATACCCATGCTTCTGTGCACCCGAACACACTTCTCTCTTATGAAATCTTACTTTAAAAAAAAATAATAAATAAATAAAATAAAATAAGATCTTCTCCCCATAAGAAGAATCCTGCAATAATCTGAAATGCCATCAAGCCAATTGAACACAAAAAACTCCAATTTCTGCTCTGTGACTGATAATTTATAGCTACACGTATAGAAAAGCCTTCTGCAAGAACGCTAGTGTTACTGCGAGTGCTTTAATGCATGCTGGGAACTTCCTCCCCTGCCTAAAACTCAGGAATACCATGTGAACTTTCTACATGAAAATCGCATCGAGGAACTTCTATAGCCCTACTCTACAAGCTCAGATTCTACCGGGGAAGAAATTAAATGAGACTATATTTCCTGAACAGTTAGACTACTACTGGACAATCTTTACCATTGTACAAACCAGAAATACATGTAACTATTGGTAAGTAACAACTAATGTTGCTGTAAAAACGACTGTACATAATTCTCAAATTCTGTTGCTAGAACTGTCAAACAGAGAGACTGCTAAATCTCACTGTAATGTAAATAGTGATCAATGTTAACAGTTTATTTCCTTGTTAATGCTAAACTTAATAGGATAACTGATATATAATGCTACTGATAACTGCAGGTCTCTTTAAAAATGTTTGTCTTGGCTGTGTGACTTCAATGGGTTTTTGGAGCTCCAGCCTTGTTTTTTTTTTTTTTTTTTTTTTTTTTTTTTGCGGGCTCCCAGGCCTGGGCAGCCTGTGAGCGGGATAGCTGGCACCCACTGGTATTGCACTACCTCCAGTGGGTGCGGGATCTCGAGCACTTTTGCATGTAAGAGGATAAAAAACCCAGGCCTGGCTACTCGCGCCTGGGGACAGGCACCAGACAGCAGCTGCACAGGTATTGGCTGCTCCTTTGCAGAGGTCCTACATTCAATACGGATCCACTAGGTGGAGATGGGCTATGCCTAGGGGCCACCCTTGATACCAGGACACACACACGTGTTTTGTACTGTGTTTCCTCAACTGTATTGTGAACAAAAATATATATATATATGCTAGGGTAATTATATATGAGAATGAAAATGTACATAAAATTGTATATAAATTATTGTATATGTTTCTTGAGATTGTACATAATATTTGAGTGTGTAAATAAATGAAACAAAAAAAATGAAGTGCAAATGGCAATGCTGACCCATGGGGAATTGTTTATAGAGTTGTCACTAACAAGCTCCCAAGAGGGGAAGTGGTTACAGCCACTGAAACTGCACCGTAAAGTTATACCAGAACCTGGAAATCATCAATTGACAACATATTAGACCACATCTTCCTACCTCAAACTGAACCCCAGACTGAGGAACAGAGAAAACTCTATGAAGAAAACTCCTCTTATTGTACCACGGCAGTTAAGCCTCCCTTTACAATCATGGAGCTGAGCATAGCAGCAGCAAACATCAAAAACAGGAAAGCCCATGGTGATGACAGGATTGAACTAGAGATGCTCTAAAAGGCAGTAGAGAAGATACCAGACATAATTCTAAATCTCTTCAATCGCTGTCTTCCAGAAGGCTATTTCCCTAATAAGCGGAAAACAGCAGGAATAAGAATTATACTTAAGAATCCAACCAAACCCCAGGATAAGCCAACATCATACAGACCCATAGCTTTGCTTTCTACCTTGAGCAAACTTTTTGAGCGGCTTCTATACCATAGATTAGAGACTCACTTCCAGGAAGCGAACATGATGTCGCCGAACCAGTTCGGCTTCAGAAGAGGACGCTCAGCGGCAGACGCTTTGGAAAACATAATTGAGGCAGCAAAAAACTGCGACATGAAGTATTTTCTCCTGATATCAATAGACTTTGCTGGCGCGCCCAAATTCCAGGCAACCTGTTTTGCTGCCTTAGATCATACTTGGATGACAGAAGGATTACAGTGACTACTCCCTTTGCCACTCTCTCCAGGCAGGTCCACAGAGGCTGCCCCCAGGGATCAGTTCTGGGGCCCCTTCTGTGGACTCTTGTGCTGGATGAGTTCCTCAATATGGAAATCCCTAATATAAGAACGCAGGTATACGCCGATGATCTTATACTGATGCTGCAGGCTAATAGCAGGACACAGCTGGAGACCCATGCAAATCATACCATTTCTGTTCTGCAAGAATGGGCCAATGGGAACCTACTGAACATCTCAACGGAAAAAACACATTCAATACTCCTCAAGGGCTCCCTTGATCCCAGGAGACCTCCCCAGATCAAGATAAATGGAACAACCATTAAACTACAAACAGAAGTCAAGTAGCTTGGCTTTATCCTCGATAGACACCTCAACTTCACACCGCATCTTAGTTACCTCAGAGTAAAATTCAGGAAATATTCCGGCCTATTCGCTAGAGTTACACGCAGAGACTGGGATCTGAAGAAGAGGGCGCTCGCCATCCTCTACAAGGCATTCTTCATCCCGGCACTGGCTTATGCAGCAGGAGCTTGGTACGCTAAGGCAAGCACTGCTGTTAACAGAAGGAAACTGGAAACCATCCATCGAATAATTCTCCTCACAACAACCAGAGCATGCTGCACGGTGAGCACCCATGCTCTCCAGGTCCTTGCGAGATGTCTCCCTCTGGACTTGGAGATTGTCGGCCGTGGGCTGCTGCACCAACAAGCCAAAGGAAGGGTAATCACACATTTGGGATACACTACGGACCCAACTCTGACTAGACCACATGAAAAAAGACGTCGTACAGACCACATGAGAACAGTGTGGCAGAATCGGTGGAATGACTCCACTAAAGGCCGCATAACTAGAAGCTTCATACCAGACATTGGACGTGTTTACCCTATTTCCCCGACCTGGTACTCTCCTGGACTTCATACCACTTACCTGCTGACAGGCATGGCTCCTTCAGGAAGAAGCTACACGATTTTGGAATCTCGGACATAGCGCACTGTAGATGCGGACAAGAAGAAACTTGGGAGCATCTGCTCTACGAATGTAATATATATGAAGACCTCATATACGCTCTCATAGACCTCTACGCTCCATCCTTAGAAATCAGGAGGACACAGTGCTGCAGGAAGAAGAAAACTATAAGGCTTTCACGCTTTTCGCTCAAAACCTCTTCGCGAGGCAAAGAGCACTTCCACCACCCTGAAACAAACTTCAGACTTTGGACCACCGATGGACACAAAGAACACAACTGGCCATTGACGACCAGCTGAGTGACTACAGTACTTGAACACAAGTGGTGGGGACAACCTACAGCAACTGAAAGACAACTGAGTCCTAACTGGATTCGACCAAACACTGGGACCTACATGTAGCTGGCCTGTCACGTGCAGGTGACGCATCCTGGCCTCTGCCGAGACTAAGTCCATCACCTGGAGAGTCAAAGTGAACGACTTAGATTGCAGCCTTGCTGCCAACTAGCCAAATGGCGACCCAGGTCCGACACCTTGCCGGGCCTGCTTTATTTCCTTTTCCTGGCGAGGGGACACCCCAGTCCCCTCCTCTCCCTGCAAAACCCACTTTCCCCTCTAGTGTGGCATGGGCATGCCCACTGAACATTTGGGGACCACCTTCTCTATCGGTCCCTTTCTTCCTTTTCTGCCCTCCAGCCTTCCTTCTCCCCACCCAAATCTGTCTACCTTTACAGTGCACAGTCCCACATGTCAAATTGTAACTACACCAAAATTGCTTACCCGACCCTTTTCGGCCAAAAATAAAACTCATCCAGCGTACGATCCCTTCTCGCTCTTAAGGCAAATCTCTATGACCAAACAAAAGCACCAACAGCGATTAAAGCAATGTTTTTTTTTTTTAGGTCCTAGCCACTGAAATCTGAGGAAAGTAGGTGGCAGGACCTGCCAGAGTACTGATTCCTTACTGGTAACACCTGGCTAGCCTCCACGTGGCGCGGTATAGGCAACGTCGGGTACCATCAGGGACCCGATGGCCAATAAGCCAGATGAACAATGGGCACAACAGACTACACTATACACGATCCACTTACTTTAAATCTCTGGCTTGACAGGGCACTGTCACTCGATGCAGAGAACACCGCGGAGATGGGAGAAATCCCAGGAGCCGCTAGACCCTCAACATACCAAATACCAAATCCCACACACTTTTTAAATCTCTGGCTTGTCCGATACAGAAAACGTAGGCGGAGATGGGAGAAATCCCAGGTGCCGTCAAACCCTGAACATACCTAATACCACCTCCGCAATAGAGTGACCCATGCGTCGGGCACCCACTATCATCCCTCTTTCAAAGTCGGTTAACTCACGACATTTATCCATACTGACATCGAAGTACCATCCACGTGAATGCGTTGAACCTATATATACCTGCAAAGCGGTGGGTTAATCCACTAGCGAGAGGGGTGAGAGCGTCGCATTGTCCTGGAACCAGGTATCCCCCGTGAATTCTGTCTCCTTTCAGCGTATGTTTGCCATTCCGGGAGTTAAGATACATAAATAAATAAATGTAAGAAAACAGTATTTCCCCTAAAAAAAAAAAAAAAAATGGAAAAGACTGAGAACGAGCTTCGGGATTTTATATTGTTAATAGAAATTGAAAGCAACAAATTATAAATTGCAGTAAAACTGGGAAATAAATTACAGCATAAATTGTAAATAAATTATTAATAATCAGTAATTAATGAACTCCAAAAAATTAGTTTATCATCGACAATTTTTGTCATTGTACGGTTTTCTGGTGCATCAGCGACTCAGACCATATTAAGTGTTTAAATTGAGTGAGTACTACAGTCGATTTGCCTGCTGGATGGGCGAAAAACCAAGTTACCCTCGCCTGAGATCGACTAACTCAGCCACGTTGTGAAAAGACCCATAAAAATTCTTTGCGTCATTGTCGAGATTTGAACTCGGGTTTTTCCAACTTGTGGGGGAAGGCCAGTGATTACTCCAACTGTGCTACCCACGAGGGGTTTGTCATAAACAGCACAAAAATCCCCAAATATTGGGTACATTCTGAAAATGTTTCCTGATAGAAAAAATGGAGTAATACAAAAATGTTTTGTGAGAAATATTCAAATAGGGAATTAATATACAATGCGCATGCCCAAGTCAATTCTGTGCAATTTCCATTAAAAGCAACTGTAAACAAATGCGCCTCTCTCTCTCTCTCTCTCTCTCTCTCTCTCTCTCTCTCTCTCTCATACATTATCCCCACTGCTTTTTATGATCAGGAACTGTGGATCTGGAGGAAAATCTCATTATCATCTGAAATTGGATAACCGGGTAATGAACAAAAGTAAAGCGATCAAAGGTGCAAACACAGATTCGGAACTGGGTCGCTTCATTAAGAAACCTGCTTTATTTCGCTCTGCGTCGCGGATAAGGGTATTGTAATGGCATAATACATCGTCGTAATCTTGAGGAAACCAACAGTCACATTCCCATAATAAAAGGAGTCCGTATGAGCATCAAAGGTAACCGCAGTAAATTACTCATCACTTTTGTAACTTCAAGGAACTTCTGTGAGTCCAAATGACAACGTCTATTATCTATCAGCCTGAGGTAATACACTCTCATAAAGGGAACATTAGATGAAAATCAGAAAAGAATCAAATCTGAATCTTTCTTGAAGAAGTTCAAAGAGAATACAGATCTCAATTACATCTACATCCTTTCTAAATAGTATTTTATATGGTGACTTTTTATTCATTACGCCATTCCTATTCTTTGCATTTTCACAACTTCAAATTCTTCGTACCTTTTTCCAACTCATTGCCAAAATTGTTGGCCAAATTTCTTTTCATCTTTGCTTACTGTATTAATCAGAGCAGAAACGTTAAATGCGATACGTGTTATTTTTCAACAGTTATTGAAATCTGGAAAGAAATAAGGTAACTGCATTAAGAAAGCTTTGACAGCATACTACGATTCGTAAAGTGGAGAACCACCACCGAGATCAGGAACATCACGACCAAACCGTTCCCCATCAGAAGAGGAATCTTTCAGGGAGATGCCCTGAATCCACTGTGGTTCTGTCTAACAACCAATCCGCTATCCACCATGCTTAATACCAGCAGGCGAGGATATCCGCTTAAGAAGGAATAACCTGTACATCCTCTTTCACCTGATGTACATAGACGACTCATGTCCATGTACATCAGATGAGATGTACATGTCCATGTCTGCAACTCTAACAGATACTCTGAATCACCGAACAGTTCAAGACTGACATCAGGATTGAATTCGGCCTAAAAAATTCCAGACCCATGAATTGCGTCAGGCAAAAACAGTGCGAAGAAAAGACGAGATGAAGACTGGTAAAAAGATCGGAGCATGACGGAGAGAGAGACCTACGAGCACCCAGGGATGATGCAAGCTGAACATCTAGAACACAAGGAGATCAAGGCCCGCCTCAGCAAAAAATACAATCAGAGACTCAGAAGCCTGCTAAAAGCAAAGCTAAACAGAGGAAATCCAGTCAAAGCCATAAACATTTACGTAGTCCTAGTACTAACATACTCCTTCAGGATGATAAAGTTGTTGTTGTTGTTGTTGTTGTATGTTTTACGGCGCAACGGCACCTATAGGCCATTATGCGCCAAGCAATGGTAGGAGGCAAAAGGCTTTATTAAAAGAGAGATATGTGCACTATGTGAAGATTTAAGCATTATATTCTGTCATAGCATTTTATCCTTTTTAGGAAAGTGAAAACTGCATTAATATCAGATTTGTCGCCTAATATTTGTTCCAAAGTAGGTGTGGTTTGGGCTGCATAGTTTGATAAGAAGGTGGTCTGCCGTACTCCATTATAGAGAGGGCAGTCAACAATGATGTGCTGGACTGTGATTTGAGCATGGCAGTTCGGACAAGAAGGTGGGTCTGAGGAAGAGAGAAGATAAAGGTGAGTAAGGTGTGTATGTCCTATTCGTAATCTTGCAAGTGTGACTTCTTCCTTTCGGTTCGAGCGGAAACTAGATGGCCAAGACTGGAGTTTCGGTTTAATCCGAAGCAGTTTGTTGCCTTCTTGGTTTTGCCAGATGGTTTGCCAGTGAATCATACTTCGCTTTGTTATAAGACTTTTATAATCGGTGAAAGGAATTTTGAAAGAATCATGAATTGGTTGCACAGTAGATTTGGCTGCGTGGTCGGCACTCTCATTGCCAGGTATGCCAACATGGCTAGCGACCCAACAAAATTTTATTACTTTCGTGTTCTTAGCAAGATGAGCCAGCAAGTTTTGAATATTACCAAGTAGGTAGTTATGATGCTTTCTTGGTTGCTGTAAAGCGAGAAGGGCACTCAGAGAGTCGGTAAAAATAATACTATGGGTATACTGCTTCAGCTTTATAGTTTCTAGCGCCATCTGAATGGCATGAAGTTCAGCAGTAAAGATACTGCATTCTAAAGGTAACTGATTAGAGATTGTTGATGATGGAAGAACAACAGCAGCACCGACGTGGTGATCAGTTTTGGAACCGTCTGTGTATATCATGGTATAAGATTCATATTTCTCAAGTAGAGATTTATGAAGCTGGTTTACATTCTGTGAAGAAAGAGTACTTTTCCCCCATTCTTGAAGGGACAGATCACAGGTGGCAGGGCAAAATGCCCACGGAGGAGTCGTGAAACTAGTGGTGGCTATTTTAGAAAGATCAAGCTGCCAATTATCAAGTAGTGAGCAAAGATGTATGCCAGCGGGTCGATTTATTGATGGATAAACGGCATACAAGTTCTCCCAATCTGGTGTAAATAGATGTTTCCACGATGGATGCAGGGGTTGGCTTTTCATTTTGACGGCATAATTCAGCAGTAAAATTTGTCTTCGTAGAGAGAGTGGGGGATCGTGAGCTTCAGCGTACAGGCTCTGCACAGGAGATGTGCGGTAGGCTCCAAGAGCAATGCGAAGGCCACTATGGTGAATAGGGTCCAAAGCCCTCAAAATGCTAGGTCTAGCAGAGTTGTAAACTGGTGACGCATAGTCTAACCTTGATCTTACAATAGCATGATATAAATGAAGGAGTGTTTGACGGTCAGCACCCCATGTTGTAGCTGATAATACTCTCAAAATGTTTAGTTTCTTGAAACAGGTGGTTCTAAGTTCTTTAATATGGTCAAGAAAGGTCAATTTTTTATCTAAAGTTAATCCAAGGAAACGAATGGTAGGCACAACAGGTATATCATGGTTCCCCAGCTTTAGAAGTGGGTCAGGGTGGAGATTACGTCTTCTACAGAAATGAACTGCAACAGTTTTTTCAGGTGATATGCGGAACCCGTTGTCTGTGGCCCACGTTGTAATCTTATTAAGAGCTCCTTGCAATTGTCTCTCAATCATTCTCATGTTCTGTGAGTGACAAGATATACTGACATCATCTGCATATAAGGTAGTAAATACAGTGGCTGGAATGACCTTGGTAATTGAATTGATTTTTATAGTGAATAGAGTGGCACTTAAAACTGAGCCCTGTGGAACACCTTCTTCTTGGATGAATTTTCGGGAAAGAGTGGATTGAATACGGACCTGGAAGGATCGCTGCTTCAAAAAGTTCTGTATAAATCTTGGCATATTACCTCTGAAACCTAATGCATGTAGATCACGGAGAATTCCGTATCGCCAAGCTGTGTCAAAAGCTTTCTCAACGTCTAAATAAACTGTAGTCAAATGTTCCTTCCTTAAGAATGCATTGCGAATCTGGTTTTCCATTTGTATCAATAGGTCTAAAGTTGATCTACCTGTATGAAATCCGCACTGCGATGAATTGATGAGGTTGTATTTGCTCAGCACCCAGGTGAGACGAGAATTTACCATTTTTTCCATTATTTTTCCCATACAGCTGGTGAGGGCAATAGGTCGATAGTGACGCGGGTTGATTGGATCCTTGCCAGGTTTTAATAATGCTATGACATATGAGTGTCGCCAGTTATCAGGGAAAGTATCTTCTGTGAAAACCCGATTATATAGCTGTAGTAAGACACAAAGCGACTTTTTGCTCAGCTCTTTCAACATGACATAGTGTATTCCGTCAGGTCCAGCAGCACTGTGTTTCGAGCTGTTAAGAGCAAGCTGTAGTTCAATTATGGTAAAGGGACAGTTGTACATTTGATATTGATCTGTGTTAAAATTTAGGGTCTGCTTTTCAGCAAGAGACTTTAATTTCTGAAAGTTTGGCGAGTATGAGGATACAGCAGAGGTTTCAGCAAAGGATTCTCCGAGAGTGTTGGCTATGTCTTGAGGTAGTGAAACATCATTGCCGTTTATATTCAGTATTGATAGATGCGAAGGAGGATATTTATTATACATTTTTCTAATATTTTTCCAGATGGTTTGTGTTTTAGTGGACCGTGTAATAGTTGAGGCAAAACGTTTCCATGACTCTCTTTTACTTGCACGCTGAATGCGTCTAGCATTGGCTCTGGCTTTCTTAAAGTGTACTAGATTAGCAGCGGTAGGGTTTTTGCGAAATTTATTCCAGGCTTTATTTTTCTCTCGTTTAGCTTGATTGCATTCATTGTTCCACCAGGGTTTTGGGCTTATTCTATGATCTGTGCGCACTCTTGGTATTGCTGCTTCTGTGGCCAGCAATATTTGATTTGTTACATAATCAACCGCATTATTTATTGACATATTTGAAACAGTTGTTTTCTGCAGGGTGGCTAGTTGCCTATATTTTTCCCAATCAGCTTTGGCAAAGTTCCATTTGGCAGTTTGATTATGACAAGGTGGTGAATTTGATTCTACACGGCAGACTATTGGATAATGGTCACTACCCAGTAGACTGTCATGAACAGACCAATCAAATAGCGGAAAAAGGACTGGTGAGCATATGGAGAGATCAATTGCTGAGCTTGACCCAGAAGGTAGATGAAAATAAGTGGGTAAACCAGTATTCAGTAGAGTCAGATTAAATTTATCTAAAAGCTTTTCTAGTATTTTTCCTCGTTTATCATGTATTCTATCACCCCATAGAGGATTATGTGCGTTAAAATCTCCCATGATGCAAAAGGGAGGAGGGAGCTGAGATACAACAGTTTCAAGATCAGTGTAAGAAATGTCTTGGTTAGGGGAAAGATATAAGGAAACAATGGTAAAAGAAAAAGGAAAAGATATTCGAGCAGCTACTGCTTCTAGATTTGTTTGTAACATTAATGGTCGGGAAGGGATATTGGAGTTGACTACAAGTGCAACCCCTCCATGAGCCGAATTGCTTAAATGAGAAACTCTATCTTTTCTGTAGATAACATGATGTTTAATTGAGGTAGCAAAAGAAGCTGTTAAGTTAGTTTCTTGGAGGCAGAAGGTAACTGGGTTATACTGGAGAAGGAGATCCCGAATATCATCAAGGTTGGTGCGATACCCTCTACAATTCCACTGAAGAAAACTGGGCATTATTTGGGTAAAGTGTGGTCCTCGGTTTCTGTCCGAGGTACTGTTGGCTTATGGTGACCAGATTTTCTTTTTGGGAAGTACGGTCTTCCTGTTTCCATCTCTTCTTCTGGGAAGAGATCGAGAACGGGATCTTCGCGGTCAGTGTTTCCTTCCATTTCAATCGAATCAGTTTTAGAAATATCAACACTTTTTGAGTACATTGGATTATTGGTAGAATGCGGAACAGTGATTGGTGTGTTAACAGCCTTGTTTGATTTATATTGTTTACCAGAAAGGGGCACAGCTTCCAAAATTGACCGAGCCCAATCTGACATTGATCTGTCTGGGGGAAACGTTACCTCAGTTTGAGTACCAGTCGTTATTCTTCTTTGCACAGTACTTGTTACCACAGTTGGTTTTTGGACTATTTCAGCAAAGCTGGGTCGAGTGTTAAATTGAGCCTGTACAGATTTTTTAGCTTCTTGGTACGAGATGTTTTTTTCGGCTTTGACCCGTTGAATGTTTTTTTCCTTTTTCCATAGGGGACAATCTCTGGAGTAGGTAGTATGTGGGCCATTACAATTTGAGCATTTGTGCTGCTCTGCTTTGCAGTCAGAGTGATTGTGCTCGCGTGAACCGCAGTTGGCACAAGTGGCTAAACCTCTACACACGTTTTGGGAATGCCCAAATTTTTGGCATTTAAAACAGCGTGTAGGGTTAGGAATGTATAATTTTATTTGACAATTCAGATAGCCTGCTTTGATGGATGCTGGAGGTTTGGGGCTATCAAATGTTAGTATTATATTCCGTGTTGGAACTAGAGCATTGTCTCGTTTTGTGTATATGCGCTTTACATGCACAATTCCCTGGTCTTGCAATTCGTTTTTCAACTCTTCTTCTGAGAGATTTATGAGATCCCACTCAGCTATCACACCCCTGGAGGTGTTTAGAGTAGCATGAGGGGAGACAGTAATCGGTAATCCTCCAAAGGATGTCAGTTTTTGGAGCCGTTGTGATTGCCGTTCATCTGAGACCTCAACGAGCAAGTCGCCCGATCTCAGACGTTTAGTTGTTTTCGGAGATCCTATTAGATTTTCTAGGTATTTCTGAATTTTAAAAGGCGAGAGACTACCAAGAGACTTTTCTTGAGTAGAATGCAATACAAGGTGCATTGGATGCCTTCTTTGTAAACTGTCAGTTTTTTGACGTTTAGCACTGCATGAGTTAGAGTCTTCTGTCTCATGAGCAGCCATATTAGGATCTTTATGTCCTGTAGAAGAGATCATTTTGCTCCTTTTAGCCCCGGAAAGATAGCTTTTCTTTCCAGGTTACCGGCCCCGCCACGGGGAGGCAGGAGCAGTGCCACAAGGGTAACCAAGCGGCTGAGTTAGTTTGGTTAGTAAGATAACAAGAAACAGAAAGGTGAATTTCCTTCCTGGAACTCTGCCTACTTTTTGTAGTGCAAAAGTTTCTCAATACAAATAAATGAGGAAAACTGTGTTTAAAACCTAAAGAAAACTATTTGCTTTGCACACAATATATAGATCGCTTGGAAATCGCTTGGCTACACTAATAATCGCTTGGCACCCGGGGCCGGATGATAAAGTGGACTAACGTTGAGCTGAAGAAGATCATGCGAAGGACGAAGACAATGATGACAAAGAGCCACCAATATCATCCGAAAGTGGCCGTCTAGAGACTGATCATAGCCCGAAAAGCAGGAGGAAGGCGTTTGGCAGAACTCATCGAACAACCGGATAAAGTGAATATAAACCTGAAGGATTACTTCAAAAAAAACACAGCGCCTATCTGCCAAGCCATATGGAAGACAGACAAACTGCACAAACCGCTCAACAAGGAAACCCCACTCACAGAAAAAGAAAGATTGGCGAAGAAGGCACTCCATGGCAGAACTACAATGACAGCCATCAAGACCAGATAAGATGGCTTTCAACGCATGTCTCACAAGGGGAGAAGCTCTTTCCCGAGACAAGGATTCATGTACGCCATCCAAGACCACGTAATTAATACTAGGAACTACAGGGCCAAGGACCCCGCAATGACAGAATACACATGTCGACGACGTAACCTGGCACAGGAAACAATCCAGTACATCACCAGAGGATGCAGGATGATCACCCAGACTTAATACACTCACAGACATGACCATGTAGCCAGGATAATATATGAGAAGCTAGCGGAAAAATACTAGTTGATCAAAGGAAGTGCACTTTATTACAAGTATGAACCTCAGGAGTATAATAACGGACAAAATGATCCCGCACAACAGACCACACATAACCCTCAACAACAAGAAGGAAAAGGCTACCTACCTGATCAACATCACGGTGCCCAACACCATCAACCTTCAGAAAACCTAAGAGGAAAAGATCAAGAAGGACAAAGACCTAAGACAAAGAAATGTGGCATATGGAACAAGTAATGATCACCGTATTAACCATCGGCATAGTACCAAAGAGCCTCCATAAGAACTTAGCAGCAATAGTCCTTCCAGAGAACACTTACATGGAACTTCAGAAAGCCGCGATCCTAAACACCTGTACGAGACCAAGAGAATTCCTCAACCATCAGTAATAACAATAATAACCGTAATCAGTCACAAACGACGACCCCATGCACTTGGCGCCATTACTGGTCACAGGGCGGGTAAAAATCCCTTAAAGGAGAAAAAGTTTAATAATACTCTTTGACAAAATGTTTGATACAATTCTAACAAGTGAGCGCTCTCTTCATATCTTAGATTTAGTGGTTGGAACTTTTCTTTTTAACAATAGTGCAGATATGGTCTAAGACAAAGGTAGCACCATTTTCAAAACCTGGAACAGAAAAAAATTATCCTCAGAACATTCAATTTATAGGAATCATCCAAACCATCGCAACTACAGGTCAGTATGAGGATTTATTAACTAAATATAACGAGGGGTAGGTCATTACAAGATGAGGTCATCTTGTAATGACGGCAGATGAACAGATGAACAGATGTAAAAAAGCCCTTTTTACATCTGTTCTGAAATGCGCGCGATCATTCCCAGAATCAACGACGGTTATTGAATAATAGCAAGGTGCATGCGGATGTCACTTTTGTTGCATTTCTGTCGATCACGAGCGTGCGCTCACACACACACACACACACACAAATTGCTCCTTAGGTATAAAAAACTGGGATAGAATTTAAGTGTTCCAGATCTTTAAAAACCTGTTCTGAAGAGGCGCATCTGCACATCGTGTTGTCTTTAAATTTTTGAAGCCCTTTTTACATCTGTTCTGAAATGCGCGCGATCATTCCCAGAATTCAGCACAAATCGAGCCTCAATAAAGGCGCAGTGCATAATGGTTTCTTTCAGGCTCGTGGCGAAATTGAATTTATGTTACTCTGCCTTAAAATATCTCTTTGTGTCTTACCATATCTTTCAGACTTAAGAAAACAACCGTAATCGTACCAATTTATAAATTAAAAAGGATTCTTCCTACTCCAATTAACAATTATTACAACGCCAGTAATTTTATACTCTCTTTATTAAGTAGTTTCGAGTAGAAAAGCTCTTCTGCGTTAATTTTTCTGCTCGAAGAATACCAAATTTGTTGATGTTTACCAATCCTGCCTGAAACCACCGTCCTTGTTTAATACCGATGGTAACAATATGTATCTTAAAATTCGGCCACAACTCGGTGGAGTGCTGCCATCTACTGACTATTTTGCACACTTCATAAATAAAAAGATTGAGCGTTAGAATTAGTAAAGACACATAATGCAAAAAAAGCAAGCATCAGCCAAAAAAAAAAAAAAAACTTCTAATTTCACACATCCATCCACTCACTACAAACGTTTGTCTAGTTCTGCCTTGAATCTATTTAAGCTATCAACTTCTACAAAGACAGATTTGTTCCAGCAATCAACTACACGCTGCACATCTATCCTACAAGTGTCTTTCCTCAATTTGAATTTATGCCCTCTCAGGCGATTATTCTGAGCAAGAGGAAGAATCCCATCAGCATTGAGCATGCTCAAACCATTCAAGGCTTTATACACCTCTATCAGATCACCTCGCTGGTGCCTAGTCTCCAGACACTGTAATTTGCAAAACTTAAGCCTTTCTTCGTAAGAGCACCCCTTTGTTCCATTCACTAATCTTGTTGCCCTTCTCTGTACTCGTTCCAGCAGCTCTACATCCTTCTTGAAATGAGGCCTCCAGACATGTATACAGAACTCAAGGTGTGGCCTGACCATTGCCTTATACAAGGGAATAATCACCTCCTTATCCCTGCTAGAAAAATTCCTGTATATCATTGACAAGACACCATGAGCTATCCTTGCAACCCGTCTGCACTGCTCAGAGAACTTCATATCTGCCTGCACAACCACCCCCAAGTCCCTTTCATTCTCCACCACTGTCAGTGTAGTACCACACAGTTGATACGTTGCTCTGGGGTTACTGTTTCCCATATGTAGTATTTTACATTTGTCAATTTTAAACTTCAGTTGCCACCTCTCAGCCTATCTGCTCAACCTTTCCAGATCCTGTTGAAGTAGCATAGCGTCAGTAGTGTCTTCAACAACCCTGCTAACTTTTGTATCATCTGCAAACTTTGACCTTTGGCTTGATACACCATCATCAATATTATTTATAAATACAGAAAACAACAATGGACCCAACACTGAACCCTGAGGCACTCCACTAATAACATTAGTCCACGATGAGCAATGTCCATTGATTATCACTCTCTGTCTTCTCCCACTCAACCACCCCTTTATCCATAGCAGCAATTTGCCTCCAATGCCACACTGCTCCAATTTGTGCAGCAGTCTTCCATGAGGAACACTGCCACAAGTCTTTCTAAAATCCAAATATATGATATCATAGTTATTCCCTGCATCCAGTTCCTCTGTGACCACATCATACTATCCAATCAAATTTGTCAGACAAGACTTCTCCTTAACAAAACCATGCTGTATCCGAGCTATAACTGAAGTCTTGTCTAGATGATTCTGCAGTGCTTCTTTAACCAGTGCCTCCATTAATTTCCCTGGAACAGAAGTTAAACTAACAGGTCTATAATTACTTGTGTCGCCCTTTGAACCTCCTTTGTGAACTGGGGTCACATTTGCACTTCTCCAGTCCATAGGTACCTCCCCTGTGCCCAAGGCAGCTCTCATAATTATGGCTAAGGGTTTGCTTACTTCCTTTTGCTGCCTCCTTTAATATAACTGGATAGATCTCATCAACCCCAGGTGCCTTTCTTATGTTTATCTTCAAAAATTTCTCCTCCACCTTCCCGTCAGTTAACACAAAATCACTTAGCTCCCTATTAGAGTTTAATTCACCTCTGGCATTCCCCTCGCTGAATAACTCCTCATGTGTGAATGTAGATGCAGAATACTCATTTAGTTTGTTAGCCACCCGAGTAGGATCATCAACAGTTGAACCACCAATCAAGTGGACCAATCTGATTCATCCCCTTACTTCTTGCTTTTTACATAAATAAAGAACTCTTTGCTGTTTTTCTTTGCATCATTTGCCAAAGATTTCTCATAATCTGCCTTTGCTGCCTAACCTCCTTTGTGACTTGGTTACAGATCAACTTATTTTTATCATAGGCTGCTGTGTCACGTGTTAATTTATATATATCCCAAGCATTTTTCTTCTCTGCCATATGTCTCATTAGTTCATCTGACATCCATTTAGGCCTAAACCTTGAACAATATTTCTTAGTTGGTATGTAAAGCCTAGTAGCTTCCAAGATAAGTTCTTTGAATGCTTTCCATTTTGAATTTGCTCTTGGTAACATCATCAGTTGGTCCCACTGTATAGAATTTAAATACTGTCTCAGACCATCGTAGTCGCCTTTACGAAAGCAATAACCCTTCCATTTACCCCTGATGGTAGTTACCTCTTTGAGTAAATCCCACTTCAGCACACTGTGATCACCGCCATCTAGTGGTTCCTCTATCTGCAGATTCGTAATGCATGAAGAATCACTGCTGATAATCAAATCAAGAGTATTCCTCCCTCTAGTTGCCTCCCGAACATGCTGATGTAGAAAACAATCATCCAATAAATCCACAAAAGCCTTGCTAGTGTGTGAGTGACCAAATCACAAATTCCAGTCAATATCTGGGAAATTAAAATCCCCCATTATAAGACATCCTGATTTACTGCCCCACTCTATTTCCCTGTACAGTTTCTTATTTTACTCATCAGAGTCATTAGGATTATAGCACAGCATGTCCAGCCATGTCGACTGGCTGTACTTCCTTGGATTTTATGTGTTTCTTAACCAACAGCATAACCCCTCCTCCATCCTGTCCTGTCCTGTCTATCCTTTCCGTAGACGTTGTACTCCCAAAATTCCAGTTCTGCATTCCTTATATCTGTGTGACACCACGTCTCTGATATCCCAACAATATCTGCCTTTGATGTTTTGAGCAATACCTCAAATTCATCAAATTTATTTACCAAACTCCTAGCATTGGTGTACACGCAAGTATACATGCACTTGTTCTTTTTCTTAACTACCCTAGCACAACCCATGTGTTTACTTGTACCGCAATGACTCCCAGCAGTCTCTGAAATATCCTGCTTCTTGTTTTCAAGGCTGTTGCTCATTCCAATAGAAGCAGTGCAAGCATCGCTTTCACATCTGCCAGTGGCTATTGTTAATCTTTTAGTCTTTGTCTCCGTCGAAGCTAGCAGTTTTCCGACCCACCTAACACTGCCTCGATAGCATCAGCAAACATTCTTGCACCCTTTCTATTTAAGTGTATCCCATCCCTGTAGAAGCAATCTCTCCTGTCAACAAGCACAGACCAGGCCTTGAAAAATTCTACCCTTTGAGCCTTGCACAATCTCTCCAGGGTTGAATTGATCGACAAGGCTCTCATCATATACTCCCTCCTATCGTGTCTGTGCAGAATTGCAGACACTTTCAAATTCAACCCTAACTCGCGACTTTTTTTCAACAGTAACCCATACCTGTTAAGTAATTGTGCCGATTTTTAGCTATTCTTATCGAGTTACGTTCTTTTTATTTATTTTTTAAGGTGATACAGAACAAAATCATGTAGGATCACTATAAATAAAAACAGCTAACTGAATTATGTAGTAATAAATATTTCCTATCGAAAAAAAACTCGCAGAATAATCCTCTGCTCATTTCCCAATTATACCAAAACTCCTTTCCCATTGCTTTCATAACCACTTTGTTCTACTGTTATCCGAGAAGTTGTATCAAACTTTTAATCCGGTTACGAGTTAATTTTAGTGTCATTGCATTAATGTGTTCAAGGTTTAATCCCTTTCTGGTGATTTTATTACTCTTGTAACGTAATATGTTAATCAAACGTATTGTCTCGAGATAAATCAGGTTCCGTTAGTATTTTACTCTTAATACACTTTTATGTTCTCCCTTTTACTGCTGCCAACCAACATAAAGCCTCTCTCTGTGATACGAACCTTTTATTTATCCCGCGCAGCAAGCTAAGAGATGTTCCACCTTTAATAAGACTGAACTAATTAACCGATATTTAATAAGCTACAGAGTGGAGTATTATTAACGCCTTATTAATAAATAATTAACTGAAACTCAGCAATACTAACCCTGTCTGAACGTTCTTCACTACCTTGACAATTTCAGCTTAGAGTGACTTAACCTGCGTGTGCAGGACCTTGGCAAGGAGGGTTGGCATCCGGGGGATGATCATTTAACGATGTTCCTAATAAATTGCCCACTGTATATGTAAATGTCACCTACATCCTCCCCCTCTTTCACGAACTAAGATGAATATTGTAAATACTTGCTTATAAGCCAGTTTATTTTCGTCTCTTATGGCCTTTGTTAAATTATTATGTTTGTTTATATTTCTGGACACATTTAAAAACAATCATATCTGGATAAAACAACTAAATGATTCCTAATAAAGAGTTAATGGTAGAAGTCGTGGAAAACTCCCAGCAAACTTTACGCGATTTATAAATTAATTTTTATTGCTTCTAGTATATACAAGTATTTCAAGTTGAGATCAAAGGTTTGCTTGGATGTTTCAAAATATAAGCGAAATTGCAACTATAAAAAGAGGGAGATGATTCTGTACTCTGCATTTAAAATAATTACGATCTCAGAAGAAATCCCAAGAATTAAAGTGAACAGAGAGAAGTTCATTTTACCAATATATGGCTAACTATGTGAGTAACTGTGCCCTGAGTTGGGGATTAATGTAATTGCCTAAGGAATGCAGAGAGCAGAATTAATGTTGTGTACTTTGCCGAAAGTAAATCATCTTGATTGGACGAGGGATCTAAGAAGACGATAGAAGGAAGGCAAGACGAGACGCGATAGAATCTGGTTACATGATCAGCGAAGAAATAAAGCAGAGACCTTCGGCACGATAGTGGAGAAGGTCGTGAACTTGGAGGAGCGGCTTTCATTTAAACACATCTGCAAGAAATTGGCTCTACCGGTTAATCACGTGAAAAGGATTTCAGAAAAAAAATTTAGAGTGACAGCGGAGCTTTCGTAGAAAAGAAAGGTCAGCGTTTTATTACACGGCAAGCAAAGCAGCAAACATGAAGTAGCACCATCCCCCCCACCAAAGAAAATAGAAAACTGGCTTTAGTTTTATAAATCTTATTATTTTTATTTTTTTTTTAAATTCAAATGTTCAGACTACAACGGACATCATCAGAGAACTGGTAGCTGCTCACTGAGTTAAACTCGACCCGGATATACTCTCAATATGCATTAAACAAATTTAAATATTCCATTACGATAACCGTAATTCTGGTCTACCAATCGGTAGCCAACATCCACGCACTCATTATAACCAAAATTCGTTTTAATGGCGTTTTAAATGATAATTCGTGCTAAGCATCCTCCTCAGGGATATTAACGTTAGGTCATTATAATGACGATTAATAACGCCAAAAATGATAGCATGTCAACAGGCAGCCGCAAGAAGCACTAATAAAAACATCACTAAGAGAGAGAGAGAGAAAAAAAAAAAACATGGTTAATTTACAATCACGCAAGGCTTGCTTCAGTTTGTAGTACAGAAGATGAACCTTCCAACATGAGAGAACAGAGTGTGAATAAAAATCAACACAACCAAACAAAAATAAATAAATCGCTAAAACATGGCCATAAGGAGTCTAAATTGTGTTTTGCGGGATGAAAGTATCGAGTTTTTTAGTATTAGCCACACGTGCAAGAAAGCCAGGACTTTTTCTGCACCTTCCTTGGGACTGCTTAACTCGAATACCTCTCGAAATACTACTTACAAGTTCCTTCCACTACCAAATAAATCTCTGGTCGGGAGAAGGGAATCTTCTTCTTCTTCTTCTTTGTTAGTTGTGGCGCATCGGCTTCTGTGGCCATAATGCACCTCCCAAAGTTTTTGCAGTTCTCTGATCCAAGCCCGAGGCGGGATTCGAACCCGCGACCTTTGGGTTGCCCGGCAAGTAGGGAATCGAACCGAGATCTAACTCAACTGGAGTAGCCACCACACTAACATGGCGACTTGAGGTGGAAGGCACTCACGAGTCTTCTTCGTTGAAAATATAGATTAACGCAAAACGATTTCATTAAGAAACCTCATTTGTTTGGAGATATTTATTATTAGAGTAAAGTATTACTGCGGTCTCCCCCTAACAATTACTGACTACTCTATAAATTATGCACACGAGGTGGACACTGTCAGTAAATGATCTCTTTAATATTCTGAAATCGATTCGGTCAGTTAATTTCGGCAGTATCCTCTCTTTAAATAATGAATTATTTATTTCGGTGAGATGGCTCTATTATTAATCACTGGGTGCAGTTAAACCCTCGCGTTAATATTTAAGTAGTCAAATAAGCTGTTTTCGGCAGGGCAAATACAGAGTGATTTTTTATTCATCACACCATTTTGGTTTGCTTATATTTTTTTCGACGTTGCATTGGCGAGACTAAAGTTCAAACGAAGGACGGTGAATGACTGCAGCGGGTAATTAGGTGGGCTTTGCCGAAAATGCGCTATTTTAGCTTCATATATCCAAAGACCTACAGTGTGGACAAAACTCGCTAAGAAAGCCACTGCTCTCCAACATTTATTGAGACAGACTCCAAAAAAAAAAAACTCCAAATAATAATTTATGTTCAGGGGCCGATTTTTATGCAAGAGTACACTGCCTTGTTCATTTACAAAGTTGGAACATCTCTGTTTGATGTTCCTAAACATCCCAGTGGTAATGTAATACAACGTGTGTTAATCGCCAAAGCAGCTAAGGCTATGAGGTGTCAGTATATTGTGTCTATAAATTGCGTGTATTCTGCGGTCGATTTGTCTGTTTTCTTGAGAAAAAAACCATAGTTTCTTGGGGGGGGGAGAATGCTACCCTCGCCTAAGACCGACTAACTCGATCACGTTCTGAAAAAAGGCCCATAAAAATTCTTTGCGTCATTGATGGGCCTCGAACTCAAGTCTTTTCTATCATTGTATGCAGGATGGCGATTTATGAAATGTGTTACCACTAGGGCACCCCACACTTTTTCAGTGGATTAAAATTATACCTGTGGATGGCAAAGGCAGCATTTCCAAAATATTATCCTCAAACCACTGTGTTATCTATCGAATTGTGTGACGTGGGACGTTCTAATGTTGACAAAACTTCCTTCTCTTCCATGCTATCATGGCACGCTTTTGTTTGCCAAAGCAATTAAGGCTAAAAGCAATAAAAGTTCCTTCTGTCTGGACGGGATTCAAACCAAGACCTTTTATCCACACCGTAAAAGACAAATCATAGTCATTATGCCAGTCATGAATCCCAATATCTCTTTTTCTTTTTTTTTTGAAATTGGCAAATGTAATTATTACTTTTGTTTCTCTAACTCAGACTGCAGAATGGGAAAGGTGTCGCAATTCTTTTTTTGAAAGGGTGTGGCAAATAAATTAAAAAAAAAAAAACTGATAAATAAATAAAAATTGTGTAGCAAATACATAATGTGTCCTGCCGCTAGCATATTTAACGTGTTTTATATTTAAGAGTCATCGGAAGGCGTTAAAAACGTTTTAATTTTCAGATATTAATAAAATTCATGGATAATAATATAACAATGTTTTTATTAGTCTGTGATGGCTAAAGTAGGACATAATTTTTACACTGAAGGGTTCACGACTAAATACACCATCTTTAGTTGTTCCATTACGATTTATCGAAAGATCTGATGACATTTCCAAGTTGAAGAATGTTTTCATAAATGTGCACAACAACTCTTTTACAGCCTCAGAGTTTAATTGTAAAGAAAAAAATTACATTCAATCTAAAAACATCAGACGACTTCAAAGAAGATGCGTTTTCAAATTAACGCATTTCCGAAAGTGTTTTTGTATCTTAAAACCTAAATATTTCTGTTTCTAAATTCCTTAGATTTCCAACGATATGCTATACGTCCACATTATTCCGATTATTACTTCAGAAAATTTCCTTAATCACGTGTTCATATTTTCCACTATCCTGGAAAAACTACTGCAATTTTCAGAGGTTTGAAAGTTTTTTTTTTTTTTCCTTTAGTATAGAGCTAAGATGAAGTTCCGTGCAAAATTTCATTAAATTTGGTCCAGTAGAAGATAAATTAAACTAGATTAAATTTTCGTAACGCTTTTCGCATGACGGTTTTTCGTTACAAAATTTCTGGAATAACGCCAGTAAAAACGTTTTTAACGTCAAAAAAGTTTGGTTTGTAAACCACAATGAACATAAAAAAAAATTGTACTTTTTAGTACACAATTTAAGTCGACCAGAAGCTATTTACAAAAATCAAGTGAAGCTAGCAAACAGATCAAAGGTTTTAAAACCTGTTGGGTCAAGTTCTGTTTTTTTTTTTTTTTTTCAGCAGGTTGATAAACATTTTTATAAGCCTCAATCAATACCCTTGTAATAGAGTTTAACATTACACTGATCCACTGCTTAAGCAAGATTACAAAGCGAGCTTTTCATTTAGAAACTTTGGTAGTCTAAAATGAAGATGCCGATTCAGAAGTGTCATCTCTTGACAATGCCGAGAGATGGAGCCACTGGCTACTTTCGATAAACTGATTACATTTAATTTTAACGTGTACCCTCTGATTCAGAACTATTTCACGATAATTTCTCTGAATAATTCGGCAGAATTCCAGAAGTCACAATAATAGGACTAACGCGTAGAAGTCATTGGATTTTAGATTTTAAACTTTCGTTTTTTGATGTTAGAGATTTCATAACCAATAAATACCTAGAAATGATGTTTGAGTTATTTGAATTAGATGATTTCCTCGTGGTCTGAAGATCGGGCTGTTTGTTTTGAAGTGAGAAAACGAGGCATTCGGTCAGCAAAGTTGCTGCTGTATTGATTAACCTTTTCATAATGAAATAACTGTCATAAAGAGCACGGATACAAGCCATTCAAATGTTATGTTTTTCAAATACACCATAAATAGTGGAGGATTTGGAATATTGCTTTTATAATTGCCCCATCATTACTTCTCTGCTAATGCTATTGCCACACCAAAGGGTGTTTATTTACCGCTAACCAGTGGGCAGTTTCCCTAACGATAACGTAACACTTGGTGTACACTCAGAAGGCAGAGTGAAAGTGATCGCGGTTTAAGTAATGGAGCATAAAACTGCTGACGCAGATAAAAATGCAACATTCACAGGACACCCATAATTACGAGCAGCATCGCTACGGCCAGCAGCGCTTGATTAATTACTATCGCTTGCACCCAAAGTGGACCTTTACGATCTAATTCCGAATGTCAGTGGTAATTAATACCCGTTCTGTAGTAGTCGTGTAACTAGTTTGAGAACCTGACACTAGAAGGCCGGTAAGTTAAACTAGAAAGCGGACCATTTAGTGATGATCTGCTGATAGGGGAACGGATGAAATGTTAAGCCAAAGCAAAGCTATCTGCGATAAGCCGCGCATAATTTTGATGTTGTTATTGTTATTGGGTTATCACTACCGCTTCCTAACCCCTCAACCTTTAACAAAAGCGGCTTTTGAACCTCGCACATGCATGGAAATATATAAATTATACCGATTTAAGCATCTTCCCACATACATCATTAAATCTATGCATATACGCGTGAATACGGCTCAGTGAAGTCTTTTAATATACACTGTTTCGCTTTGTTCCACCTTCGCTTTCACCCATCTCTGAAAGACTCCCAATCTGTGTTTAAGCATATAAGAATATAGGATCATTTCTTCATAAGAATCTAAAAAAAACGCCATTATAAAGAAATAAAAGTGCGTTTGTTTAGATCTGTACGGATCTGTATAGAACAGTTTGACAAAAACCACCGAAGAGATAAGGATCTCCAGATTTATCTAGATATTTCTTCTATCCAATATGAACTATAATACTAAGGAACGTGAGCAACATTCAAGCGATATCTAACCTTTTAATCGGCTCCTACTAATAAGTAGATTACGTTATGTACCAAAAAAAATTATACAGGTTATCCACAAACCTCTGTTACAAAACTTAAACGCTATTGTATGAATAGGGTAGGCAATACAAACCACTTCTAGGTGATAGAGAATATCTTTAAGTTTTATTCACCAACCGTAAAATTTGCGCGCTGCAGTATGTGACAGCATAATCGCAAAACTGTAATCAAGGTGGAATTAATCAACCCCATAAGAAGGTACAGCGTGAACTCTGGTTCAAGGAACAGCAGTCTGCTACCACTGTTATGCGGAAATTTCTAACACCGTTTAAAAATAAGCCATCGAGTAGACCTACAATTCTGCTGTGGTACAGAAAATTCTTAAATGAACTCTGTTTATTCATTCATCCTGGCAGAACAAAAGTCAGTGAGAGCACAGTGGAGCCGAATCGAGGAAGTTTCACACGAAGCCTAGGAAATCCATATACGAAGTGCCAGTCCGTGAACTTAACACACCAAGGTCAATAGTGTGTGACACGTTATGTCGCCGTCTGAAGATGAAACTGTACAAGTTATAGCTTGTAAAGAAGCCTACGAAATCTACGACAAAACCAAGAGTATGGAATTTTGTTAAATTTCTCCATGATTACAGTTTTGCAATTATGGTGCATCTACTGCAGCATGCACATTTTCCGATTGGTGAATAAAACTTGAAGATATCCTCCATCAATTGGAAGTGGTTCGAGATTTGTGTCATGTAGTAGATAAACTACTCTTACATGTCATAGTATTTGTGTCAATACTACGACATGTAAGAGACTGTAGTATTCACCAAGGTTTTTTTGCTGTTCGTAATGACAAAAAAAAACGAAGGTGTAAGTTATCTTCATATCCATTCTGCTATGGTTCTGGATATTATATAAGTAACACCAAATTTTGGGCCCATATGAAACCTACACTCAGTGATCACTGAATTATGACCACCTACCTAATACAAAGGTACTGAGAAGCAGAGCCGTGCCGAGGCGAACGAGGCTCTTCCCTCAGGTTAAAAGCTGAAAGGGGCACCAAAAGAAAGATTAGACAATTGCCAACGTTGCCATCATTAACAGTAGGCGCAATTTTTCATTCTTGCCTCAGGTACTAAATTGGCTCGGAACGGCCCTGTTGAGAAGGTATTAATATTCATTATTCAAGTAACTGAACACCAATAAAAACAGATTACTTAATGTGGGCAGTGCGTTACATTTCAGGCGTTCGAACATATCAAAATTGTGACCACCCCATCAATTATGAAGGTGGGTGGTCATAATTCAGTGATCACTGAGTGTATTTTGAAATGCCTATGGGAGATCGAGACAAGTTGTAGGTACCTCATTTCTGGTTTTTTTTTTGCCATTTGCTATAAGCCGAAACGAAGAGAACCCGAAAACCATTACGACTGCTACTTTTATATAGTGAATATATCAAAGTTTAAAAAACTGCAGTCGAAGAGTCCCAACGTATCATCCTGTATTGCTCCGATGCCACACAAAGTAGAAATGCCAGTTCCCAACCCGCCTTCCAGAAAAGAATCTTCAGAATTCGTTGATGAATTTGATGAACAGGATAATTAGGATTATGACTCAGATGCCTGTCCAAGTAAAGCGCCACATTTCGCTAATCATCAAAGACTGGATTACTTATTGAAAGACTTTGGTCTGACTAAATCCAATGCTGATCTGCTAACATCTCGTTTAAAAGACTAGGATCCATTGAATCGCAGCTAAAGTGCCGTTTTTACACCTCTCAGAATCTCTGCGCTACTGTTTTGATTTGATTGGCCTTTATGAAGAAACTAGTAGTAGTCACAGTCCAGAAGAGTGGTCTCTTTTTCATCAATGAGAAAATATATCCATCGATTTCATATTGCGGAGTTCAACTAGCCTTTAGGAACGGCCTTACATAAGATAAAAACATTACACACTGTTCATATTAAAGAAAACTACGAAAATATAAAGAGCTCGTAAGAGAAGATCAAGAATGACCATTTATCGCCCTTATTGATCAATAAGATCAGTATAAATGGCACACTGTGCGGACTTTAAGGTGGCAGGTTTCCTTCTGGGTTTGCAAGGTGGTTTTCGGCGCCTCCGTAGCCAGGTGGGAAGGAGCAGCAGTGCGTAGCACACGCTTCTTGATTAGACCGGGGTTCGAGCCCGTCACCACCAAATACGGAGGATGTGGAAAGGTCAGGAAATGATCACCGCATATCCCGGAGCAATATGGCCTTAGTTGCTAATGCTCCTAAAAACCAAATAACAAACAAACCAGCAAGGTGGTTTAGTTGAGTTCTCTTGCTTTCTCTGCCTCTGAGACACAGTAGAGAAGTTCACCTAGAGGAGAAGATAATGGTCTGCCAGAATTCAGTTGCAGCCTGTTGCATATAGAGTAGAAAACAATCAGTTGGAAAATCCAAGCAACAAAGCCTTGCTCCCACCGCTCCATGCAAAGCTTGGAAGGTTAAAAAAATTCAAAGTGACACCTTGAAGCACACACAGTCTATGTTTCCAAAACTGTCTGATACAAAAGTGAAAAAGTGAAAGATGGAATTCATTGGTGCACAAGTTAAGAAGACATTGGTTTCACACGAACTAGAACTTAAAATTATGCTAAGTGAAATGCTTGGCAGTCGTTTCGCCTTACAGCGAATAGCTTTCTTTGCTAAAATTTAGAGTGAAAATTATGGAACAATGGGATGCAGAATGTCAATCAAGCTCCATTATTTGCACTCTCACCTGGATTTTTTTTTTTTCAGACCGAATTTGGGAGATGTTAATGAAGAGCATGGGAAGAAATTCCACCAGAGCGACTCTATCTGGTTCTTGGTTCGGGATGCTGACCACAAAGAACAGACACATTCAAATGTACGTTTTCCAGGATAGTGTTTGATTGACCCGAAGAGAGTTTCTACTCTTTTATTTAGGATTTTTTTAGCTTGATTTTACTTGTAGCAAATATTATACTCACTTCTGTACAAAAGCTAAATATTGTTAGTAATCTGTGATATACCATTAATTGCTTACTTACTTTCTTTCATTTTTGGGAATATAGTGTTATTATCTAATATTTGTAAATAACCCAATCAAGTTTATTAAAAAAAGTTTTAAGCCTAGCACAAAGGGTAGTACCAGGTGAATATCCTATGAAATCATCGTTGTCTTCCTTAAAGCCCCCTGTCTTAATAAAATAAAACGTATAAAATAAACACAGTGCATGCCCCAGAATGTAGTATGTTTTGAAATACACCGGTATTCAGTCTCTCTATGGCTCTATAAACAAAATTGCACCTAACCTTTTACAAGATGAAATCAAGTAACTACAAATAAAACGTACCCGATGAAAGTCATTAATCCAAGAAAGCCAAAGTACTTTGACTTTCTTGGTTCAAGGTCTTGGTTCTTGGAAGAAGTTCAAATACTTTAACATTTTTGGAAAAATGTTGAGCCAAAAACAACCTAAATAATCCAAAAGATCAGACACCGAACTCTGAACCTCAGAATTAAAATGAGAAAACGGGAAATCATCAGTGAGAAGATACTGGACCAATGTATCCAAACCATTAGCATACAAAATGAATCTCATTTTGTTTCCAAAAACAGAAAAGAGCAAACAGGAAGATAAAAGAGCCGGAAGATGTCATGAATATGCAATCAGCATGGTTATTAAAAAAACGAAACAGATAATGATCAAATTATACATTTTTCACCACGTTAACTGAATCCACGATCCAAAAAAAAACTTTCAGTACCCCTCACTAAAAGAGATACAAACAAAATCGAAAAAAATCATGTCCCCACCAGTATTCCAAGCCTCTCTCTCTCTCTGGCGCTAATTGCGAAGTGTTATGTAAAGACTTGATATGAAAGCTTACTTTTTTTGAGCATGCTGGATCTGCAGGATGGCTTGTATCTATGCACATCATCTATAGAAAGGAAAAAGAAATAGATAAACAGAGAACGGGTATGAAGGGTCTTTAAGCCTGTATTCCATTGATTCCTATACATAAAAAAGCCGGTTGGAATTGGCAGTGACAACGCTCGAGTAGACCCAGGAGCAGTGAACCACGATGCTCTTCAGTGATGAGGTTGATACAGTCTAGAATCGGATTTTAGATGCATATTCATCTAGAGGGAACAGGAAATCAGATTCCATCCCGCTAACAACGTAAAAGAGGTTCTTGGAAGTGGCAGTCGTTAAAGTGACTTACAGATCTTAATAAATAAATATTATTAGCTATATGGTGAAGGAAGCCTGAGGCTTATGATGCACCAGGCAGAAAAAAATTTCCTAGTTATTCTGAGAGAGAGAGAGAGAGAGAGAGAGAGAGAGAGAGAGAGAGAGAGAGAGAGAGAGAGAGAGGAATCACCAAGAAAAAGAGGAATGATGATATCCAGCTCGGTGTATTTCCAAAAAGAACTTTCGCGGTTTGAAGTATCGAGGTGAGATTACTGATCCTTACATTTGCCGCTTTTCATGAGCATTTGGTCATACATTCTTTGAATGGACATGTTTGGTTTGGTTTGGTTTGGATTTTTTTGGCGCATCAGCAACTGAGGCTATAATGCGCCAAATACCGGTGAATGGACATGTGGACATGTGTTTATGTATGGGGCAGCTCCTAGAACGTCAGTTCAACTCCGCCTCGTATCTCTGTGAAGAACAGTATCACTACAAATGGGCCAGATATGTGTGTGACGTCGGTTTGTGTGTATTATGTGTGTGTTCTGTTGTTATGTTCTGGCCACTTGGCTACCCAGAAGCATCAATCACCTGGACAGATGATTCTGGGTACTCGTCCACACCACGGGAAGAAGGTGGGCCAGTTCCAGTAGATGGGACACCTATGGTCTCAGAGTATGAGACAAAAAAAAAAAATCCTTCTCTGGGGCCCACTCCAGAGGGGAAAAAAAAAAAAAAGAAAGAGAAACCCGAAAGGAAGAGAAAGAAGAGAATAAAAATAATTAACTAAGATAACAAAAAAATAATTTAAAAAAATAAATAAATAATAATAATAATAATAATAAATAAATAAAATAAAATGAAATAAATAAATATATATATATATATATATACACATATATATACTAAGTATATTAGATAGTATGAATCAGAGCTGTAATACTCAATATGTTCTACGTTGATAATAATATTAGTAAATTAATAAGAGGAGTTTACCTCAATATAGTACGTGGAACACTTCCGTATGATACCCTCCAGAAATTAAAACGGAAAAAACGAAAAAACGAAAAAATCGACAACTTACCGGTACATTAAAGTAAAATATAAATAATTAAAGTAAAATATAAATAATTAAATAATCAATTTAACACAATTCAAAACAATTAAAATTCAAATTAACGCAATTAAAAGAATCTAACGAAAATATTCAAAACGATTTTCCTTCCTGAAGCTGACAATGCTTTTCGACCGACTGTCGTGATCACAGGAATGAAAATTACCGAATCAGGCTAAAACTGCAACTTAAATAGTGATTATGTGTCTTCGCGCATGCGCGTAAAGGTCCACGCATCGGAGATCAAATATGGCCGCCGAACATTAACAGAATTCTCGTGTAATTTAATTTCAACGGTTTCTGCAATTAATAGTCGCGTATAATTACGTTGAACGTTAAGTATTTTGGCCTCGTTAAATAAAAAAGTATGTTTTTCGTTAATGGCATGAAAGGCTAATTCTGACGCTGCTGAACGAGAAGCACGAACAGAGGCTTCGTGTTGATTTACACGGATATTAAGAGAAAACCGCGTGGAACCCTGATAAGACGAGTCGCAATCACCGCAAGAAATGTTGTATACTAGATCATTAATTTGTGTTGCGAACGTCGAAAGAACCGAGCGATTGTTCAGTATAGTGTGTAACTTCCGTATAGGCCTAGCTATAATTTTAAATTCGGTATCTTTAAAGAATCTGTTAAGCTGTTTGTGCCACTGTTCAACATATGGGACAGAAATAAAGTATTTTTTGATATTATTATTGTTGATTGGTGCAGTATTTTGTATCCTATCCTTAGCTTGTACCCTAATTCGATTTATTGTGTTAATGGGATAACCCCTGTTCAAGAATCTGCTAGTTAATATTTGTATTTCTGAGTCTAAAGCAGAATCCGTCGTTGAATATTTATAGGCATTTAGAAATTGATTAAAGATAATCGATCTTTTGTAGGTGAACGGGTGGTAGCTATTATAATGTAGAAGCATACCGGTGTTTGTGGGTTTTCGATAGATGCTAAATTGTATTTTGTTCGAGTCCCGGGTAAGCGTGAAATTTAGAAAGTTTAATGACTTAGTATCCGTATCTTCCCTTTCCAGTGTAAATTTGAGTCTAGAATGAATATTGTTAAACGAATGTAAAATATCTTGGATAGTACTACTATCGGTAATAACTAGAACATCGTCTAAATACCTCCCATAGTATGTGATACGGGGACGAAAAGGTGTCAAATGTATCTGCTCAATCGTTGAGAGATAGATCTCTGACATTAAGCCACTCAGGCTCAAACCCATTGGTAATCCAAAAATTTGTTTGTACACCTTGTCTCGAAAGGTGATGTAGTTAGCCTCAACTAATAGTTTAATTAAGTGAAGAATCTCCTTTATAGGCAGCTTCGTATAATTAATCGGTGTCGAGTTTTTATTTAACATATCCCAAATAATATCTAATGTGTATTCAACGTTTACATTCATACTATCTAATTAATTTTCAAACTCTTATTGACTATTTCATTCACTTCCTGTCTCTCCAGTAGTATACAATCGATACACACAATTATGGGAGATTTTTTGAATGGCTTGGTACAAAATTACATTAAATCTACACTAAGGTACTCGGCCCAAAGTTACCATATTTCTTTCCTAAAATATTGCCTTCAAAACAACATCGTTCCGAAGTTTGCCAGGGTAAATTTAAATCAAAAAATTTCAGGCATAAAACAACTATCACTGGCGACATCACGTAATATTGTTAAGCTTGCCTTAAAATCTCGATATTCGGATAAACAAAAATACCTTTCCCAGGTTAGGAAGCTTCGCGATAAATTAAAAAATTATCTACATCCGAACGATTGGTCTGTATTGAAGACCTCCATAGATTTGCGACGGGAAGCACAAGCCTCAGAAATAAAAAACAGACACGTTAATAAGTTGCAAACATTATCGAATAGTTCAAGACACGTTCATGCGAATTCTAACACATTGTCGCGAGCTTGCGACCAAGTTCACACGAGTTGGGTGACATCCCCCCCACAGACACATAACGCACTACCACAGAATATGTCGGCTAGTTCACGAACACCCCCTCACCCAGTATCCAACGAACCGACATATCAACAGGTTACAAATCTTTCCTCGTGTACACTATCGCAGGACCAGATTTCACTTTTATCCAAAGGATTAAATTATAATTTACCACCTCGAAAGCTGCCAAAAAAACAATGCGTAATTGATTTTGAATTTGGACTTCGTAGTGTTCCACAAAAAGATGTATTTATTCAACAAGTTAACCAAGTAGTGAATAACATAAAAGAAACGCGACTTCCTAAATTGAATACACATGACAGTTCAGCTTTACGAGAACTTCGAGAAAATAAGGACATTATTATACAGAGGGCAGATAAAGGAGATACAGTGGTAATACTAGATAAACATGATTATATTAATAAGTTAGATTCAGTTGTATCTGATAGCTCCACTTATTGTGAAGTGGACCCGACACTGTTTACCAATTTGGTAAATCAATACAATAAAACGTTAACCACATATCGTAAAAACGACTACATTACTATGGTTCAGTTGAAGGAATTGAAGTCCAGAACATACAATATTCCTGCACTTTTTGGTCAGGTAAAATTACACAAACCTGGATTTCCGATTCGACCTATTGTTTCCTACAGGAACTCGGCATTTTCAGCCTTAGCCACACATGTATATAACATTATAAAACCTTTTAGACAGGTTATACAATTTGGGATTAAGAATTACGATACATTATTTAATAATCTTAAAGACTGTAGACTCGGCGACAATGACAATTTATTCTCATTAGATGTTACATCATTATATACGAATGTAAACGTTGAATACACATTAGATATTATTTGGGATATGTTAAATAAAAACTCGACACCGATTAATTATACGAAGCTGCCTATAAAGGAGATTTTTCACTTAATTAAACTATTAGTTGAGGCTAACTACATCACCTTTCGAGACAAGGTGTACAAACAAATTTTTGGATTACCAATGGGTTTGAGCCTGAGTGGCTTAATGTCAGAGATCTATCTCTCAACGATTGAGCAGATACATTTGACACCTTTTCGTCCCCGTATCACATACTATGGGAGGTATTTAGACGATGTTCTAGTTATTACCGATAGTAGTACTATCCAAGATATTTTACATTCGTTTAACAATATTCATTCTAGACTCAAATTTACACTGGAAAGGGAAGATACGGATACTAAGTCATTAAACTTTCTAAATTTCACGCTTACCCGGGACTCGAACAAAATACAATTTAGCATCTATCGAAAACCCACAAACACCGGTATGCTTCTACATTATAATAGCTACCACCCGTTCACCTACAAAAGATCGATTATCTTTAATCAATTTCTAAATGCCTATAAATATTCAACGACGGATTCTGCTTTAGACTCAGAAATACAAATATTAACTAGCAGATTCTTGAACAGGGGTTATCCCATTAACACAATAAATCGAATTAGGGTACAAGCTAAGGATAGGATACAAAATACTGCACCAATCAACAATAATAATATCAAAAAATACTTTATTTCTGTCCCATATGTTGAACAGTGGCACAAACAGCTTAACAGATTCTTTAAAGATACCGAATTTAAAATTATAGCTAGGCCTATACGGAAGTTACACACTATACTGAACAATCGCTCGGTTCTTTCGACGTTCGCAACACAAATTAATGATCTAGTATACAACATTTCTTGCGGTGATTGCGACTCGTCTTATCAGGGTTCCACGCGGTTTTCTCTTAATATCCGTGTAAATCAACACGAAGCCTCTGTTCGTGCTTCTCGTTCAGCAGCGTCAGAATTAGCCTTTCATGCCATTAACGAAAAACATACTTTTTTATTTAACGAGGCCAAAATACTTAACGTTCAACGTAATTATACGCGACTATTAATTGCAGAAACCGTTGAAATTAAATTACACGAGAATTCTGTTAATGTTCGGCGGCCATATTTGATCTCCGATGCGTGGACCTTTACGCGCATGCGCGAAGACACATAATCACTATTTAAGTTGCAGTTTTAGCCTGATTCGGTAATTTTCATTCCTGTGATCACGACAGTCGGTCGAAAAGCATTGTCAGCTTCAGGAAGGAAAATCGTTTTGAATATTTTCGTTAGATTCTTTTAATTGCGTTAATTTGAATTTTAATTGTTTTGAATTGTGTTAAATTGATTATTTAATTATTTATATTTTACTTTAATTATTTATATTTTACTTTAATGTACCGGTAAGTTGTCGATTTTTTCGTTTTTTCGTTTTTTCCGTTTTAATTTCTGGAGGGTATCATACGGAAGTGTTCCACGTACTATATTGAGGTAAATATACTAAGTATATATATATTGGTTTTTAGCATATATACGCAAACATACATACATATATATACCAAAAAGTGAAAAGGGAAACCATGGGGAAGAGAGAGATAAAGAAAAGAGTAGATCTTTCAGTTGTGCAACCAGTAAGAACGGCAGCATAAAAACACTTCGGTGCCTCCAGCCAGATGGATTTGATCAACCTCATATCACTGGAATCATACTTTTCCATAGTTGAAATACTTCTTTAGCAAATACCTGGAGCATCTGAAACTTACTACAGTCTCTTAAAAATATAGTTTCTTCTCCTGGAGCTAAACTCTCAAGAATTTCACGTATCGCTGTCCTGGCATTGTCATATATTCGACAATCCTATAGTATGTGCCGCCAGCCTTCACTGGCCCCGCAAAAACAAAGGACCGTGTTACTTAGTCCTAATGCGTATAATTTCTCATTCATTGACCCGTGCCCTGTTAACAAAAATGACGACTGTAAACTAGATGTAAACCAATTGCGAACCTTTTTATCATTCAGAAAAGTCACGTTCGGGATAAACAAGTTGGTCACTCTACTCCAGTAGGTATGGTATCCCATCTTGTCTGCCATGAATTGATTATTTCATTCATACATCTTTTCTTTTCGCCTCTACAGTCAGAGCGAATATTTATCTCTATACTAAAAAGTTCTGTAGGAATTTCCCTCTTAATACGGTAGCAAAAACCACGATACAACAAATGTAGATCCAAGGGTAGCGCTCCGGCCAACACCTGCAGCGCGGCAGTGGACACCGTTCTGCACACTCTTAGAATACCAAGAAGCATGATGCGTTGTATGGAATTTAGTTTAGCCCGAAACGTAGCTATTTTAACTCTATGAAACCAGGCTCCTGCAGCGTACGTAGTTATAGGAAGGAATATTGCCTTGTAATACAGAAACAGTGTTTTATGTGATAGGCCTCAGTCAGACTTTGAAATTCTAATGATAGCACCAGAAAATTTCCTGATTTTATTGCTTAAATATAATAAGTGCTGGTGAAATGATAACTTACTGTCCACAATAATTCCCAGGTATTTGGTATCAAGGACCATAGGTAACTGTACACCATTCAACTTGATCTGAGGAGGTCGATTTATATCTAAAGCTGTTTTAAATAACATCATTTTAGTTTTGTAAGGACTAATAGCAAGCTTAAAGCTTTGAGCCCAAGAACTTAAGTCTGTCAGCACACTACTAGCTCTCTGTTATAAGAGTGAGCGAGATCGTCCTGCAATTATAATTGTCAGATCATCTGCAAATGCCAGCACCTTACAATTAGGGAATGTACTAACCAACCAATTCTGTAAGACTAGGTTCCAAATAAGGGGTCCCAAGACGGAGCCTTGAGGACACCCTCTCACAACCTGTTTTCGCAGCTCAAAGTGCTTGGACTTCATTAGCACATATCTATTTGAAAAGTAACTGTTGAAAAGCATATATAATTCTTTGGAACAATCAGCGTTTCTTAACTGAGCTATCGCTGCCTCCCACCAAACTGTATCAAATGCCCCTTCGAAATCCACGTAGATTGCTAATTCATATTTAGATGTAGAATTCTCAGTGAGTTCGTAATGCCACTAGACAATCTTCACAGGATTTCCCAGGAGTGAACCCATATTGCTGAGGCGATATCATATCCTGCTGCACTAGCAGGTCGGTTACCCGTAATGCCATTAACCTTTCAAGGATTTTACCAAGGTTTGCCAAAAGAGCGATAGGGCGATATGATTTAGGTTCAGTTAGTGGCTTCCCGGGTTTTCAAACTAACTTCAATAATGCAATCTTCCACTGCGTTGGAAACAGCCCTCTGTTAGACATTTGTTAAACATTAATAAAAGGATATTAGGTAACGACTTATAGAACCAATTCTGTTTTTGTATTGGCCAATAAATCAATTCCAGGACATTTTGTGAGATTAAGCTTCTTCAAAACTCTTGTAAGTTCTTCTTTGAATGGATAATAATACGTTTCCTTATACAGCTCCCAAATGAACCAGTACCTTCAGAGGAAGAATACAGCTCGTGTGGGATAGCAAGTCAATTTCGCAGACCGCAGTTCAACAGAGTGTGCTTTTAACAGGAATATTACTAGTTACCAAACCTCCTCCAGAAACCTCAGTGAGCTTGCATAAGAATGGGAATTCATAGGTGTCAGATCCATTATACAAGAATGTGAATTGATGCTTCCATTCTGATATAAAATATCAGCATAGGGTAATCGATGGAAGCCTGTGTTCCTATTGATGGAGATCATATCCTTATTTTGTAATGTTTCTGATGCGTCATTTTTGGCTGCTGATGAACTCACGTGCAGAATCCTAATTGCCCTAACACATCTACATATGACGCTCCAGTTCTCAAAAACTTACAGATAATTATGTCGACTGATGGGATATCCCACAAAATGTTATCCTTGTTTTTTTTTTAAGGTTTTAGGCGCACAAGTGACTAAGGTCATATTGCGCCCTACATATTGTCCATAAATTGTGTGTATTTGGGAGAATAAACCATGCTACCCTCGCCTGAGACCAACTAACTCAGCCACGTTGTGAAAAAGATCCATAAAAATTCCTCGCGCCATTAACAGGATTTGAACTGAGGTCTTTTCCACCCAGTGTGAGGAGAAGGCTAACGACCCCAATGTACTTCACATTATGGAATTGACATGCAAATTCAGCAAATGTTAACACAATAATATGAAGTACATTGGGGTAGTTAGTATTTAAAACTTTATTCAGCAACGAATCGAGCCGCTTATGCTTAGAATAACAGCAAATGTGCAGTGAGGCGTGGATTCCATATGGTATAAGGTGTTTTAGTGCGTTTTGGTCTAATTGTAACCATTTTTCCAGCAAAATATCGCGGAGCTGCGACAAAGTTGAAGGGAGAGGACTTCTTTGCTGACTAGCTCTCTTCGGCATAATCCGCACATTCTCATTAGGATTGAGATCAGTTGAAATTGGGGGCCTGGAAAGATGGTGGAAATTCGTGTAATATTCTCCGAATCATTCTTTCACGATTCTGGCACGATGTGCTTTACATTGCCATCCATAAAATGGCCATCATCTTCGGGATAAGAGTATAACATTGTAGGGTGCAGTAGCTCTGATACAAAATTCAGCAACTCTGATTCAAAATTCCTGGATGACATTCGACCTACCACCGATATCAAAGAACCCGTGAAAACAAAACTTTCCCTATACCATGACACCACCTCCAAATGCTTGGGTTGTCTTAACAAGACAAGCGGGGTCCATCGCCTTGTGATGTTCTCGCCCCACTCTCTGCCTTCCATCAGTACAAAACGAAGTGTATCTTGATTCGTCTGACCACATGACTTTCTTCCATTATTCCGCTATCTAACCACGAAGTCCTCGGAACCACTGCGCAATTTTCTGTTTTACTCTGAAACAAATGGCTTCCGAAAAGGCGGGCAACGGCCAATACCCAATTTCTTTAATTCCCTGCGTATGATACGGGATGAAAATAGGCCTGGCTGAATTCAGATGTTCTTTGCTGCACGCTGGAGATGTCCTATTTTTCCGTACAGTCCTGCTTAGAGTACGACGACTTTGCTCTTGAAGTATTGTTTTTCTGCCACATTGACGCCTTTGAAATGTAGAAGAACCACTTGCTTTCCAGTCATTAAAAGCCTTTGAGATAGGTGCTTTTGAGAAACCATGTCTTTCCTTTCTTGAATAGCGGCTCCTATTAAACTTACACCCACGATAAGACCTTTTTTTAAATTTAACATGCAAATTTTAATACAAATGTTTACAATACAAATACAAATGTTTATACTCAACGAGGCAACCCATCATCGTCTCCACGTCACACTTTCTTTGAATCTGTTTGCATTTCTACTGTCTGTGACTGCCTTAATGCAAAGGTTCATATGTTTTTTGGGTAGTTTTTTTTTTTTTTTTTTTTTTTTATGAGAACCCCAAACACGAGAGGTATTATAACCTATAGTACTTAGTACCATGCTTGGGTTGGAGGTTGAGAAGACGAAAGAAGATATTTGTTGATATTGGACTTGAACTTCTGTAGATTGTAATTTTCAGGAAATACGTATGAAGGAAGGTTGTTACAGAAAACGGCAGTTGAATGAATAAATGAGGAAGATGAAAAGTTGGTTCTGTGGGTTTGAAGTTGGACAGTAAATGGATGTTGGCTGGTGGCAGCACGTGTTCGGACTGTTTTGAAAGAGAGAGCGGGAATTATAGAAGCCAATTCAGAAGAACAGTGCCCATGGAAGTATCTGTAGAAGAGGCATGCAGCAGAAACAGTGCGTCTATGAGACAGCGAGTGGAGAGAGACTGTTAGAAATGAATCATTAATTAACCTAACTGCCCTCTTCTGAATGGAATCAAGAAGCCTGAGAGAGGTTTTGGGGGCACCACCCCAGATGTGGGAACAATATTCCATGGCAGGGCGGATTTGCGATTTATACAGAGTGAGCAGCTGTTTGGAAGAAAAGTAACGCCGAGAGCGAAAGAGAAAACCAAGTTTTTTAGATGCAGAGGAAGCAATATTTGTAATGTGCTTGTGCCAAGAGAGATTAGAAGTCAGGGTAACCCCCAAAAGAGATATATCATTTTGCCTAGAAATTAGTGTCACTAAAGATAAGCATAGGAGCAGAAGAATCCTTTTTGCGAGATATAAGACAAGATTGAGTTTTAGAAGGGTTGAAATCAACTAAGTTGTCTTTGCCCCACTGGAGAATTACCTGAAGATCGGCATTTAAGGAATTGGCAGCAGATTTTCGAAAACTTGAAGCTGATTGAGCTGGACAAGGTTTCTCAAAATGGAAAGTTGAATGCAATGTGCTATCATCGGCAAAACTATGGATAGGATTTCCAGTCAATGGAAGAAGGTCATTGATATACAAGAGGAAAAGAGTGGGGGAAAGAACTGAACCTTGGGGGACACCGGCATTAGTGGAGAAGCCAGAAGACAGAGAGCCATCTACCATCACCCTCAGTGAGCGATCAGAGAGAAAACTGGATAACCAATTACTAAAAACAGTTGGCAAACCATAAGATGGAAGCTTGTTTAGAAGACCTTTATGCCAAACACGATCAAAAGCCTTTGAGATGTCAAGAGCAACTACTTGTGTTTCACCGAACCTTTCCATTGAATTAGTCCATAAATGGGTAACATAAGCCAGAATATCACCAGTGGATCGACACTGACGGAATCCATACTGGCGATCGTTGATCAAACGGAAGGTTTCTAGGTAGTTTAAGAGTTGGCGGTTAATTGATTTCTCCATTACTTTAGAAAGAGTAGAAGTAATTGCAATGGGACGATAATTGGATGGGAGGGATTTGTCACCCTTTTTAGGAACTGGCTGGATATGAGCAAATTTCCAAGCAGAAGGAAGACACCTTTGGAATAAGAAAGTGAAAAAAGGCGGCAAAGAATAGGAGTAAGTTCAGGAGCACAGGTTTTGAGAACAAGTGGAGAAATACCATCAGGACCTGGAGCTTTCTTAGCATCAAGATTCATCAAAATCCTTCTGATATCCTTTTGACGGAAGACCACAGGAGGCATTGAATGGAGTGTGTTAGGAATGGTGGGAGGTGTTTTACCAAGATCATTAATACATGAGCTCAAAGAAAAATGGGATGCTAGCAGGTCAGCTTTATCCTTGGCTGAAGTGACAACTGAACCATCTGGTTTGGACAGAGGTGGGAGCAGAGATGGGCAAAAGTTGCGGCCAATAGCTTTGGCAAGAGACCAGAATGCTCGGCTGCCATTAGGGCAAGAAGCAAGTTTTCTACTCTTAGCCTGTTCAAACTCTAGTTTGGATTGATTAATAACTGCTTTACAATTGTTGCGAGCTTTGGTGTAGGCAGAAAATGAAACTGAAGAATTAGAAACAAGCCAATTATGATATGCAACGTTCTTCTCTTGGACAGCCTTAGCACATTTATTGGAAAACCAAGGTTTAGATAAAGGACGAGATTTTAAAGTGGAGTGTGGGATAAAGGATTCCATTCCTGCAAGAATAATTTCACTGACACGATCTGAGCAAACGTTGACATCAGAAGTTTGGAAACAGTAATCAGACCAAGGAAAAGAAGAAAAGAAGTCTCGCAGGTCATCCCATTTTGCATTCTTGTAATGCCAAACAATACGAGGTTGGGAATAGCCATGAGATAAAGGTTCCATTGGAGAAGAGGCAATCACCAAGTTGTGATCTGAAGTGCCTAAAGGACCTCTCACTTCAACCTTGTACTTAGAAGGGTTGTTTGTGAGAAAAAGATCAAGCGTATTGGCTGTATGATTAGGATTGTCCGGTATTCTTGTAGGTAAATGAACAATCTGTGCTAGGTCATTAGTAATTGCAAAAGCCTCAGCATCTCGACCTGCTGGGTCGGTGTGACTAGAAAACGGAAGCCAGCTGGAGTTGTGAACGTTAAAATCACCAAGGAAAATTACCTCACTGTTAGGAAAGTTGGACTGGAGAACGTCAAGTTGCAAAGAGAGGAAGTCAAAGAGCTCCAAGTGATTAGTGGAGTTGGGAGAACGGTAGAGACAACAGATGAATTTTACACAATGAGGCAGAGAGATTTTAAGCCAGAGAAGATCAAAGAGAGGAGATTCCAAATTGCCAAGTCTCTGACAGGGAATATCAGAACGGACATATGCACAAGTACCACCTTTGAGGCGAAAGGAATCATACAGCAAATAATTTGGACATCTGAGATGAGCAGTAGTTGAATCAACTGATAACTGAGATTCAGTCAGAAAAGGTACATGGGGTTTGGAAGACTGCAAGTGGAAATGGACATCGTTGAGATTAGAATTGAGACCACGTATATTTGTGAAATGAATTAGGAAGTGCTTGGGAGGTTTAGATCTTTTCGCAGATAAGCTTGCTCTATTATTTTGACAATTCATGGTGTATTCAATAGTAAGAAAAAGTGGGTGGGACATGCTGTATGATGTAATGAAATTTTTGGATATGGCGTACATGTGGTAAGAATATACCCAGATCCTTGACATAACGTGGCCTCGACAATGCTCCCCGCATACACACTACTCGGACTCCCTCCAGTCACTATCTGGCAGAGTAGAGGTAGCAAGATTATTAGCATTAGCATTAGCATTAGCATTAGTAGAGGCATATGATGCAAGAAAGCAAGCTTATTCAGCATCAGCCAAAAAAAAAGAAAAAAAAAAAAAAAAAAAAAAAACAACCACTACTCCCATTTCACCCCTCAATTCGTTCGAAATACCTGTCCAGCTGAGCCTTAAATTTGTTTAGGCTATCAACTTCAACAACAAGCGATGGAAGTCTATTCCACAAACCAACTGCCCGCTGGCTAAAGGCGAATTTCCGCACATCTATCCGACATCCGTCCTTCCTCAATTTGAATTTATGCCCTCTCAGGTGATTATTCTGAGCAAGAGGAAGAATTCCATCGGCATTGAGCATGCTCAAGCCATTCAAAGCCTTGTACACCTCTATCAGATCACCTCGGCGATGCCTAGTCTCCAGGCTCTGTAATTTGCAAAACTTAAGCCTTTCTTCGTAAGAGCAACCCTTTGTTCCATTCACTAATCTTGTTGCCCTTCTCTGTACTCGTTCCAGCAGCTCTACATCCTTCTTGAAATGAGGCCTCCAGACCTGTATACAGTACTCAAGGTGTGGCCTGACCAATGCCTTATACAAGGGAATAATCACATCCCTGTCCCTGCTAGAAAAATTCCTGTATATCATTGACAAGACACCATGAGCTACTCTTGCAGCTCGTCTGCACTGCTCAGAGAACTTCATATCTGCCTGCACAATTACCCCCAGGTCCTTTTCATTCTCTACCACTGTCAGCGTAGTACCACAGAGTTGATACGTTGATCTGGGGTTACTGTTTCCCATATGTAGTACTTTACATTTGTCAATGTTAAACTTCATTTGCCACCTCTCAGCCCATCTGCTCAACCTTTCCAGATCCTGTTGCAGCAGCATAGTATCAGTAGTGTCCTTAACAACCCTGCCAATCTTTGTATCGTCTGCAAACTTGGACATTAAGCCTGATACACCATCATCAATATCATTTATAAATACAGAAAACAACAATGGACCCAACACTGAACCCTGAGGAACTCCACTAATAACATTAGTCCACGTTGAGCAGTGTCCATTGATTACCACTCTCTGTCTTCTGCCACTCAACCATCCCTTTATCCATAGCAGCAATTTGCCTCGAATGCCACACTTCTCCAATTTGTGCAGCAGTCTTCCATGCGCAACAGTATCAAAAGCCTTTCTAAGATCCAAATATATAATATCAAAGTTATTCCCTGCATCCAGTTCTTTTGTGACTACATCATAGTATCCAATCAAATTGGTCAGACAAGACCTGCCCTTAACAAACCCATGCTGTGTCTGAGCTATAACTGAATTCTTGTCCAGATGATCCTGCAGTGCTTCTTTAACCAGTGCCTCCATTAATTTTCCTGGAACCGAAGTTAAACTAACAGGTCTATAATTACTTGTGTCAGCCTTTGATCCTCCTTTGTGAATTGGGGTTACATTTGCACATCTCCAGTCCATGGGTACCTCCCCTGAGTCCAAAGAAGCTCTCATAATTATGGCTAGGGGTTTGCTTACTTCCTTTGCTGCCTCCTTTAATATAACTGGATAGATCCCATCCACCCCGGGTGCCTTTTTTATGTTTATCCTCAACAATTTCTCCTCCACTTTCCTCTCAGTTATTAGAAAATCATCTAGCTCACTGCCAATGTTTACTTCACCTACGACATTCCCCTTCCTGAATAACTCCTCATGTGTGAATGTAGATGCAAAATACTCGTTTAGATTGTTAGCCACCTGAGCTGGATCCTCAACTGTTGAACCATCAACATCCAGTGGACCAATCTGATTCATCCCTTTCCTTCTTGAGTTTAAATAGGTAAAGAACTCTTTTCTGTTTTTCTTTGCATCCTTTGCAAAGGATTTCTCATAATCTGCCTTTGCCTGCCTAATCTCCTTTGTGACTTGGTTACAGACCAACTTATATCTATCATAGGCTTCCACGTCACCCATTAATTTGTATGTATCCCATGCATTTTTCTTCTCTGCCATATGTCTCATTAGTTCATCTGACAACCATTTAGGCCTGAACCTTGAACAATATTTCTTGGTTGGTATGTAAAGCCTGGTAGCTTCCAAGATTAGTTCCTTGAATGCTTCCCATTTTGAATTTGCTGTTGGTAACATCATCAGTTGGTCCCACTGTATAGAATTTAAATACTGTCTCAGACCAGCATAGTCTCCTTTACGAAAGCAAAAACCCTTCCCTTTACCTCTGATGGTAGTTACCTCCTTGAGTAAATCCCACTTCAGCACACTGTGATCACTGCCACCCAGTGGTTCATTTATCTGCAGATTCCTAATGCATGAAGAATCACTACTGATAATCAGATCAAGAGTATTACTCCCTCTAGTTGCCTCCCGAACATGCTGGTGTAGAAAACAATCATCCAATAAATCCACAAAAGCCTTGCTAGTGTGTGAGTGACCAACCCACAAATTCCAGTCAATATCTGGGAAATTAAAATCCCCCATTATAAGACTCTCTGATTTACTGGCCCACTCTATTTCCCTGTACAGTATCTTATTATACTCATCAGAGTCATTAGGCCTATAGCACACTCCTACTCTCAATTTTGATTTACCTATGCTTATGTCACACCAAACTGACTCAACACTGCACTGTCCAGCGATGTCAACTGGCTTCACTTCCTTGGATTTTATGTGTTTTTTAACTAATAGCATAACCCCTCCTCCCTTCCTATCCTGTCTATCCTTTCTGTAGACGTTGTACTCCCCAAATTCCAGTTCTGCATTCCTTATATCTGTGTGACACCACGTCTCTGATATCCCAACAATATCTGCCTTTGATGTTTTGAGTAATACCTCAAATTCATCAAATTTATTTACTAAACTCCTAGCATTAGTGTACACGCAAGTATACATGCACCTGTTTCTATTCTTAGCTACCCTAACACAACCCATGTGTTTACTTGTACCGCAATGACTTCCAGCAGTCTCTGAAATATCCTGCATCTTGTTTTTCAGGCTTCTGCTCATTCCAATAGAAGCAGTGCAAGAATCTCTTTCACCTCTGCCCGTGGCTACTGTTAATCCATTAGTCTTTGTCTCCCCCCAAGCTAGCAGTTTTCCGACCCACCTAACACTGCCTCGATAGCATCAGCAAATATTCTTGCACCCTTTCTATTTAAGTGTATCCCATCCCTGTAGAAGCAATCTCTCCTGTTAACAAGTACAGTCCAGGCTGAAAAAAATTCTACCCCTTCAGCCTTGCACAATCTTTCCAGGGCCAAATTGATCGACAAGGCTCTCATCATATACTCCCTCCTATCGTGTCTGGGCAGAATTGCAGACACTTTCAAATTCAACCCTACATCACGGCTTTTTTTCAACAGTGACCTGTACTTGTTAAGTAATTCCGCTGGTCTCCTACTCTTAATATCATTAGTGCCAACGTGTACAACTATATCACCTTTTGTGCCCTTAAAAGATGATATCTGCTCTACAACGTCATCAACCTTTGCCCCTGGCAGACATACCCTGGTCCTGTTCCACCTATCCTTTTTACAAAGCATGTTCCCCGTTTCCCTGACAATTGAGTCACCAACAACTACTAGTTCCTGTTGGACCAGCGCATTATACACTAGCTGATCCGGAAGCTTCCTAGAGAGTTACCAATAGGTTCAGTCCGGTGTACTAACTAGCGGCCGGCCTGCGAACACCGTTTTAGAGCTGTACCCTCGAAATGTAAGGAATATTGGATCTCGCCACGACATTCATCATAACCTCAAAAATCATCAATCATACTGCATGATGGAAGAGATAGGGAAGGGTTGGCCGGAACTTAGCTCTAAAGACTAAACATGGGTTCCACCACTTCAAGCCTCCAATAAGCAAAGTGGTGGTTTTTCACCGGTTGATGAGAGTCATCTACCACCTAGTACTGCCTGGTAACATAGAGGGGCGGCGTTCCTCCATGTGGTGTGGGCGCCACACCTCGACCCCTGCTTACGTTGGTTCACACCTGGGTGGTCACCCACCATGTACTTGTGCATGAAGGTTATACCCAGGATTACTAACAGTCCCACCATCGTGAAGGTGCAAGCAGAGGATTTGGCTGTCATAGACCGTCCGGACTTCGCCGAAATTGGGTCCACTTTGACTTGAGTGTCACCCGAATATCAGTTCCATCAGCGTTTTAGACTCACAGGTAGCAAGAACAGCTTGTCTGGCATATCTGAGAGAATGTCTGTGACAGCCTCAAGGACCAATGTTTATGTATATAGTGTATGTATATAAAGACTACTCCAGAGTCAGTAGGCTAAACACATTCAAGGAAGAAGACAAATTCAAAGTTTGCAAGAAATCGAAATTATTTGTAAGCCACAGGGAAAAAATAACATATAACACTCTGACTCAAAGCACCTGACCTTGATTAATGAAAATATTATATTCAGTTTAATTTCATTTCACCTTAAATTTTGTTTAACTAGGATGAAAAATAAGCAATTACGATTCTCATTTTCATCGAAAATCATCACCAGAAACGGCCTCTGGTGATTTCAATTGGTAACGTAAAAATATTTTTTTGTTTAAACATCTTTCTGCTATTTAAATCAGGTAGAGGTCTGCTTAATCGTTTAATTTCAAGGTTAGAAATATGACAAAGACGAAAAGGTTTTTGTAAATATATTATTTATCTTATTCATTCCGAATGAGCATTAATGAAAGCACGCGAGATTAGAAACTATAGGGCCTCGTGGGCACTGTTGGTAGAATCACCGCCTTCCCAACACCGGCTGGAAAAGACCTGAGTTTGAATCCCGTCGATGATGTGAGGGATTTTTATGGGTCTTTTTCACAACATGGCTGAGTTTTCGGTTTCAGTAAAAGGTAGCAAGGTTTTTCCTCCCAGAAACTTGGGTTTTTCGCCCAGTAAAAAGAAAATCGACTACAGAACACATGCAATTTACAGACAGTATATAGGGTACGCAATACGGCCTTAGTCACTGATGCCCTAAAACCCAACAACAACGTAGAAACTACAGACAATTTTGCTTTGGCTCAACTTTACCAGCCATCAACTGGTAAAGATGCAAAGCGTCGCTCGCTGTGGGCATGCAGGGGTTATATGCTGTATGGACACAAAAAGAGCTACTCTTAAATTGGTACGTCGTTTTGTTCTTGTTTACAAATACTACTACATAACACTTAATCTTTGTTTTTTTTTTAACGTATTCATCATCATCGTCAGCCATTTTCAATCCACTGCAGGATGAAGGCCTCTCCAGCAACATTCCAGTTCCTTCTGTTTTGAGCACTGGCCATCCATTTACTACTCAAAAACTCATGAATTTCATCTATCCATCTCCGCCTTTGTCTTCCCGGTTTTCTTCTAGCTCCTCTTGGGTACCATTCTGTTATTTTCTTAGTCCATCTGTCATCATGTCTTCGAGCTATGTGTCCTGCTCAAGACCATTTTAGTTCTTTAGTTTTGATAAGAATGTCCTTTACTTGGGTTTGCTGCCTAATCCATGTGTTTCTCTTCTTATCTAACAGTCTGATTCCCAATATAATTCGTTCCATTCTTCGCTGTGTAGTTCTTAGCTTCTCTTCCATTCTTTTGGTGAGTGCCCAAGTTTCACTTCCATAAGTCATGGTGGGGAGTATACATTGATTCATTATTTTACGTTTCAGACAAACTGGGATATTGCTCTTCAGCATGTGACTATATTTCCTGAATGCTATCCATCCAAAATTTATTCTTCTCTTGACTTCCAGCCATTTATCATTATTACAGCTAATAACTTGTCCCAGATAAGTATATGACTCCACCTTTTCAGTTACTGCTCCTTCAATCATTATTTCCCTTTCCGTGGCATACTTGTTCATCATTACTTTTGTTTTAGCCATATTCATCTTTAGTCCAAAATCCTTACTATTTCTGTATAACTGATTAAGATTTTCCTCTAATTCTTTGGGATCGTGGCTTATGACCACAATGTCATCTGCAAATCGTAAATGGTTTAGGTACTCTCCATTCACATTGACTCCTTTCTGCGACCAGTCTAATCTTCTGAAAGCTTCCTCAAGGGCAGCAGTAAACAGCTTCGGAGATATTGTGTCTCCTTGTCGAACTCCTTTCTCGATTTTAAATTTGTTACTGTCTTTGTCTAGTCTAATAAAGGATGTAGCACTCTCATATATTTTCTTCAAAATCATAATATATGGAGTATCTATGCCTTGTCTTTCCAGTGCCCGAAACATTGCCTTATGCTGTATGGAGTCAAATGCCTTTTCATAATCCACAAATGCCAGGCATAATAGTGTTTTATATTCATTTGCTTTCTCCATTAGCTGTGATATTACGTGAAGGTGATCCATAGTTGAGAATCCTGTCCTAAAGCCAGCTTGCTCTTTCGGTTGATTCTCATCAAATATTCTTTCTAATCTGTTAGTAATGACCCTTGTGAACAACTTGTAGATATGGGATAACAAGCTAATTGGTCTATAATTTCCAATTTCTGATTTATCTCATTTCTTATGCAGCAAAACTATGATTGCATTATTCCACTGATTAGGCATCACACCTTTTCTAATGCACTTTGTGAAGAGCCTTGCCAGTTTTTGTGTTATGTCTCTTCCTCCCAATTTTAACAACTCTACAGTAACTTCATCTTCCCCCGGGGCTTTCCGATTCTTCATTTTCTTCAATGCATGTTCTACCTCATCAGGAAGAATATCGGGTATGTCGTATGTGTTGCTACTTTGCAATTCATCTTCCCCACTGCTGGTATCATTCCCTCGCTCCTTGTATAATTCTCTATAGTAGTCTTCTGCTATTTGAATTATGCCTTCTCTGCTGTTTATAAGTACACCATCGCTATTCTTCAGTTTCAGTATCATTTGTCTTTCTGTATTACTGCTCATGGCTGCTGATTTAAATCCTTTGTTTTCCCTTAATGCTTGTTCTACTTTTCTTGTGTTAAATCTTCTTATGTCCTCTCTGAGTCTCTTTCTAATGGCTTTGCATAACTCAGTATACTCAATTTTCTCCCTGGCAGTGTTTTTCTTGCTCTTCATTTGTCGTCTTTGGTTCATCATGACAAGTGTTTCTTGACTAATTTTTTCTTCTTTGGATTTCTGTTTCCCTATAGGTTTCTTGGGTTTTATCACTTTCAGAAAGTTGTAATATTCCTCGTCGATATCTTGGTCCTGAGCAGTCTGCAGAAGCTCAAACTTGTTCTTAAGTTCCAGTACATACTGCTTTTTCTCCTCCTCTGTTATTTCAAAGACCTTTGTATTATTTACTCGAGTCAGTTTTTTCCTTTCCTTTCCTACATCTATATCAAGTGTACATCTTACCATTCTGTGATGACTTCCAACATTTACCTTATTCAGGACGGTAACATCATTCACAATATATCTTCTGTTAGTGAGGATGAAGTCGATTTCATTAGTTGTTAATCCATTTGGACTCTTCCATGTCCACTTTCTGTTTACCCTTTTCTTTAAAAAAGTGTTCATTACTGACGTTCCTTGAGATTCTGCAAATTCCACAAGTCTTTCACCTCTTTTATTTCTTTCACCAATTCCAAAATTTCCTATAGTTCCTCTTTCTGCGCTGTTTTGCCTTTTTCCAACCTTAGCATTGAAGTCCCCCATAATAATAGTCTAGTGGGTTTTCTGCTCATCTAGAAGACTCTCAATTTCAGTGTACATTTCTTCAACCTCTTCATCATCATGGCTCGATGTTGGTGCATAAATCATTATAATCTTTAGCCTGTACCTCTTAGAAATCTTGAGTATTAGTCTTGACACCCTTGGTGATGTACTTTTGAATTCCAAAATGTTGTTTTTAAAATCTTTATGGACCAGAAACCCAACTCCACCTTCACTCCTTTCACTGTTTCCATTGGTGTACAGCAGATTTCCACTTGATAAACTTCTAAGTGATTCATTTCTTCTTCTTGTTTCAGCCAAACCGATGATATTCCAATTCACATTTTCTAATTCCTTTTCCAGCTCTAATATCCTGTCTTCACCAATGAGTGATCGTACGTTATAACAGGCCAATTTCAATTTCCGTGCATGGCAGCCTGGTCTTACCTAAAGATTCTTAGCACCCTCTGCTTCCACTCTGATCCTCTCGCTGCCGTAAGAGGGAGAGTGAAAGCTGCTGGGGACTGAGGGCCATTTGTATTGTTGTGCTCTCATTGCTGGAGGGTTTGGTCTTTTCCTCTTCACGCTGACCAGGCGTCTTGAAGAGAACCACTCTACACGTTCATTGCCACCTAAGTGACGTAACAGGGCTTACCATCGAGAAGGTGTGCATGAGTGGATTTTAGGGAGGCAGGCCAACCAGACTTCTCCTAAATCTTCTGTAATAGAGAGATATTGGATCCATCAGTGTTTTAGGCTGCGTGTCTGATAACACACAGGATACCTGTTCCCCTCTAAGCCCCCACTAACGTATTATGTGGTCAATACACGAAGGAACCAATTTTTTCCTGCTTCCTTCGTCTATCGTGGCCGTGAGATCCAACCGGATAGTGCGGCACCATCGTGATATCCAAGCCCGAAGGGGGATTCGAACCCGCGACCTTCGGGTTGTCAGGTAGGCACTTTACCCACCCAGCTAGCCCGGTCGGCACTTAATCAATGATAACATCGATTATAAATGCAAAATAAATTCATTTCAGTAATCAACGAAATAAATACTGAAAAGTATTTATTAATAATTTATTGATTTAAATAAAAATCAAGGCAAATGTAAGGGACATTTAACATGTTTAAGATTTAATCCTTATTACATTCTTCTTTCAAATTACTGAAGGATCTAATGCGCAATTAATGTTAATTAATCCAAATAATACGGGTTTTCAAAAAAAAAAAAAAAAAAAAACTTTGTGATTTTATCAGATCTACAAAGTCTTTCTTTGAGTATCGATGTACGTTTTGCCATTCGAATGTGAGAATGCGCGCTCATCAAAGGATCGGATGTTTTGCATTCAAGAAAGAAACCCCAAGGCGGGGCCTGTTCTTAGATTTCTCAATATTTGACAGTATATCTCAAATAATCTGAAATTAGGTTTTTATATATTAAAGCTACGAATATATGAAGGTGCAATTTAAATTTTAAGCACTTCGAAATATCAAATGCTGTCCTTGATCTGCTAGAAAATCTTTCTTTCTTTGATAGTCGGGTTTAGTCTGTTAATAAAGTTTAATAATTTTAAACAGTTAATTGGCAAAATATTAAACTTTTGATGACTTGGAAAGTGATCGTATACTGGCCTTGACATTTCGGATCAAGTACACAACCTCCATATCATTCCAGAAATGGAAATAGCGCTATGTTAAGTGGAAATACAGTATAATAAAAATTCAACTCGTTTTGACCTTGGTCGATGTGTTTTCGTAATTTTTTCACGCACCTGGACTAGCACCGTTGCAACAACGAATAAACCACATTCAAAGGTTATACACTCGCGTCCTGATCTGCATAAGAATTAGAAATAAAATTTGTTAGTCAATGACACCTGAACAGGATCATAAACCGCGACGGGGATTTCATGTCATGGAAATTTTTAAGTTTCACTGGTAATACTGAAGACAGAATACTACACAACCCGATACTTCACCAAGGATTACAATTCCATTCTTGGAATCACGCATGCGTGTCTTTTTTTTTTTTTTATTATTATTGTTGATCTGTCATGCGAATCATTTTTCTGTGTATCGAAAGAACCAAACCATTTCACTGAAATGCTTTACATCGACGACTGGCAGCTGCTTTTTAAATGTTCAAGCATCCGAACAGATGATTTCCATAAATAAGATTTGTGCTTCGTGAGTTATGTGATTCATTTCTTTCTGCAAAGTTTCTTTTTCCCATATACTTTCATATCTTTCAACGAATGCTGCTGAGTTGCATCAGATATCAGCCCGAAATTTGTGCATAATATCCGAGGTATATGAAACGCAACGTTCATTCATGGTGAAACTGGGACTGCCAAATCAAATCCCGTGGAGAAGCTTAAAGGCAATATAAAGTACGTTCAATTTTTTTTTTTTAATTTGTTTCATTTTATTTTTACTTCTACTCAGTATTAGTTACTTTAAATTCTTTTCAATAACTACATCGTAGATATCTTAACAGCAAAATTAAAGTGGAAGAATTATTTTACGCCTTCCCCAATAACTCAAAAACTGGATAAATTTGTGAAATATATCGCGAAAATATGAATTCCACTAGAAGGGACTTGCGTTATGACTTCTTCCTACTGCTGTAAGTTATTCAAGAATGGTATAGAGTATGTAAATTATTTTGGAAGAGAAGACGGGCACAAATTAAAAGAACATTACCAATTCAAATTAACGAATGCTGCCATTTTTGTCAGTTTTTTATACAACTTAAGAATGCTAAAGTTAGTAGTATTTAATAAACAGATTAATAATTATAATAAATAACCTTACAGCGACTTGTAATATACGTTCTTTGGACAGATCAATTGTTTTAATGGTAAGTCAATGAATCAATTCTTTTAATTGCCAATTTTGCAAATAATGTTAATTCACTTGGTATAAAAGCAAATTAGCGACAACGGATAAATTTAATTTGATTGCAATTTCAGGTAAAAAGAAAAGATTATATACCATTTCCTTGTAATGCAACTATCATAATTATCCAAGGCAGTTCTGGTCTTCGCTTGTACGCTAATCAAGAGAGAGTATTAAAAACCACAATTCGAATGGAATATCTTGTTATATTGAATTGGACAGCACAGGAACGGTGTTCGGGTTCTCTCCAATCCATTCAGAGCCATTACTTTAACCGCTGTTTTATTTTATATAAAAGTTTTATAATACGAATTGTGGTCAAAAAGTTCTGAGAAGTTTATAAAATGTTTTAATAAATTATAAAAGCTTAAAAAAGTCTTATAAAATAATATAAACACAACAAAAAATTGTATGTCATTGTCTTATGTAGTTTCTAAGAAAATCGAGCATCGTTCAGTAATCAAATTTTGGTGTAAAGAACGCAAAAATACAAAAGAAAACCATTCTTTTTTTATTGAGCATTACAGATCTGGTTCATACTATCAAAGGAAAAACATGAATGATTAGAGTGTTTTGGAAGGCATCACGCACTTATGTTACTGATGGTCGACAGAGGTCAGTTGGGGATGATTCAAAGTTTAGTCGGCCATCTGACAACAATTGCCGTTGATAAAGAAAAAAATTTAGAAAACGAAAGAATTAAAGAACTTGAAAAAAAATACTTAATGTTTCCCAAGGAAGTATTTTAATAATAATACATAAGCATTTGAATATGTCCACAGTTTCTGCAGGATGGGTTCCCAGAAATCTTTTCTTTCATGACAGACAGGACGGAGTCATCAAAAGAAAATTTTAAATTAATCCAGACAAATATTTATCCCGTTTGGTGACTGGTGATAAAATGGGTGGAAAAGACCGGAGTTCGACTTCCGTCAATGACGTGAGGAATTTTTATGGGGCTTTTTTCACAATATGGCTGAGTTGGTTGGTCTCAGGCGAAGTCAGCATGGTTTTCTCTCCGGGAAACTTGGGTTTATCGTCCAGAAAACAGGAAATCGACCATAGAATACACGCGATTTACAGACAGTATATAAGGAGCAATGTGGCCTTAATCCTTGATGCTCCTAAAATCCTACAACAACAACTGGTGACAAAATTCACATTTTTATGATCTTGGATCCAAATTAGAAGGCATACGGTGGAAGAACAAAGCATCTTCTGTTTCCACTGCATGCATCCCACCAGGAACCACAGCGCTTGTCCAGCTCTTCCCCTAGGTTCCGTTCCGGACTGTTATATCATACTGCTCCATCTCTGGACTGTTATATTAAGAGTGCACAACGTCACAGTTATTACTGTGTAAAAACATATAATAACGTGTTTTTAGTACTACAATAATATCTCAATGCCAATTTATGTGTTTGTTACTGACACCATCATGCCATAATTAGATTAATTGCCTACATCTTATACTGAAATTAAAGATTCTATTTTATCTCCAACCCCGAAAAAGTTTAGAACCTAACCATCAACTGGAGAAGTGTTGGCCTCAGTTTTTTGGAGAAAAAATTATTCTTGTTCAAATTATCTTTCACCTAAAACCACAATAATAGGGGAATATTATGCCAAAGTAAAAAGGCACAATTGGAGGGGAAAAAGACGACGAAATTTAGGTAATCGGGTTTTGCTTCTCCATGGCAATGCACCTGCACAAAGGTCGGATGCAAATTAATGTGAATTTAAAAAGTTAAACCATCTCTGTACAGCCTTTCTCTAGCCGCAAGTGGCTATTATTTGTTCAGAAACCTGAAGTTTCATCTTCTCGTTTGAAAGATGATGAAATGCCAAAACAGCAGATGAAGCTTGGTTTGATGACCAACCCGAATAATTTTTCTTCAAAGAATAACGTCACAGTTATTACTGTGACGTTATTAAATTACGAATTGTTTTAAGCATGTCATATTAATGCACCACTTATCGATCGTTATTTTTTCCTTCTCATAACTATAATAAGGAGAAAAAAATGGCTTTGCTCCTTCCATATGGCTATAATAAGGGACAATCAAGTATTTGAAATGAATTATTTTCTGAATTGCACATTGCTCGCACGTTAGCACGTAAACGTGCTAAAAAGCCACAATGAGAAAACAGGTTATCAAGATAAACCTTGTCTGTAGTGGACTATTTCTAAATATGTATTTCATGGACGATGTCTAAGTTCATCATTGTGCTCGTGTTAGTGGCATGGTCACTAACGCAAGCAGCGTGCATTTTCTGGTAGAATTAAATCGTACTTCTGCTGCTAACTCCAATACAGAGCTAAAAATCGATAATAATATGTCCCTTCAAAAGGCAATGTAATATACTTTAAATTAGAAGCAGACAACAAGAAAGACCTTGGATCTTTTCTATGTGCAATTACAGCCTCGACCTAATTCAATTCCTCAGCGACACGTCACTCTGTTAACCTATTCAATAGTTACGAAGTCGTTCCATCTCTTTCTCTCGCTCTGCTTCCTGCAAAACGTATGGAATCTCCTCTTTCCGCAGTCATAAGGGGGCAACCGAACAGAGAGAGAATAAAAGGACAATGATCTTCCCCCAACAAAAAAAATCAGGAATGAATTTGCAATTACAGAGAAGCCTCTGTAAGTTTCTCACTAATTTCTATAAACTTTGGATAAGCACGAGTGGATGCCAAACATTTAGAGATGGGCCACGATACCTGTGAAAACTGATGTCCTATTGTAATGAGAACAAGTACTGTACACATACTAATGGTCATGGGAAATCTTGGGACTAGCCCTAAAAATCACTATAAGCGGAACTCCTCTTTTGAGGCACTATTTTTCATAATTTCGTCAATATTTTGGTAGATAACATCGATTTTTAATTTTTGTCAGTGTTCATGAAGAAATACTTTATGCACAAGTTGAAAACCTGAATACGTAATGTACGAAGCTTGCTTTTGTTAACTATAAGTTTTTCTCATGCTATTAGAAAGAATGTAGAAGTAATATAATAATAATAATTCTATTTAACGAATTTATTGCTGCCAGGATGAACACACGACTGATTACACTGGAAAACAGGTTTATCAAACTTCTGATTTTTTTTAAATCGTAGATCTCATAGATTTTGATGCACCACATCCAAATTTGAAGACTGACATTGCTTAGAGTCCACAGGTCAAGAGAGGAATACTAAACTAGAATTTAAAATTACATTTTAACAATTATTAAAAGAAATGGCATAAAAATATAGTATATTAATTTGTTTTTCGTTTGTAATGATTAGAAGCTTATCTGATCAACGACCAGCAATAGTCTGCTTGGGTTTCACCTTTTTCGGTAACTTTTCTCCATGACAGAAATACGTCGCTGAAAACGTTCAACGTGTTAATAAGTAACAAGTCCAAGGTTATCTGGAAAAATTCTAAATGGTAATAGAGAAGTATATTTTTAGAGACATATTGCACCATAGATTTTGTTAATTTGTAGTAAACTCTCAATCAATTTTTTTTAATTCTCTCCTCTGCTGTTGCCCAGAAAAAAGTTCCAACTTTCTTGAAGAATTTCCAAGGGCAGCAGGAACCGCTGCTACTCTTGATCACCTAATTAAAGTTCGCATTATAAAGTTTCTTTGAGGGGCATTATAGACTGTGAGATTTAATTGTGCAAGCACTGCATACATAACAAAATCACTGTTGGTGAGTTAAAACACCCCCTTCTGTTTCCCTATATTTTCTAAATACTGTATTATAATATTTAGAAATTACAGTAGACTCTCGATTTTCCGGGATAGACGGTAAAATAAAAATCCCGGATAATCGAAAAATACTGTAAGTCCCCGACATACGTTCCAGGACTTCTTTTGTAAGTCGAGTTTTACGTAACTAGGGAATGACTAATAAAATATTGCTCCTATATCCGTGATATGCCAAAATTACAAAAACCACATAATATCCTCAGAAGAATGAAGAAAAATAGTTATATATTTTTAATTAGTTCAATTAAAAACTTTATCCTGGGGACAGCGGTGAAGTTGCTCGAGTGACAAATAAGAAAAGTAAACTTTAAAGGAAGAAATTGTACAGTAAAAACTGATATGTATTTCGTAGTCTTGGTTATCATAGTTGACTTCATTGGTGCCAATCCCTTCACCGCTTCTCTTATTCTGTCTTTTTCCTTTATTATAGTGTTCACTGTTAACACTGACTAATCTAAATTCCGCGCGATACTTGTTCATGTTTGACCGTTTTCAAACATCCTTATTCGAACGACGCACTAAAACAAACTAAACATTTTTTTTTTTTTTTTTTTGAGCGTAGGGGTTGCAAGATAATGAGTCGTTATAAAGTCGTCCCAATGACGACTTTATAACGCTCTGCTTGTCGCTTATTTGCGACTTGCAAAACATCTGTTTATACCATGATTGTTTTTTTTTTTTTTTTTATTTGGAGTCTTGAAGTTTCCCGGTTAATCCAGAGTCTGCTGTATAGGGAAACAGAAGGGGTGGTGAGGTAATGCTTCTTATCACGCTTGGAATGGCAAGAGCAAGAGCAATCCAGGGACATTTAGAAAGAAATGGCACTCTGAAGGACACACAACGTGGTTTTGTTTAGGGAAAATCATGTGTAACTAATCTAGTGAACAATTCTGACACAGTTACTCATGACTGGACTTAGGGAAAAATTTGGACATAAGTTTATTTGGATTTTAGCAAGGCATTTGACTCAGTCCCTCGTGAGCGGTTACTGTATAAGCTGGAACATGTTGGGATTACTAGAAATATTCTAAGATAGATCGCAGGATAGCTGCAGGGTAGGAGGCAGAGGGTTGTGATTAAGGGATATTATTAAGATTGGTGTAATATCAAAAGTGGATCCCTCTTCAAGGTTCTTGGCCCTTTCTGATTTTCATAAACGACATGAAGAAGGGATAGAGGGGAGATGTCAAAATTTGCAGAATACGTAAAGATTAGGAGAGTCGTTAATGATCGTTAATTCAGGATGACTTGAACAGACTTCAAAAATGGTCAGAAAAGTGGCAGCTATGCATTAATGCAACGTTTAACACTTGCAAAATGCAAGTGCAAGGCAAACGCAAAATGCAAGGTTTAACACTTGAAGAACAGCAACCCCAAAATAACTTAGACACTTGATAGATGTAAGTTAAAAATGGCAGGGGAAGAAAGGGATCTGGGAGTTACAACACAGCAGATATGAAGTTTCTGGGCTTTGTAAACAGGCAGCCAGGAAATCCCATGGTGTCCTATCGATGATTTATGGAATGCTGTTCTGCAGAGATAGGGAGGTCATAATCCAACTGTATAAGGCAATTGTAAGATCGCATTTGGAATACTGTATCCAACTGTGGAGACCTCCATCTGAAAAAGACATCGATATTACCATGCGAGTTCCCCGTCTTTGGACAGGCAAACTCGCGTGGTGACATTGGGCAAAACGGCAACCATAGAAGGAATGGCTTCAGGTATGTGGGCTACTGAACTTGGCAACCAGGCACCTTAGAGGGGATCTGATTGAGATTTATAACGCTTTGAGAGGGGCAAGTAGAATATGTGAAGGCGAAATCTTCACTGTTATAAATAATTCCAGAACTAGAGGCCGTAAATTTAAATTACGAAGGAAGAGGTTTTGACCAGATTGTAGGAAGTTTTCTTTCAGTCTGCGAGTTGCTGATTACTGGTTTATAAGTTTTCTCCGCAGGTAATTAAGCTGACAGTTTGAAGTAATTCTTAGGACAACTGAATAGTTATCTGTATGAGGAGGGAAGCGCATAATTTATTTTTTATTTTTTTACTTTTCTTAACTACTTTTTCTTTTCTTTTTGGTCGGTGCAGAAAAATCCTGTGGCTTCTTGAACTTGTCCCGTTGTAGGCGTATGACTAGCTGTAAATAAAGAACTTTGTTGGCGTGGAATTAAATTTATGATTTATGGAAATAAATCATTAAGTTGCCGTTTCTGGGGAAATTTTAAGCACAGTTTTAATGCAGCATGTATTTTTTTAGAAACCAGTTATCATTAGTATTAGTCGTATCTGTTTATTGCTCGCTTCATGAGTCACACCAGGAGAGCTGTAATCTCGGGGAAATGGATGCAGGGACATATGTCCTTGGTTTCAGGTAGCAGTATGTTTGCTTTTACCTGAAGGTAAACAGTTTTGCAGAGGGTATCGTATTCAAAAATTCTTTGTTGCATTTCATTTTCAAAAATTCTAAAATTACTCAGAAATTCTATGCCCTGTTGCATTTAACTTACAATTACAGCATTAAAGCGTTTACTGTATTACCGTTAAATTAAAATTTATAATTCTCAATATATAGATAAAAAAATAAAACAGGATAAGAAGTAGAAAGTGAGAAGGGAGAGTAAAGCTGAATTTTTAAAAGGATTTGGGCTGGCTATAATTTCATCACATATTTAAAAAGTCTTGAACTTATATGGGTCAAAGGCAGCCACAACACACACGCACAATGGAAAGCAAAGATAACTGAACAGTGATCGATTTTTTAGGTCAAGGAGAATAAACTTTGAGTTTTTTGGGTTTTTATATTTTTTTTCCTTAACGACACAGATCAATAAATATTTTATGTCTATCACAAGCTTCTGTTAAGCTTAAAACAAACACTGCAGTCGTAGCGAATTAGAAATATCACACCCACCAAGGGCATTCGGATTGCAGAGGTATGGGTGCTGAGTGTATCGCGAATTCAAGGGCAGGGAATCTTAAAATACTGTATTGCAAGTACTGAAAAGGGTTTAGGGCTGAACTTTACTAGTCGAACAAGTTAGAGCAAAGCATCATTTTAGTTCGTAGCAAATCACCGAAGTTGGTGAAATGGCATCGTTTTTGTTACATCTCATATTGTGAATGACTTCACAATGAGTTACCTGTTATTGCACTACCTCGAATACGCAACGCTTCCCCAGTTTCTTATTCTCGGCGAATACCATTACCCAGACTACAGGGTTTCGAAGCTTGTTGGTCCCTAATCGTTGGGCGGGTAGTTACCCTACTGGCATTTCATATTGTGAAGGCATTCACAATATGAGATGTAACAAAAACGATGCCATTTCACCTACTTCGGTGATTTACTACGAACTAAAATGATGATATGCACTAACTAAATTGTTTGTTTTGTATTGTATTATAATAAATATAGTATTATAATCCGTCGGTAGTTTAGTGGGGAGAGCGGCGGATTATAGTTGTGATACCGATATCTACAAAATAGTGGTTCAAATCCAACTCGAGAAGTTTTTTCTTTTAATAATTAACAACTACCAATCTTCTAGGTAGATACACCGATCAACGCCACGTGGTTGACAGTAGTGTTTTGTGCTCCACAAAATGTGAATTCTAAAGTGGTTCTAACTTCAGGATCTGGATTAATTTCAAGACTAAGCGATTCCTTTTGGTATGGTGAGTCGAACGATGGTATTTTTATGGTAAACTTCTTGGGCATTGTTGTTATGAACGTTTTTTTTTTAATTTTCCCCCTTTGTCAAGTCATTCTTGGATTGCTCATAATGGCATCGCCCTATAGGTTTTGCCGTTGTTTCACGTAAAAACTTTGAGTTGTTGGTTTGATGTTATTGGAAGTTATTTTGACTTACCTTACTCTAAAATGAATCCTTTAGGAAATATGCTGCATGCTGATATAATTTTTGTGTTAAGTTGTTAATGTTATTTGTGATTGTGGAAGACTTCTCCCTTTTACGCGAATAATTCAGTTATTCGTCAACGGCTATTGCTTCTTCCCTGGCAGGAACAAACCCTTTTGCCCCAAACAACAACTAACCATGTGACTGTAAAGGGGAACGGCCATTGATCAACAACTTCGGTCCTGTTGAAGACACCATTTACTCTGTAAATTGGTATTGCCTACTATGACGTTGATTTTTATTGATTGTGGGCATATTCTGATTCATTAATATGCAAATTAATTAATTAGCAACTCCTCATTTGAATATATAATTAGTGTATGCCTGTAGGGAATTATTGTGTCACCCCCCTACCATAAACTGACTACGGCAGATTCGCAACTCTCTTCTTATCATGATGTACAGCGCCCCTCAAAACCCCAGGGGAGATTGTTGTTGTTGGTTTATGGATTTATTAGGCGCATCGGCAACTATGGCCATAATGCGTCACCCAGGGAAGATGAACCCCGTTGTTCTAGGGAAAAATTTTTACACTTGGGCATCCCCCACGTGACCAGTGGGGAACAGCCCTAAAGTTATCTGACGAACTGTTTAGCCCCAAAATTACTCACAATCTTGTGGCTAATGACAAACTACTGCATTTGGAGATCTCTCTGCAGCTGCGACTCTTTGATCTCGCTAATCGGAAAAAGTGCCGTTTTTCTGTAAAATACCGAAATCGAGGTCGAGGAAACCTGCGTACAACAGCAAGAACCCGCTATATAGGATACTATACAGAACAATACAGACGATGCCAGAACAGGCCTAGTGAGCAAAAAACGATACAAGAAGACTGGTTCCAAGAGTGATCGGGAGACACGAAGTACAATTGAGGCCAAAGATTCTAGCGATAATGCTATTACCCAGGCGGATTATCCCGAGGAGGGAGGGTCAGACAAGCCGAACTCCCCCACTGGATCCAACACTTTCGATAATTATCGAAATGGAGACAAAAAGGATGCAGAGACCCTAAAGACCAATCAAAAAATACCAACGCTGGGACTCGTATCACAGACCTCCCTTCAAAATCAGCTCAGATTACAATAACCAAAAAAAAATTAAAAAAGGTATTTAAATCTTTGTAATCGGCGAAAAAGTACAAAGGATGACATCCCACACAGACCTAGGCCTCACCTGGGATGTAAGGCTCACTGTCCAACCTCACTTTGACAGGATGAGAAAAAAAGACTAAGGCGGCATTGTAAGCCGTACAGCAAGACAACACATGAGAGCTCTTGGGAGTACGTAATCCATCGCTGATTTGTCAGTACATCCTGAAGTACCTTGCATTTATACCGCTTTACGCTTCTGAAATCTGGTCCTCCGGTCCAGCCTCTTACATAAACGGATACGTCGGATTACTAAGATGAATGAAAAGAGTGGTGAGCATCCCTCTATTTCCAGATCCATCCTCCCACATTTGGCTTCACAATTACTATTATCATCACATAATAATTATGTGTTGTCAGAAACATAGTTTTCAAAAACTGTTTGTAACGAGAAGTATCCCTGCCGTTATTTATGGTCCTCTTTGACGGCACAGTGGCTTCGTCACTCGTTTTGAGAAGTATGGGTTCGATTCACGTATCTTGAAGTCCTCTTCAATCGAAATAGTAGTTAGCCAATCTCAGGCGGAGGAAGTATGGTTTGCCCACCTAGTGAGTTACCAGGTTTATCAGGCCCACTGAAGGCACACTTGTACAGACATAATACCCAATAGAGCAATATGTTTTAAGTCACCGAAAAAGTTTGAGAATGTACGCAAACAACTTTTTATAGGATGATGCTGCGAATATGCAACTACAAGTTGTTCTGCAAGTTGGGCTCACTCATGCCTCATAACATTACAATTCTTTGAAATTAAACGGGAAAATCGCGTCAATTATTTTAAGCCACTGGGGCAAATAAGAAAATTTGAACCCCCCAAAAGAAATATTAATTTTGCTGATCCTCTTAGCTGTTATGAAATGTGTAATGTCCATAATAAAAGTAAATTCCATTAATCATTTGTGACCTTCATTATTTTATTTCTTTTCGCTAAGTAAACATACAATTTACATGGCGTAATACTTGCCTAATTTCCTGCTTGATAAAGTTTTAAGCAGAAAAAAAAATAAATCTATCCTGGTCATCCTGTAGTTAATAAAGAACTTTGCTTGAAATAACATCGAATGAAGTAACAATGAGAAGGTTTTATGAACATTTTATGAAGCAACATCGCTTATTATGGATTTATTTTTGATTTAATGTTAGTATACATGATGATGATGCATCCTTGTAGAAGCTTTGTGCGCATCTACCTGCTTTATTGCCATCAGCAGAAACAGCAAGCTTCAAGAGACAAGCACGCTGTTTTAACAAGGATGTAGGGGTTAGAGCGGTGAGTTTCGATAGAATTTATTGCAGCCTGCCTTGAACCCACTGAATGGTAAATATACAAACTGAATTAAATGTTTTTTTCATTGTATGCTTCTATTTCAACCGGATTTGTTTTCATCGTTCACTATTTACGTTGCTGTTCGTTAGGAGGGCAGTTTCTGCCTGAAGTTATCATACCGCATCTTAGATTTGTAAAATAGTATAAAGATTATGCGCGTTCCGCACCATTTCATGCTGTTACCATTTCCTGTTTTTACTTTTGTTCAAAAATACTTTTACTGTCATATAGGAAAAGAAAGCGAGAGATCGGGGTCAACCACGCTGTTCCGGGGCGATAGCGTTCTGATACAGAAGAAATAGTAAGTAGGAGACTGATTTTCAAAAGCTGAAGTTCGAAATAGCATTTGACAAAGTTTCGACATCTTGTTGTATGCACGACTAGATACGAATTCAATCTGTACCAATCTACTACAAACTTATTTTTTCGCTTATCATTGAAGTCCGACCTAGAAACAATTAAAAAATAATAATAAACAAAATGGTTTCTGCACTTACTTTAATCAATACTAAATTAAAAAAAAAAAAAAAAAACATAAAATATAAATTACAACAGTAGAAAATATACTGATATAGATACGCCATAGCCATATATAAATTTAGGTTAAACACGACGGAGATCGTATCAAGAGCGAGGGTAGAAGTTTGTCGTCCGGGTGTTGTTGTAGTGGGGTTTAGGACCTTCAACGACTAAGGCCCTATTGCTCCATGTATATTGTCTGTAAATTGCGTGTGTTCTGAGGTCGATTTTCTGTTTACAGGACGAAAACCCAAATTTTCCGGGAGAAAAAGCCATGCTACTCTCGCCTGAGACCGACTAACTCAGCCACTTTGTGAAAAAGGTCCATAAAAACTCACCCATCGTCGACGGGACTCGAACATGGTAGTCTTTTCCACCCAATGTGGAGAAGATAGTGATTCTCCCAATTGTGCTACCCACGAGAGTGTGTCCGAGTGACTGCTCGGTCCATCGACATGCCCAGGCTCCATGAAGGAACTACCTCTTGACGCTAATAGACTTCTTGCACGCAGTATCATTCAGGCCTGACCATGTCCCTCGACAGATGCTTGCAGAGCGATTCTCGTAGGAAGCACAACAGTTATGATTGCTGACCTTGGACAGCGTGTGATAATGTCCTATGTTCGAATCCCATCAGAAAGAGAATTTTCGTGGACTGTTTTCATACCGCAGTGTAGTTAGTCGATTAGAGAGTTGCCTAATTCATTGGACGGGGAAAGGTTACAACATATTTGGACCACACAAGAGATCCGACTAGCAATTGGAAAGCCAGCCGGGAAGAACAAGCTTCAAACCTACCTGCGATCAATCTGGCAACAGCGCTGTACAAACTCTGACAAGGGGGAAGTCACGCGAAAGTTCCTTCCAAATCTGGAGCAAGTGTACTCTATATTTCCGACATGGTTTTGCCCAAGACTGCATGTCACCTACCTCTTTACAGGACATGGAGCGATCCGTCACAAGCTTCATCTCCTTGAAATCACAAACAACCCTGCATGTGCTTGTGGCTCCCCCGAGACCTGGGATCAACAGATGCATGAGTGTGAACTGTATGATGACCTACGTGTCCAGCTAATCACGCAAGTGCGTTGCAACCTTAAAGACCAGGAGCACCACCTGCTGGAGGATGGGACAACCTACAAAACCTTAACTGAATTTGCTCAGAGCCTATACGCTAGACGACTAACCCTTCTACTGCTTGCAAACCACGAACAACAAGGATAAATGTAGTACTCCACGCACCACGAACCTGAAAGCTCCATGATCAGGTGGAAACTTATAATTCCATCAATACCAGATTACTGAAGTAGGACCATTAAATATCCCAACTCATCACCAATTATAACCAAACGGAACATGTATCACAGGAAGAGTATGGGGAAGAACCTCCCAATTCTACCCCAGTTGATAACGCTGGATATCATGGAGGAACTGGAACTCACCTCAACCATACTCAATTCCTTTCAACAGCAAATTGACTCATGGACGGGACATGGCTCCCAAGGGCAACCTCCAAACAAAAGAGCAAGCACAGCCTCCGTACACAATATACCACACGGACTTGCATTCTGCTTGACAGCTCCATTCTCCCAAACAACTCTCCCCCTGGACCTGGAGATCGTCCGCTGTGGGTTGCTTTATCAACTATCCAAAGGCAAATCAATCACCTGCCTAGACTACACAACTGATCCGGCGAACGATCGTAAACTTGAGAAAAAAAGGCTTCTCACCCACCTACAGCAGGCCTGGCAAACCCGCTGGACGACTTCGACAAAAGGGGAAGTCACCCGAAGATTCATACCGGATAATCAACTAGTGTTTCCCAAAAGCCCAAACTGGTTTTCACCGGGTCTGCTGACATCTTACCTGCTCACGGGACATGGCACAATAAGAGCAAAACTCTCCAGTTTCGGATTGAGTGACACCCCTCTCTGCCACTGTGGACAGCCAGAGACGTGGGAGCACCTCATGCACCACTGCCAACTATACGAAGACCTCCGCTGCCTCTTAATAACTAGAATACGTTTCTCACCAATAAACCAAGAACAATATCTCCTGGAGAGCGAGGACAACTATAAAGCCTTAACGCAGTTTGCGCAGGATCTTTTCACTAGAAGAAGAACATACGCACAACCTTAGCAGGAATTTTCCCACAAACTAACCACTCATCATCCATAATAAAGATCCTTAGATTTGTCAACCAAACAAAAACCTAACAGCTACAATCTGAAAAACTAATCATTAACTTAACCTGGATCTGACCACTGGCTTAAACTGGAGTCATTATCTGGACTTGACCACTCACACCGACGGGACAACATGTCCCAGGAATGGCATACGAAGACCTGACAAAGCCATTGTGCAGTTTGCTGCCGAAACATCATTAGGCGATCTGAACCGGGTACCCTCACTTGGTTCACTTTCCTTCCCTTCCCTTAGCAGCGGATGGTTACTCTGTACCCTCCCCCCTGCCATCCCCCATCTTCGGTCTGCGTGGGTAGCACAGTGGTACCGCCACCGTCCTCCCCACACCGGGTGGAAAAAGGCACGGGTTCGAATCCCGTCGATGACGGGAGGAACTTTAGTGGGCTTTTTTCACTCCGTGGCTGAGTTAGTCGGTCTCAGGCGTAGATAGCAAGGTTTTTTCCCTCAGAAACTGGGGTTTTTTCGTCCAGCAAAACAGTCAAATCGACCAGAGAACACACGCAATTTACAGACACGAATACGGGTTAATGTATTTAATTACGGGAAACCCTAAAATAATAATAATAATAATAATAATAAAATCCCCTATCTTCACCTGGTGAGGCATGGGCCTGCCCCGCCTACTTTTGGGGTTATCTTCACTATTGACTCCATATTTCTGTCTTTCACCCCCCAGTCTTCAGTCTCCCTTCCCTCTTTAGCTATCTTGCGACTAGCGTTTGACCCTTGCCAAAACTACACAAGCCCCACACAAAAATTTAAAAAATAAAAAAAATAATAAAAAATTAACTCTAACCCATATAACTTATATCTCTTTCGACCTGATGCAATTTCTAGCGTTCCTCCCCCCTCCACTTTTTTTTTTTTTTTTTTAGGTCCTAGCCACTGAAATCTCAGGAAATTAGGTGGCAGGACCTACCAGAGTAAATAGTAAATTTCTAAAATACTGGTGTACCTGGTCTGCCTCCACGAGGTATAGTGTGGGCAACGGTGGGCCTCATTTGAGACCCAACGGCTAAAAGACCAGATGAACAACGGTACAAAACATTACACACCACAATATCCATCACTTTTAAACCTCTGGCCTCTACAGTGTTCTGTATCACACCACAATGTATATTACGCGGAGATGGGGGAAACCCCTAGTGCCGTTAGACCCTAAAAACACTATACACTATACACTAACACAAGCCCTGAGGCAAAGATATAGACAAATAAGAAACCGGTACACTGACTCCATAAAGACAAATAAAAGAGGCTCTTGGGAGTCCTTGGTCTCCACAGCAGGGAACAATTACCCCTGGGGCATTGTCTACAAGGTAACAACCAATAGACTGCCTAGGGGAGAGGTGATTGCTACCACTAGGACTCGGCAGAGAGATCTCACCACAACCTGGGAGCAGTCGATGAATAACATACTCGACACAATATATCAAAAACCAGATATGCTAACTACGCCAGCTCAGCAACAGACATGCGACAGAAACGATAACTACAGAAACCAGGCGATTGAGCCCCCCTTCACCCTGGATGAACTCAGCGTGGCCGCTAGTAGGATCAGAAATAGAAAATGCCCGGGCCTCGATCTTATTGAGCCTGAGATACTCAAGAAAACCGTGGAATACAAGCCGCACCTACTCCTCACACTATACAATAGATGCTTGGAAACAGGACATTTCCCAACTGCATGGAAAACAGCAAATTTAAAACTAATACTGAAAAATCCTACCAAAAATCCAGAATTCCCGGATTCATATCGACCCATCGCACTGCTCCCAGTGGCAAGCAAATTGTTTGAAAGATTACTCCATGTGAGAGTTAAAAAACACTATGAAGCGGCAGGCCTACATGCCAGAAACCAGTATGGCTTCAGACCAGGATCCTCAACTGTGGACGCACTGGGAAACTTGCTAAGGATATTCCAGGATTGTAGACGAAAGTATCTGCTGCTCATCTCTGTTGACTTTGCTGGAGCGTTTGATTCACTTTGGTGGCCAAGCGTCCTGGCAAGGTTGAGGGAGGCTGAGGTGCCTCTTAACCTCTACAAAGTAATTGAAAGCTATTAACGCAAAGAAGAGTGGAAATCAACGTACACTATCAAAAAATAACAAGAGAGGTGCACAGAGGATGACCTCAGGGGTCGGTGCTCGGGCCGCTCCTGTGGACAATGGTTCTCGATGAATTCCTGACGACGGACCTGGGTTCTGTGGCAGCACACGCCTTCGCGGACGACTTGACATTGACGGTAGAGACGGACTCCAGGGCCCAATTGAAGACGCTGGCAAATCAGGCACTGCAGCAATGGGCATCAAAGAACCAGCTGAAAATATCGTCAGACAAGACCTCATCGATCCTCCTAAAGGGGACTCTACAACTACGACGACCCCCGCAAATTAAAATCAACAATGCAACAATCAAATTTGTGAGCCAACTGAAGTATCTGGGCGTTATCCTAGATAAAAACCTGACGTTCCAGCCTCATCTGAAATACATCAGAAGAAAAATCAGAGGATACTGTGGACTGGTAACCAGAATCACAAGGAAAGATTGGGGACTCAAGAAAAAAACACTGATGCTTTACTATAAAACAACCTTCCTGCCAGCAATCACTTACGAGCAGCGGTGTGGTATCCAAAAACGACACTGGTAGTTAAGAAAAGAACACTAGAAATGACCCAAAGGACCATACTGCTATCAACAACGCGCGCTTGCAGTACGGTAAGTACTCCAGCATTGCAGGTACTTGCTGGAGCACTCCCTCTGGACCTGGAGGCAGTTCAGGCGGGGCTACTGTTTTTGCTGGCCAGGGGAGTGGCCGCTACCCACCAAGGATACACGACTGACCCGGCGGGCAACCTAAAACACGAAAAAATTAGGTTACAGACCCACCTCCTAGATATTTGGCAGAGAAGGTGGACAGAGACTACAAAAGGCGAAGTAACAAAAAGATTTCCGCCAGACCTCCGGAAAATATACCCAAAGCAGCCACCGTGGTACTTCCCAGGGTACCATATGACAACACTATTAACCGGACATGGACCCTACAAGGAGAAGCTGTTTGGCTTTGGACTCGTTGAGGACCCCAACTGCACATGTGGGGAAAGTGAAAGCTGGAGCCACATAGTCTATGATTGTCAACACTATGAAGACCTCAGAGGGCTACTAATAACAAGGTTAAGATACTTCCCAAAAGGACTGGAGCACCACTTCCTGGACACTGAGGATGAATATAGGGCACTCTCCCAGTATGCGCAAGACCTATTCACCAGGAGAAAAACACTAATAGCTATCTACAGCAACGTACACAGAGATTGAAAAAAATCGGCGCCATATGTGATAGAAAATTGAAACCCTGCAGAGGACCAGTACTTGGACAAGAAGAGTGCTGATCACACGGAAAAGAAAAGCAAGGACGGGGCTCGCCCCATGTGTGACAAAGCGGAGCAGAACGCAGCACAGCTGCAAACAGCCTGATGGTGATCTGAAGAGGACACCCTAGCCCTCTTCACCTATTATTCCCACTTCCTTGGGGGAGGGGACGTTTTTTGTTCCCTCTCCTCCACCCCCAAACTTCTACTCTGGTGGGGCATGGGCATGCCCCACTGAAAACTGGGGCTATTTACTCTATTGGCCCCATATTTCTGTCTTTTCCTCCCAGTCTTCGGTCTCCCTCCCCCTCTCTACCTTCATCATAGCGAAAGTCCCACACATCAAAACCTTAACATAAGAAAATTACCTTACGCCCAAAACTCGGCCTAGCAAACCAAAGCGATATTACCCCTACGATAGCAAAGATTTTTCACTTACTCATATTTTTTCTTTATTTTTATATATATATATTTTTTTTAATTAATTTTTTTTTTATTTGTTTTTATTTTTATTTATTTGTTTTTATTATTTTTTATTTTATTTATTTTATTTATTATTATATATATATATATATATATATATATATTTTTTTTTTTTTTTTTTTTTTTTTAAGGTCCTAGCCCCCGAAATCCCAGGAAATTAAGCGGCAGGACCTGCCAGAGTGAATCTACAGCTACTGGGTTCCTGGTCTGCCTCCACGGGGCGTAAGTGGGACAACGTTGGGCCTCAATAGGGGTCCAACGGCTAAATGACCAGATGAACAACGGTACAGAACACAACACATGAACAATTCCCACACACTTTTAAATCTCTGGCATTTCCCAGTGAACTGGTTCACCACAATGAAAGCAACGCGGAGATGGGGGAAACCCCTGGTGCCGAAAGACAACAACACACACTTACACGCGTCACCCCTATTCTTACTCTCTGGTGGGGCATGGGTATGCCCCACTGTAAACTGGAGCTGTCTTCTCTATCGGCTCCATGTCTCTGCCTTCCTCCCCCCAGTCTTCAATCTACCCCCACTCTACCTGCACGCAAGTGAATACCCCACACAATCTAAATTAAACTATCTAAAATCACCTTCACCCACTACTTTCGGCCGCTAATTCCTAGCACCTCCCTGCCACGCGAGCGCATAAAGGGTATGTGTGTGTGTGTGTGTGTGTATATATATATATATATATATATATATATATATATTTTTTTTTTTTTTTTTTTAGGTCCTAGCCACTGAAACCTCAGGAAATTAGGTGGCAGGACCTGCCAGAGTAAATCTTAGTATACTGGTGTTTCCTGGTCTGCTTCCACGGGGCGAAAGTGGGGCAACGTTGGGCCTCAGTAGGGGTCCAGCGGCTAAACGACCAGATGAACAACGGTACATGACACATGTACAATATATCCATACACTTTTGAATCTCTGGCATTTCCAGTAAACTGGCACACCCATCAATGCAAGTAACGTGGAGATGGAGGAAATCCCTGTTGCCGCTTGACAAACACACACTTTACACTTTAACCATCACGACGATTGCTGCTTTTGAATGGTCGATATATATAAAATTTTAAAAATAGTGCAGATCGTAAAGCTGTAGTTTTATCCCAATATACCATCCTCTATTGATCTAGTGGAACATTACGAAAATCTGACAGTTTCAAATCCACCTTACAAAGAAGAGTCTCCAGAACTTGATGATGCATTTGGGGAAAACTGGATACTGTGACTTACACCTCAGAACCCTCTTCTAGTAAAGCACCACATTTCCCTAATCAGCAAGAACTGGAACTTAGCAAGGAACTCCGGTCTAACCAAATCATGCACTTTTACGCTGTTTCAGAATCCCTGTATTATCGTTTTTGATATGATTGGTTGTTTTAGTAGGGTTTTAGGAGGATTAGCAACTAAGGTCATATTTCTCCCTGTCAAAATCATACTGCCTGTAAATTACGTGTGTTCTGTGGGCGATTTTCTGTTTTGCTGTGCGAAAAACCCGAGTTTTTGTGAGAAAAAAGCGATGCTACCCTCGCCCGAGACCGATTAACTCAGCCAGATATGATTGGTCATATGTAGATTGATATTAATCGCAATTCAGAAGAAGCTTTTTTTCATAGACAGTTCAAATGAAATTTTGAAAGCTGGTTTGCGTCACATTGAGAATATACACACATCAATTCCTGTGGCGCTCTCTGTTTGTATTAAAGAAGACTACAGAAATGTGAAGCTGTCTTAAAGAAGACCAAACGTGACCGACATAAACAATGTCTGTGCGGACTTTAAGATTTGTGTTTGCAAAGGATTTCTCTGTTTTCTCTTACTTTCCATGCCTCTGGGACAACAGAGCAGTAGAGTAATGCTACAGGAAAACAGAAAGTCTACCAGAATTCAGTTGCAGCCTGGTGCACACAATGGCAAACAATCTATTGGTTCCAAGAAAGAAGACTTGCTTCCTCCACTCCATACCAAGTTGCGAGTGGGAAAACAATTTCTGTACCGTCAAGGTAATCATATACAACCCACGTTTCCAAAACTGTCTTTTGCGAAAGATGGCACATTTATTGGCATGTTTAATCTGCCAATAAATGAATGACTTTGTTAGTAACATTAAGAGTGAAAATTACAAACTACTAGTTCATTGCAATTTACGAATAAATGGTACTCAGAATATCAATCAGGCTCCATTATTTACTTTCTCATCTGGATTTTTTCGAACAGAATCTGGACAATGTTATGGAAGAGCATGTAAAGCCAATGGTACCATGAAAAGTAGTTTAAACTATGATGGAAGACCGCATTTTGTTCTTGGTTAGGGATGATCACACTGACCACAAAATATTTCCATCTTAGAGGCGTAGACTGCAGAAGGCCGAGTCTCCCACCTTATAAACTTAGGAACAGCGGCTAAATTTTACACAATAAAATTCACTTGATAACAACATTTCACTGTTTTAATTAGCGTTATTCGCGTTTAAATAACATTGCCAGAATGCATTCCTGTAAGATGCTACCTTGTATTTCTGACAATGCGTGCGTAAACCCACGCTCATCTGAATCTCTGTACGATTTAGTATAGTTTCCTAAGAGCAGCTGTCCTTTTAGATGCTACGTTTCTAACGGAACCAGCGTGCAGTTTTTGTGCACTCAATCATGATGTGCGAAAGGTCTAATTTATCTCTATACGAAGCTAAAATCAACAGGCTGCTCGAGGTCACTCATTAGGCCTTCTCTTCCATGGAGTGGGAAACCACTGAGTGACTTTGAGGTGCCTGTTGTTTTTTTCCTATACTGTACTTTAATATCCTGAGCCAACTAAAAATATGCATACCGTATAAATACGCAATGAATGAGCACTTATTTTCTGCTGAGCTGTCGGAGTCAAATTTGCTCCAACTTTTGTTGAAGTAATTTTTTTTCTTCTTATTTTTACCAATCTTGTAACATTTTTAACTAACGTTAACACATAAGCCATAATACTTCTAACCACTGGTCACACAATCGAGTGCATATAAAGACAGATTAAAAATAGCTAAACATTTCTTCCACAGTACAACAATACATAAATCCTACTTTTAATTGTGCTCAAAAGCAGCAATAGTCCAAATTTACCTTTTGTTACAGATATTATTAGCAATTTGAGTCTTAAAGCAAAGTTACCGTATCTTTAAACAAACTTCGTGCTTGTGCATTTTAAGTATTTCTTCTTATTCAAATGATAACGCTATAAGTTAGCGACACGGACTACAAGCTATCAGTCTTTTAACAGAACTGTCCTCCCCCACAGAGAAATGTCTGTAGCACGTTGATTGTTCAACTACCACTTACCAACCTTTTTTATTTGCTTTCTTCAATCTTGCAAGCTTCAAAATACGTTTATAGTGAACATAATCTTAGGGGGTTTAATATGTGCTAGCCAATACAATGTAAAAGCAGTAAAGGCATTTTAAATTGCTTCCTACATTAATTTTAACCTTAATTTAACCCTTAACCTTAATTTCGTCAAAGCAACTAAAAAACTCATTAATATTAAAAACATTGACCTATGATTTTTTCCATTTCATCTATTTGTTCATCTTTTGTTAAAAACTTTCGTGTTTGAGTCCATAATCAGAAATTACAGAATAAAAATTAAACTGACTTACCTCTATGTATTCTTCCTCGCCAAAATGCTATAACCCGTTCTGTTCACCAGCAGTTCCTGTTCACAATTGCAAATAAAATTTGGGCTTGCATTACCATTTAATTTTTTAATTGTTTCGCAATAATCAGACTGATTCGCAACACTATTGCTGTTATTAATAGTCCGAATTACAACTAAGTTTCTAAAATTGCAATTTAAAAAATCTGAAGGCCTGAAAGTGTTGCTCGTTGCACTCACAACACTGAAAGTTAAAATGGCTAACGTTGTAAAGTTGTTCATAAAACTTGGAACATTACTATAACAGAAGAATGACCTTTACACATGATATGAAAGCTAAATGATGAACAAATTCCAAATTATTCCAAATGTAGTTATTGTCTCTACTGGATGTGCTGTATTATTATTATCTTCGGTCAAAGAAATAAATATTTATTTGACAATAAAAATCTGTTTTCATTAATTAAATTATAGTTATTTGAAAATAACTATAATTAGCATAAAATTAAAAATAATAAAAACAATATCCACATTTAACTACATAAAATTTACTTTCCAACCCTTTATATCAGGGAAATATAAAGTACATCACGGACGATGTCGGGTTGAACTAATTATAGTAGAGAGAATTTCTGTAGGCAGTTCAAGGTTATTTATTAACACCTAAGTTTTTATGTCTCGAACCACTTCTAGCTCCTCTCCTCAGAGCTTATACGTGATTCCAGGATTTCTGTTCCCCAAATACATAACCTCAAATTTAGAAGCATTAAACTTTAGTTACCATTTACAACCGATCCAAGTATTTTTGAAACAACATGGCCTGGCTCGGATTGTTAACACCCTTCCCACCTTAAAATCATCAGAAATGTTTAACAGCTTACCTTGGACATCCTAATCAATACCATTTATGAAAATTCGAAATAGGAGTGGACACAATACCTAAATTAAAGGGGAACATATAATCCATATATTCTCTTTTAATTTAATCGAAAATTTCATAATGCAGCAGTGTTCCAATATAGAATACAAGTTGTTTAAATCCAAAATGGTCTGATCCATATTTCATTTGCCGATAGAAAGGGCGTTTATGCGCTGGCTTTATTCCTTTGCCTCATTTTCTAGGACAATGGTTATGGTTTTTCTTTCTTAATTTTTTTCATCTATATATTCCAGTTGATTTCCGCCTAACAAACCGACCACAGCATGTACAATTATGCATGGGATGGATAGGTGAAATGTTTTTTTTTTTTTTTTTTCAGGAATTTTTCTAGCAGTGATATGGAGGTGAATATGCTATTGTCAATTGCCGATCTCATTGTAGGGCAACGAGATTGACGATGGGAACAAAGGAGTGCTCTTACCAAGAGAGACTTCAGTTCTGAAAATTGTTGCATCTGGAGACTAGGCACTAGCAAGGTGATCTAATTGAGGTGTTTAAAGCTTTGAATGGCTTGAGCCATTCAAAGGCTTAAACATTCCTCCATTGCTGATAGGAAGAATCCACTCAACAATGGAGGACTACGAATTTGATTCTCCATTGCTCAGACTATGCACATGAAGGGAAGGGGTATAAATTCAAATTGAGGAAGGATCGTTGCAGAAGAGATGTGTGGAAGTTTGCTTTCAGCTAACAGTTCGTTGATTGCTGGAACAAGCTGCCATCTATTGTTGTGGAAGTGGATAGTTTGAATAAATTCAAGGAAGAACTAGACAAAGCGTTGGAGGGAACAGGTAGGGAAAATTTGATTTTTTTTTCTTTGGCTGATGCTGTATAAGCTTGCTTTCTTGCATCATTTGCCACTATAAAAACATACTACTGTAATGCTTACATTCTTCAATAGTTGTATGAAAGACACAACTATTGACACAACTAAGTCTTTCATGCACGGGTCCATTATGGAATCCCCCTCTTAACCTAATCCAACAGTAAGATTTATTTTATAATTTTGAAGTGAAACTTCTATAGGCACGCCCCGGGCAGTTTTCACATGGGAGTAACTTGTGTCCGTGGAGTGACAAAAATCGCCACGAAAATGCGACACGAAATGATTAATCGGCACTCCTTACCAGGCACGAGCGACGCATGACGCAATTTGTACCCCTACAGCGCGGCCAAGGTGTAACTCGCACGAGTGTTGCGTTTACGCTTTAAATCGCTATACCTCAGCTTCTTCGATTTTAAAATTTTAAAAATTAAAATACTTCTGTCGCCCGGAATCTGAGGAAGGACGCTATATTTGACAAAGTGGAGTATCGAGTAGTGATCAAGTTCCTGCATTTGCAGGGCAAGAAAGCTCAGGAAATTGATGAAGAAATGAAAGCTGTCTGTGGGCAGAATTGTCCATCCTATGACACTGTAAAAAAGTGGAAACGGGAGTTCCAGTGCAGTCATACAAGTGTCTTTGATGAGCCAAGAGAAGGAAGGCCATCAACATCCACAGATAGTGAGATGGTTGCAAAGGTTGAGCAGCTGGTGCTGAGTGACAGACTTGTGACAATTCATTTCATCGCAAATGTAGTGGGAATTAGTTATGGGTCTGCCCACAACATTTTACATGACCATCTGCACATGTCTAAGGTCTCCGCACGATGGCTTCCAAGATTGTTCACGCCTTTGAAGAAGCAATATCGAATGCAACGTTCTCGCCAATTGTTGGATTTGTGTAATGCGGATGTTGAGAACTTTTTTGATCGGTTGGTGACAAATTACGAATGCTGGGTATACAATATGATCTGGAGACTAAAAACATGTCAAAGCAGTGGAAGCATACCTCCTCCCTACCTCATCAGTGAAGTGGAATCGTGGTTTCAGGCAAAAAATGCTGACTTCTATGATCAAGGCATTAAACAACTGATCCATAGATGGGAGAAATGTGTTACTATATATGGAGAGAACATAGAAAAAGATTAAAATTTCTGCGAAGTTTCACCTTTCTAGGGCAGGGTACGAACTTTTGATACCCCCTCGTATGTGTGTTGTTATGTTAAGTGTTGTATGTATGTATGTATGTATGTATTTAACTGTCGAAGGGTGGCACCCGGACATACATCCATCTCCACCAATTTATCATATAATATCATGTTCTCATAATGGCCTGTTAGTGTAAGTGTGTGTACACGTGTGTGTAATGTGTTATAAGTGAAACAGGCTACTCTGCCACCAGGTGATAGTCCATTGGGCAATTACCACCTGGTGCCCATCCCTGGCACGAGGAGCTATGCCTGGATCTATTAACTCTGGCTGTGCATATTGCACCTAAATCCCGCACCCACCAGTAAGGGTGCAAGACTGGTGGGTGCCAGCAGTCCCGCTCCTGGGGTGCCCACACCCAAGAGCCAGCAAAAAAAAAAAAAAAAAAATGCACCAACTAGGAGAATACATCTTACTAGTGAGTGCAACAATCCCGCCTCATGGTCATTCCACAAGGCCAGCCAAAAAAAAAAAAAAAAAAAAAAAATTTCTCCCCGCCTCCAAGACAGAATGCCTATCCATCCAGAGGAGGGAAAAAAAAAAAAAAAAAAAAACAGGTCTTTAGTCAGTATTAGTAACAACATGTATACTCCTCCTTTTATTAAATGTCAACCTGCAAAACCGTTGAAATTCTACAAAATTCTTTTCATTAGACAACACTTATGTTAAGTGTTGAGAACCGGCCCTTGGCGACTTCGCAACCAGGGGCAGGGTACACTGGTCCCCTTCCCCCTGACTACCTTGGCCAGGAGGAGGCACGCCAGGGACTTCTTTTTTTACCTGATTCTTATTGGGGAGACTCTTTTTGGGGCTATCAGGCAAGCCTGGGAGCCCCAAGACTGGAAAAGTACGTTCACGGCAACGACCATTCCCCTGACAATTTGCGGGCATTACCGGACATATTAGGCAGCTCATAATTGGCACTGCCACAAGACACGCTATACACCTTGTAGAGTCCATGCCAAGACGTGTATGGGCTGTATTACGGGCACAAGGTCACCCCACGAATTATGTTATTGCTAATGCAAAGCCAGCCCAGTATAAGAATATATTGTAACCTAAGTTAACTTTGTACAATTTTTATGCATATATTGTACACACATTATATTTTATGCACACATAAGTATACTTAATCATATAATTATTTCAGCTTATGATTGTATTAAATAAATAAATGAAAATTCTAACACTGAACATTCCAAACTATACAACAAAGATATGGAAATTACCGTCTGTTATTTTTTATAAATTAAATTGTACGAGTGCTGATATTGCCTTGAAATTACCATTCTGCGTAAATAATAATCTAGTCAAATAATTCAGAGATAAATATTCCACATTTGATTATGATACCTGGATAACACCTGTCGCGATAAGACAGGATGCATTGTGGGCCATAAAGAACGAAAGTACGAAATTAATCAATTGTAGTGTTCCACGCGTGCTGTATGATCATGGAGTAATAGAACAACAAATGAAAAATTGGCAAAAGTAATCTCTTTTTCTGTGAACCATTTAAACCAGAGACAGTGAACGGAATTTACGATTTTGAGGATAATTCTTTGCGAAATAACAAAAAACGTCCAATGTCACCACGGCCATCAACTATCGTTCTGTACGGTGCCACCTATAGTTTGCTTCTTTTACCAAAGGTTTTCCTTCTGTTTCTAAGAATTTTGTTTCTAAGAATCCATGTTTCAATTACTTCAAAAATACTGCATCCTTTCTCACTGTTGCACGCTACAAACCTACGGAGACAGTAAAGGATTTCATTTAATCAAGCTGTAAGTATAATTTAATATAACTGACCTTCCTACAGAATTAACATAACATTAGATGTTATTTATTATTCCATGCATGAGCAACGATCTTCAAGCAATGACATTGGCTACTTATAGCGTTTTCTATTCTCATACTGAATTTAATTTGCTCATGTTTTCCGTCAAATTTTCGTCTTCCCCGTTCTCCCTTTGATTTTCCGTGAAAATGTACTTTTGAATATATCCCATTATCCGTTATTTCAATATGCGACCAATTTTTGCCTATAATCTTTTATTTTCTTTTATCCTCAGATTAATCTGCAGTTTCTCTGCAATTTCATTGGTCTTTCCATGTACGTTTATGAGAACACAGCTGTTTCAGCTATTTATTTTTAGAGTCTAGACATTACAAGTGTTTAGTAACGTTTGAAGAGCTTTTTTTTCTTTCTTTTTTTTGTATTTTTAATCTGGTTTTTCCAAGAACCAGATCTTTATTACTATTATAATATGTAATAAAAACCAGAGGTTTTATTACATATTATAATAGTTTCTTTTAAGTAATTAGAAACTGTTTGGTTCATATATTTTTAATGTAGCTATGTTAAAGAATAATATAAATTATAGGCTTGAAACTGTGTTGTGTGGAACCCTAGAGTTTTAATGGAAGTGAACCAATTCAAAAACCACTGTTCAATTTCACAATTAGAACAGTGGTTTTCGAAGTGCATTTCGCGGGACCATGAGTTTCGCAAAAGAGTCTCACAGGTTCTAAAAATGTTGCTTCGGTATTTGTCCTTGTTTTAATTTCTAGTGAGTGATTCAACAGAAAAATCTGTTGAATCACTCACTTCAATAGAGACTCGCTGTTGAAGTGAGTGGTAATGATGTCCAAATATGAAACTGACGTTCGTCCGGATATTTTTGGAGGTTAGTAGAATAAAACAGAAAACATAAACAAATAGAAAGAGAAGGGGATTAAATAGAGAATAAGTGTGTGGTAGAAGGAAATTGTCCCTTTAAATAATTTATATAAATATTTTTAAACTATACTAAATACGCCAATACAGAGAAAATACAAGCCGTTTAAATTAAATAACAAATAAATTTCTGCTTATTCTCATAATGGTCGAAGCTAGAAATCCAATTAAATATAAATATAGTGGGTTCCCTTTGAAAGCATTAGCCAACAACCACTTAAATATTCCTTTTAAATACTTTTACAACAATAAAAACCATTTTATTTAAAAAGAATTACTTGCTGAGCCATATCTCGTTGCAAGTCCATCAGGAAACAACAAATTTTTAACACAACGATTTTCATAACTCATTTGCAAGACCGTCTAGAGACTATTTTAGGTACATTTGCAAATGGGTCAGCATTAATTTAGCTTCAGCACATCCGTGCGGTTCGATTCCATGACGGAATAATAAAAGAAAATCAAAATTATTATTCTGCCTAGTCTGTTGGCGGTTGATCGGAATGGGAATAATCATGCTCATATGGGCAGTTAAAATGCACTTGTGATTCTTATGCAGAGGTGAAATATTAAAATCAGTCACAGCAGGGTGTGCAACTTAGAGGTGTTGGCCAATAATAATATCATTTAATATTGTAAAAATTAAAGCTTTCTTCATTTCACTCACCAAAGAGCTTTATAGACTTTAAACTTGCCCCTCCCTCTGATGTACTTGACTCTCAAGCTTTATAGCTGATATATTTGATCTCTCCTCGTATGGGCGCCATTTTGCAACGCTGAATGATGATGCATTGCACCATCAAGAAGCTCATCCCCACTTTCTTCTAGTTATGACCTCCACTCGGTGTACCGAGCGTGGTATTACAATTGTCTTATATTCAGTGCCGATATGCAGGGGGTTTCGCGGGATTCGGTAGATTCCTTTGATAAGTAATCCTGGGTTAGGCAAAACCGTTGATCCACTGCGAGGTTCAGGAATTTTAGTTCTGAGTAAAAAAAAAAAACTCTCATATTAAGGCCACCCGAGAACTAACTTTATATGTCCATATGCAATATGTCTACAAATTACGTATGTTCTCCAGCCGATTTGCTTATTCTTCTGAATAAGCAAATCGGCTGGAGAAATCCGAACTGCGTGGAGAAAAATCTTGCTGTTCACTACTCAGACCGAGTTAAAATAGTCCATAACAGTTCATTGCGTTATTAACTGAATTCGAAATCTGTTTTTTTCCACGTAGTGTGGAGATGACGGTAATTATAACCACCGGCCCCGGCAGTTCGAAGGAGAAGTGCTACTTGTAGAGTTTTAGGCGCCTCAGCAGCTTAGGACATATTGCGCCATATATATTATGCCTGTATTACGTGTGTTCTGTTTAAAATTGGCTGGACGAAACACCCGAGTTTAAATTATGCTCCTCCCACCGAGACCGACTAACTCAGCCATGTTGTGAAAAAAAACCCATAAAATTCCTCTCGTCATTGACGAGATTCGAACTCAGTTCTTTTTTTAGCTGGTTTAGGGCGAACGGTGATTATACCAACTGCGCTACCCACGAGGCCTAGAAGAGAAATAAAAAATATATATACAAATAATTGTATTTTCTCTCACCAAGTCGAGGTTTCCAAAATTAGCTAGCCGGTTCATCAAAAAACCAACATCTTACCATTACTTATATAGAATTCCAATCCCCTGTTACTACGAGAAATGTTTTGATAAATTACAGACAGGATAGCGCGGTCCAAATAATGTTAGGCAGACAGGACAGTGTGGCCCCTCTCTCCTCTCTATGCCTGGATCATCACCCTCAAATCCCCTTCTTGTGTGTGTGTGTGTGTGTGTGTGTTTCAGTCCTTCCCAGAGTATAAATTGTTTTGTGTTACTATTTCCCAAATGAAAAACTGCATTTCGTAGCATAAAAATACGGCTGTCTCTTTTCTGACCATCTCCGAATCCTATCCAAGTTGTCCTGAAGAAACGTTTCCTGGTGCTAGTAATTATCCACCTTCAATTCTTCGCATCATCTGCAAAATTTGGCATCGTACCTATGTTCCTTCATTAATATCATTTTAAAGAAACCAAAAACAGAAGCAGGTTCAACACTGATCCCTGACTGTCCCTAATTACTCAGTAGCGAGTTATCAAACTAAGTTGTCAGGTACAGCCAGGTCTGCCACCGCAGGAGTTTGCGAAAGCTTAGGAGACCTAAAAGTTTATATTGGCATGGTTGTTAAAAACACTGGGAGTCTATACATGAATCTCACGGCGAGTCCAGAATTTGTAGTTTTGCTACTGAACCAAGCCCATTCTAAAGACTAACCATTCATCACAATCCTTTGCCTCCTTCCCTATAGCCCATGTCCGACTAAGGATTCTACCAGTGATTTCAGTACGTTCCAGCTTATACAGCAGTTTCTCGTTCGGAACTGGATCAATTGCTTTGCTAAGGTCCAAATAATGTTAAATTTATTTCCTGCATCCAACTTATGAGTGATTCTATTATAATAGTTTATTAGGTTAATTAAAAAAGATTTCCGTTTGCAAAACCACTTTGTGTTCCCATGAGAATACAATTCTATATAGCTAAATGGCTATGCATTGCATTCTAAATGCTCGTCTGCATGACTGACTGATCTTACCACTGATATAGTGACAGGGTTGCAATCTCCGTTTCAAATTAGAAAAGTGATTGCAACCTTGGATATGTGGGAAAATGACCTGAGTTTGAATTCTGCCAGACATGAAGAATTTTTATGATCTTATTTCACATTATAGGCGATTAAACAGTCCTCTGTTTTCTAGAAAAATAGTTCCTTATTACTGATTCCATAATGCTTAGCTTCACTATTACATTTCCCCCATGAAACGGCTTTCATCTGTAAAGATCGATGCAAAAGTATCCATTCGAAAAGTATCTTTATTAAAATGAGTCCTCCAGACCTGTATGCCGTACTCACTGTGTGGCTGACCATTGCCTTATACAAGGTGACAATCACCTCCTGATCCCCGCTAGCAAAATTTCTTTATATCATTGACAAGACACCATGAGCTACTCTTGCAGCCTGCCTGCACTGTTCAAAAAACTACATAACTGACTGCACAATTACCCTCAGGTCCTTTTCATTCTCTACTACCCTGAGTGTAGTACCACACAGTTGGTACGTAACTCTGGGGTTACTGCTACCCATATGCATTACTTTACATTTGTCAATGTTAAACTTCAGTTGCCACCTCTCAGCCCATCTGCTCAACTTTTCTAGATCCTGTTTCAATAGTATATTTTCATTACTGCCATTAACAACCCTGCCAACCTTCGTATCGTCTGCAAACTTCGACACTAAGCCTGATATACTTTCCTCAGTATCGTTGATAAATATAGAAAACAGCACTAGGCCCAACATCGAACCCTGGGGGAACCCACCAATAACATTAATCCACTAAGAGCAGCTTCCACTGATTTCCACTCTCTGTCTTCTGCCACTCAACTGTCCTTTTATCCACAGCAGCAACTTGCCCTTATCCCATACTGCTGCAATTTATACAGTAGTCTGCCATGTGCAAAAGTATTAAAAGCTTCCAAGTATATGATATCAAAATAATTTTTTGCATCCAGTTCCTTTGTGACCACATCATAGTATCCAATCAAATTGTCAGACAAGACTTCCCCTTAACAAATCTACGCTGTGTCTGAACTATAACTAGTCTTGTCTAGATTATCCTGCAGTGCTTTTTTAACTAGTGACTCCATTATTTTATCTGGAACAGAAGTTAAACTAACAGGTCTGTAATTACTTGTGTCATCATTTGATCCCTTTGTGAACTGGGGACACATTTGCATATCTCTAGTCCATGGGGACCTCCCCCGAATCCAAGGAAGCTTTCATATTTATGATTATGGGTTTGCTTACTTCTTTTTCTGCCTCCTTTAATATAACTGGATAGATCCCATCCACCTTCAGTGCCTTTTTATGTTCAATTTCAACAATTTCTTCTCCACTTTGCTCTCAGTTATTACAAAATCATTTAGCTCCCTGCTAGAGTTTGATAAGCATCTGGCCTTCACTTCCCTACAGACTTTCTCATGTGTGAATGTAGATGCAAAATACTCATTCAGTTTGTCAGCTACCTCAGCAGGTTTATCAACAATCGAACCGTCGATATTAGGTGGACCAATCTGATTCATCTCCTTCCTTCTACATAATGTAGAAGGAAGGAGATGAATCAGACTCATCAGATTTGCTGTTTTTCTTTGCATTTTTTGCCAAAATTTCTCATAATCTGCCTTTGCTTGCCTAACCTCCTTTGTGACTTGATTACAGACCCCCGAGTTCGAATCCCGTCATTGACAGGATTCGAACTCTGGCTTTTTCTACGCGGTGTGGGAGAAGAACTGTGATTATAATCACGGTGCTACCTGCTCAGACTTGGTCTTTTGACAGAAGAATGTAATAAGAATTCATAAACTTTTAATGTGAAGAGAGTTTAGGTCCTGATATCACTGCACTTGTGCTCCAAACCTTCACTCCTGAGCTACCACCTTTTTTTGTACCGCTGACGTTTTACGCATTAGTATTACAATGGTGTTTTTCTTCCTGCATGGAAATTTGCACACATTTAGCTAGTTCCTAAAAGGGTAAGAATCCCTCCCTTCCAGTTATCTGCCCATTGCACTGTTTATTTTTTTCGAAGTAATGGAGAAATTCGTCAACAGCCAAGCCTTACGCTATCCTGAAATCTTTCATCTAAAAAATGATCTCCAATACGAATTTCGTCAGTGTTAATTTACTGGTGGTATATTTGCTTATGTTTCTTTGAACAAATTTGATGGAACAAATTCTTTGAACAAATTCGATGGAAAAGTGTGACGACACTGAAACAGTTGCTCTTGGCATTTCCATGTCTTTTGATAACTTTTTAGCAGAGAACTTATAAATAAGCTCCATCTTGTGTACTATTCAATAAAAGCGCTAGGAAAAAACTTCAAAGACCCCACAGAAATGATAATTTCACCAATGAGATTCTCTTAGAACAATTCAACCCACTGAGAGGAAATTATGTGCACAATCTCATCTATCACCCAATGCAGGACATCTGGCACAAACTATTCCAAACAGAAGGCAACAGGGAGCCATAAATCCTAATACATAAAACAGTATAGCAGAAATTACACACCCCTGAAATTATTGACTCCATTATTAAGCAAGAACCCTGGAAACGAATAACTGGCAGGCCATGACAGATAAGCTTCTCGACCAACTTGTCATCCAGGACAGTCCAGACCATAACGTGGATAAATAATGGACAATCATTCGGGAAAATCTGCTGTTCTCTCCATCGGGCACGGAAACGGATTTCACCCACCAAGACGTTGAAGATGCCATCAACAAGATAAAATATGGAAAAGCTCCAGGTATAAATTTAATTGAGGATGAGTGTATCAAAAGGCTCTGGAAATTGCCCCTGCCTCCCTGCTGGAACTCTTTAATCTGCCTCAAGGAGGTCCGTTTTCCTCCCATCTCGAAGCAAGCCAACCTGTGACTAATTCACAAGAATTCCTTTTCCCCAGCCGGCTCCACTACCACCTACTGGCCCATTGCCCTTCTTCCTATCATGGGGAAGGTTATGGAGCGGTTGCTCCTTCTGAGGCTTCAAGGCTGTTACTAGGCCACGAAATTCGCTGCCCATAACCAATTTTGCTTTAGGTCTGGCTACTCACAACTGAAACGATGCTACAACTCTCCAAGACAAGAGAATAAACTCAGTCCCCGTAATTTTTGAGAATCTTTGTCGACGTCAAGGCTTCCTTTATTTCGGTCTGATGGCCCAGCATCATCGGGCGGGTCAGGCAGGCCGACTTCTCGACCACAATCTATAATTGCATAAATTACTTATATGAAGATAGAAGCGTTATTATTAGAACCCAGTTTCATTGTATTATAAGGCCAATGTAGGGAGCATGTCCTCAAGGCCTTCGGCCTTCTGGCCAAAAACATTGTTCTCGATGAATAGTAAGCCAACACTTGAGTTCACATCAATGTTTTCGTATGCTGACGACCTTGTCATCCTGGTCGAGGGCCCACGCGAGCCGTGCTGGAACGCCCAGTCAGCAAGGGCAGCAACTCTATCCTGTATACTCATGCTGACTGAGCTAACACACTTAGGCTCACAATTTCTACCACCGTCTGCGTATACAGCATAGTGGTATAGTCACCGTCCTCCCCACACCGGGTGGAAAACGCCCAGGTTAGAATCCAGTCGATGATGCGACGAACTTTAGTGTGCTTTTTTTCGCTCCGTGGCTGAGTTTTTCGTCCAGCAAAACAGGCAAATCGACCAGAGAACACACGCAATTTACAGACACGAATACGGTTTAATGTAATCATTTACGGGTAACCCTAATATAATATATATACTTTTTTTAATTTCTACCACCACAAAAATGTTACTGCTCAAGGATTCAGTGAACTGCAGTCAACCACCTGTAGTTAAACTTCATTGCCAATTCCTGAAAATCTTGTAATACTTGCGAATTACTATTGATTACAGATGGATATACAACCCTCATCTATACCACACCAAGGAGAAAAATTAAGTTATACCACCTTGCTGGCAAGGGTGACCAGGACTGATTGGGGAATGAAGTAAAAGAGCTCACAAACGCATATACTCGGTGGTATTCCTCCTCATAGATTCCTATAGAGCCCCTCTATAGTTTCGCCTTGCTGTTAAAGTTACCTTATCTCAGAAGCTTCAAAAGATCTGGAGGCTGTTTTTGCTCTGAATCGCTAGATACTGACGAACCATATCGTTTTGTTTTCTCCTGTATGCCATTTCTGTAGTATTTTCAAGTACTCTGTAATACTGAGTTAACATCTCCAGTTCACCCCTTCTCTTTCAAACACGTAGCAGAACCAGTCAGAATCCATTCATTCGCCGAATCGAAAGCGCAAAACTAACTTTTCATCTTCCTCATTTATCCTGACGGAGGTTATTGTATATTTAACACTGAGTGCCTTATTCGCCCATCTGTCTGTTTGTCTTTGTTTCTTATTCCCACTTACTCTGTGTAAACGAGCTTACTCCCACTTACTCTGTGTAAGTGGGAGCTCTTTTTTTCAAGATTGAGTGTTGTGTGTGGTTTATATGTCTTTCATATGGCGTGGTAGATTAGTGCTGTGTTTTCATAAAAGTAATCCTAGAGTTTTTTAATTGCCTTCTACTCTTGTTCAATGAAGAAAATCAGTCCCATCGCTCCTTCTCTCTGGGTTATTATTATCTATACATTAAAAAAATTATCCTCCCAGTGATATTTATTCGAACCGATGGGAGAAGAGAGTGAGGCAATTACGTCACTACAAATGCAATTAATTATTGACAACTGCCTCCATAACGTTGACCAACCTTGTGCATGTAATTCACTATCTAACATTTGATGTTCCATTGTAACGTTTTTTTGTGTATTAATGATTATTGTATATTTGTAAATACAATGGTTTAGTATTTTGTAAATATTTTAAATGTTTGTATAGTTTGTAAATATTTCACTTAAATATTTTAGTCGTACTCTTTTGGATGCAATAATATTCCTCATGAATTATGGAACCCGAAGCAAAAGGCTTTTCCCTAAGTGATCTATGTAAACGCAGCTAAAAATTTTCATAGCGATATTGGCTGAAGTCCAGTATAGTATACACCGGCAGGTAATTAGATGAAAGACGGTGATAATTGATAAGTGAAGGCACCCTCCCCCCTTTTCTGATTATTTTGTGTCTTCGAGGAGGGAGGCTTAGCTTAGGTAGGGTGTTTATCCTTCCATCCCACTGTTTTAAAATGGGAAAACGAGTTCCTGATTCAATAACAGCCGCAATTGTGGGGAAAAATACCCTAGGCATATCAGCCTAGGAGGACAGTGGCATCCATCAGTCACTGCTTTGGTCCTGTCTGTTTGTGGAAATATGGGAGTCACAACTTTTTAATCATTGCTTGCCACCATATTGGAGGGTGTACACCGTTCTGGAGGTTTACCGTGATATTTATTCGACCTTGAGAATGTCGCGCACTACAATTAACAGGTAAATAATTACATAGGTCATTCCCTCATTACATATCGACCAGTGCATTTCAACAGGTGTGCCTTTTAGGTAGAAAATATTTGACTTACTCTGTATACCTCTGCATTTTACACAGAAAAGTGTGGGTGGGGAGGAAAGCGAGCAGGGGGCGAAACCCCTACTTATTATTATAATTTTTTTTTCTTTACGGAATTTTATTCTGCACTGTGGCGGGTAGTGGTACTAAGGGCATGGTGTGGTTGGTTTTGTCCACTTACGATTATTATTGTTGTTATATCATTTCACTTCCTAGTTCATTTCACAAATATACATGGTCTCAATACTAATCTCAAGGATGTCCATTTCCACTTGCAGTCTGCCAAACCCCATGTGCATTTTATTACAGAATCTCAGTTATCAGTTGATTAAAATGCTGCTCATCTCAGTTACCAAATTATTCGCTGTATGATTCCTTTCGCCTCAAAGGTGATACTTGTGCATATGTCCGTTCCGATATTCCCTGTCACAGAATTGGTAATTTGGAATCTCCTCTCTTCGATCTTTTCTGGCATAAAATCTCTCTACCTCATTGTGTCAAATTCATCTGCTATCTATACCGTTCTCCCAACTCCACTAATCACTTGGAAGTCTTTGCCTTCCTCTCTTTGCAGCTTGTCTTTCTCCAGTCGAACTTTCCAAACAGTGAGGTAATTTTCCTTCGTGATTTTAATGTTCACATCTCTAGCTGGCTTCCGTTTTCTAGTCACAATAACCCAGCTGGTCGAGATGCTGAGGCTTTTGTAATTTCTATTTACCTTGCATAGATTGTACATTTACCTACAAAAATACCTGACAATCCTAACCACACAGCCAACACGCATGATCTTTTTCTCACAAACAACCCTACTAAGTACATGGTCGAAGTGAGAGGTCCTTTTGGTACCTCTGATCACAACTTAGTGATTCTCTCTTCTCCAATGGAACCTTTATCTTATGGCTATTCCCAACCTCGTGTTGTTTGGCATTACAAGAATGCAAAATGGGATGACCTGCGACACTTCTTTTCTTCTTTTCCTTGGTCGGATTACTGTTTCAAAACTTCTGATGTCAACATGGTCTCAATACTAATCTTAAGAGTAGGTCTCAATACTAATCTTAAATATTAAGAGTAGGAGACCGGCAGAATTACTTAACAAGTACAGGTCACTGTTGAACAAAAGCCGAGAATTAGGGTTGAATTTGAAAGTGTCTGCAATTCTGCCCAGACACGATAGGAGGGAGTATATGATGAGAGCCTTGTCGATCAATTCGGCCCTGGAAAGATTGTGCAAGGCTCAAAGGGTAGAATTTTTTTCAGCCTGGACTGTACTTGTTAACAGGAGAGATTGCTTCTACAGGGATGGGATACACTTAAATAGAAAGGGTGCAAGAATATTTGCTGATGCTATCGAGGCAGTGTTAGGTGGGTCGGAAAACTGCTAGCTTGGGGGGAGACAAAGACCAATAGATTGACAGTAGCCACTGGCAGAGGTGAAAGAGATTCTTGCACTGCTTCTATTAGAATGAGCAGAAGCCTGAAAAACAAGATGCATGGTATTTCAGAGACTGCTGGGAGCCATTGTGGTACAAGTAAACACATGGGTTGTGTTAGGGTAGCTAAGAATAGAAACAGGTGCAGGTATACTTGCATGTACACCAATGCTAGGAGTTTAGTAAATAAATTTGATGAATTTGAGGTATTGCTCAAAACATCGAAGGCAGATATTGTTGGGATATCAGAGACGTGGTGTCACACAGATATAAGGGATGCGGAACTGCAATTTGGGGAGTACAACGTCTACAGAAAGGATAGACAGGATAGGAAGGGGGGAGGTGTTATGCTATTAGTTAAGAAACACATAAAAACCAAGGAAGTGAAGCCAGTCGACATCGCTGGACAGTGCAGTGTGGAGTCAGTTTGGTGTGACATAAGCATTGGGAGATCAAAATTGAGAGTAGGAGTGTGCTATAGGCCTAATGACTCTGATGAGTATAATAAGGAACTGTACAGGGAAATAGAGTGGGCCAGTAAATCAGAGTGTCTTATAATGGGAGATTTTAATTTCCCAGATATTGACTGGAATTTGGGGGCTGGATACTCACACACTAGCAGGGCTTTTGTGGATTTATTGGATGATTGTTTTCTACATCAGCATGTTCGGGAGGCAACTAGAGGGAGTAATACTCTTGATTTGATTATCAGCAGTGATTCTTCATGCATTAAGAATCTGCAGATAAACGAACCACTAGGTGGCAGTGATCACAGTGTGCTGAAGTGGGATTTACTCAAAGAGGTAACTACCATTAGGGGTAAAGGGAAGGGTTATTGCTTCCGTAAAGGCGACTACGATGGACTGAGACAGTATTTAAATTCTATACAGTGGGACCAACTGATGATGTTACCAACAGCAAATTCAAAATGGGAAGCATTCAAAGAACTTATCTTGGAAGCTACTAGGCTTTACATACCAACTAAGAAATATTGTTCAAGGTTTAGGCCAAAATGGATGTCAGATGAACTAATGAGGCATATGGCAGAGAAGAAAAATGCATGGGATACTTACAAATTAACACATGACACAGAAGCCTATGATAGATACAAGTTGATATGCAACCAAGTTACAAAGGAGGTTAGGCAGGCAAAGGCAGATTACGAGAAATCCTTGGCAAGGGATGCAAAGAAAAACAGCAAAGAGTTCTTTACTTATGTAAACTCTAGAAGGAAAGGGATGAATCAGATTGGTCCACTTGATATTGATGGGTCAAGTGTTGATGATCCTGCTCAGGTGGCTAACAAACTAAATGAATATTTTGCATCGACATTCACACATGAGGAGTTATTCAGCGAGGGGAATGCCAGAGGTGTATTCAACTCTAGCAGTAAGTTACAGAATCTTGAAATAACTGGGAGTAAAGTGGAGGAGAAACTGTTGAAGATAAACACAAGAAAGGCACCCGGGGTGGATGGGATCTATCCAGTTATATTAAAGGAGGCAGCAAAGGAAGTAAGCAAACCCTTAGCCATAATTATGAGAGCTTCCTTGGACTCAGGGGAGGTACCCATAGACTGGAAATGTGCAAATGTAACCCCAATTCACAAAGGAGGATCAAAGGCTGACACAAGTAATTATAGACCTGTGAGCTTGACTTCTGTTCCAGGAAAATTAATGGAGGCACTGGTTAAAGACGCACTGCAGGATCATTTAGACAAGACTTCAGTTATAGCTCAGACACAGCATGGTTTTGTTAAGGGGAAGTCTTGCCTGACCAACTTGATTGGATACTATGATGCAGTCACAAAAGAACTGGATGCAGGGAATAACTTTGATATTATATACTTGGATCTTAGAAAGGCTTTTGATACTGTTGCACATGGAAGACTGCTACACAAATTGGAGCAGTGTGACATTGGAGGCAAATTGCTGCTATGGATAAAGGGGTGGTTGAGGGGGAGAAGACAGAGAGTGGTAATCAATGGACACTGCTCATCGTGGACTGATGTTATTAGTGGAGTCCCTCAGGGCTCAGTGTTGGGTCCATTATTGTTTTCTGTATTTATAAATGATATTGATGATGGTATATCGGGATTAATGTCCAAGTTTGCAGACGATACAAAGGTTGGCAGGGTTGTCAAGGACACTACTGACACTATGCTTCTGCAACAGGATCTGGAAAGGTTGAGCAGATGGGCTGAGAGGTGGCAAATGAAGTTTAACATTGACAAATGTAAAGTACTACACATGGGAAACAGCAACCCCAGAGCAACGTATCAACTCTATGGTACAACACTGACAGTGGTAGAGAATGAAAGGGACTTGGGGGTGGTTGTGCAGGCAGATATGAAGTTCCCTGAGCAGTGCAGACGGGCTGCAAGAGTAGCTCATGGAGTATTGTCAATGATATACAGGAATTTTTCCAGCAGGGATAAGGAGGTGATTATTCCATTGTATAAGGCGATGGTCAGGCCACACCTAGAGTACTGTATACAGGTCTGGAGGCCTCATTTCAAGAAGGATGTAGAGCTGCTGGAACGAGTACAGAGAAGGGCAACAAGATTAGTGAATGGAACAAAGGGGTGCTCTTACGAAGAAAGGCTTAAGTTTTGCAAATTACAGTGTCTGGAGACTAGGCACCAGCGAGGTGATCTGATAGAGGTGTATAAAGCCTTGAATGGTTTAAGCATGCTCAATGCTGATGGGATTCTTCCTCTAGCTCAGAATAATCACCTGAGAGGGCATAAATTCAAATTGAGGAAAGACAGATGTAGGATAGACGTGCGGAAATTTGCCTTTAGCCAGCGAGTGGTTGGTTGGTGGAACAGACTTCCATCCCTTGTGGTGGAGGTTGATAGCCTAAATAAGTTTAAGGCTCAGCTGGACAGGTATTTTGAACGAACAGAGGGGTGAAGTGGAAGTGGTTTTTTTTTTTTTTTTTTTTTGGCTGATGCTGCATAAGCTTGCTTTCTTGCATCAAATGCCTCTACTAATGCTAATGCTAATGCTAACATTTGCTTAGATCGTGTCAGTGAAATTATTCTTGCAGGAATGGAATCCTTTATCCCACACTCCACTTTAAAATCTCGTCCTTTATCTAAACCTTGGTTTTTTATTAAATGTGCTAAGGCTGTCCAAGAGAAGAATGTTGCATATCGTAATTGGCTTGTTTCTAATTCTTCAGTTTCATTTTCTGCCTACACCAAAGCTCGCAACAATTGTAAAGCAGTTATTAATCAGTCCAAACTAGAGTTTGAACAGGCTAAGAGTAGAAAACTTGCTTCTTGCCCTAATGGTAGCCGAGCATTCTGGTCTCTTGCCAAAGCTATTGGCCGCAACTTTTGCCCATCTCTGTTCCCACCTCTTTCAAAACCAGATGGTTCTGTTGTCACTTCAGCCAAGGATAAAGCTGACCTGCTAGCATCCCATTTTTCTTCCAGCTCATGTATTAATGATCTCGGAAAAACACCTCCCACCATTCCCAAAACGCTGCATTCAATGCCTCCTGTAGTCTTCCATCAACAGGATGTCAGAAGTATTTTGATGAATCTTTATGCTAAGAAAGCTCCCGGTCCTGATGGTATTTCTCCACTTGTTCTCAAAACCTGTGCTTCTGAACTTACTCTTGTTCTTTGTCACCTTTTTTCGATTTCTTATTCCAAAGGTGTTTTTCCTTCTGCTTGGAAATTTGCTCATATCCAGCCAGTTCCTAAAAAGGGTGAGAAGTCCCTCCCATCCAATTATCGTCTCATTGCAATTACTTCTACTCTTTCTAAAGTAATGGAGAAATCGATTAACCGCCAACTCTTAAACTAGCTAGAAACCTTCCGTCTGATCAACGATCGCCAGTATGGATTCCGTCAGTGTTGATCCACTGGTGATATTCTGGCTTATGTTACTCATTTATAGACAAATTCAATGGAAATATTTGGTGAAACATAAGCAGTTGCTCTCGACATCTCAAAGGCCTTCGATCGGGTTTGGCATAAAGGTCTTATGAACAAACTTCCATATTATGGTCTGCGAACTGTGTTTTGTAATTGGTTATCCAGTTTTCTCTCTGATCGCTCACTGAGCTTGATGGTCAATGGCTCTCTGTGTTCTAACTTCTCTACTAATGCTGGTGTCCCCCAAGGTTCAGTTCTTTCCTCCACTCTTTCCCTCTTGTATATTATGACCTTCTTCCATTGACTGGAAGTTCTATCCATAGTTTTGCCGAGAATAGCACATTGCATTCCACTTTCCATTTTGAAAAACCTTGCCCTGCTCAATCAGCTTCAACTTCTCGAATTTTAGCTACCAATTCCTTAAATGGCGATGTCTAGGTAATTCTCCAGTTGGACAAAGACAGCTTAGTTGATTTCAATCATTCTAAAACTCAGTCTTGTCTTAAATCTCGCAAAAGGATTCTTCTGCTCCTATGCTTATCTTTGGTGACACTTCAATTTCTAGGCAAAATGATATATCTCTTTTGGGGATTACACTGACTTCTAATCTCTCTTGGCACAAGCACATTACAAATATTGTTTCCTCTGCATCTAAAAAACTTGGTTTTCTCTTTCGTTCTCGGCGTTACTTTTCTTCCAAACAGCTGCTCACTCTGTATAAATCACAAATCCGCCCTGCCATGGAATATTGCTCCCACATCTGGGGTGGTGCCCCCAAAACCTCTCTCAGGCTTCTAGATTCCATGCAGAAGAAGACAGTTAGGTTAATTAATGATTAATGACTCCTCTCTAACAGAGTTTCTCCACTCTCTGTCTCAAAGATGTACCGTTTCTGCTGCATGCCTTTTCTACAGATACTTCCATGTGCACTGTTCTTCTGAATTAGCCTCTATAATTCCCGCTCTCTCTCTCTCTTTCAAAACAGTCCAAACACATGCTGCCACCAGCCATTTACTGTCCAACTTCAAACTCACCGAACCAACTTTTCATCTTCCTCGTTTATTCCTTCAACTGCCGTTTTCTGGAACAACCTTCCTTCATATGTATTTCCTGAAAATTACAGTCTACCAGAGTTCAAGTCTAATGTCAACAAATATCTTCTTTCGTCTTCTCAACCTCCAACCCAAGCAAGCTACTAAGTACTTTAAGTTCTAATACCTCTTGTGATTGGGGTTTTCGTAAAAAAAAAAAAAAAAAAAATTCTCCCTGAAGGGAATTATTATTATATTATTTCTCCCTCATGGGGATTTCCACCCTGTGATGGGTGCTGGTACCAAGTGCACATGTTGGTTGTCACGTGTGGTGTTACTCTTGTCGAACAATTCTCTGACTATCCTATTGTTGTTCAGAATTGAGACTTTCTGGAGTTCCTTGTATGTGTTCTCTGCAGGACATTTTGCTTCTAGGCTGTTATGTAGTGTTTTTGGCACCATACCAGTGGTTGCTGCGGTGATCGGAATACTCGTTACTTGTTGCATATGCCACATTTCTTTAATCTGCTGTTTTTGGTATATGTACTTCCTGATCTTTTTCTCATGGGCTTTCTGGGTTTGGCCAGTTTTGGGCACCGCTATATCAATAGATGGGTAGGATTGTCCTTCTTGTCTACAAGGGTTATGTCCGGGCTGTTGTACGAGATTGTCTTGTCCATTATTGTAGCATAGTAATAGAACAGCTTGTGGGTAGGGTCTTTTAGAACCGCCTGAGGTTCAAACTCGTAATGCTGTACACGTTCTCTGATCAATTGGTATTTCCTCGTTAGTTTCTGATGTATTATCCTAGCTACCTGGTCGTGTCTACCAGTGTATTCCATCTGGGTGATCACCTTCCATCTTGCGGTGTTGTGTTGGATCGTTTCTGAGGCTAGGTAGCATCATCGACAAGTGGCATCTGTCACTCCAGTCTCCTTGGCGATGTATTTTCTACAGTTTCTGGTGTTGGATGGCGAGTATGAATCCTTCGATCTCGGCGAAGAGCATCCCGGTCGTGAGCCATGCATTGGAAGCCATTTTATCTAAGTGGACTTGATGGAGGTCATTGTAGTGTATACCATGGAGTGTCTTCTTTGCTAATCTTTCTAGTTTCACTTGTTCCATCTGGGCGGGAGATGAACCTGATTTAGGTTGAGTGGGGTGTGGCACTTGTCTATGTTCTTTATGGCTTTGTTGAGTGCTGGTGTTTTTTTTTCTGGAAGTAACCCTTCAGATTACTTTTGCTATCTTCTGTGCTCAAGAGGTCTATCAGACCCTTTCTCCTTTCTAATCTATTGTCAGTCTCTCCACAGCTGATTTTGTGTGGTGTTGGATGTTCTCTAGCTCAGTCTAGTCCAATGAATGATCCCGAAGGAAGTTAGACTGGGACTGCAGAGGGGTTTATGGCTTTAACTGTGTTCCCTCTGCTCAGCTTTGCTTCGTGCAGGGTTCTAAGCCTCTGATGGTATTTTCGTTCCTCTTGATCCTCTTGTGTTCTTACTGCTAAGGGGCAATTTCAACCTCAGAAATTTGTAGATATCTTTCCCTGTAATCGCTTCTCTCTCTTTACCAATATGTAGTAGGTAGTTTCCGCTGACTAATTTCCACTGCTGGAATCTATAGGTCTTGCATTTGTCTAATCCAAATTCCATCCTGATATCACTGTTGAATTCTATGGCGATCCGGAGTAGCTTCTGGAGTTACTTCTCAGTTTGCCTTTGGGTATTGACAATTCATGTATATCAGGTGCAAGAGGCTGTACAGGTTTATCCTTCCTTCTTTGAGGGTATATTCGTTTTTGTCTAGCATTCAAGCCACTATCCACCATATTATTGAGAATGAATATATTAGGATGATAGACAGAGCCACATTGAGCCCAGGACATCTCCCTGAAAGATTACTCTCCTAATGCGGTTTGGTCTGGTTGTGATATTCTCAGGCTTGATGAGGATACTCCATTTCTCCACGGTTTTCTAGGTTGTTTATCACTATTGGTTTGACTTTGTAGATCTTCAGTGGCTCTGTTAGCCAGCTAGGAGGCACGGAGTAGAGCTTCTTGCGGTAATCGATGTAGGCCTCGTACAGATTGGAATGCCTCTTGTAGGCTTGCTCCGTAACTGTGGTATGAATGGGTTCATTACTCTATCCATCTTTTGTTCAACCACTTGTATGCCTTCTGTTGTTCGGCCATGATGATCTGGCTCTCCAGGGTGTACTGTCATCTTCTTAGTTATGCAGCTGGTCAGGAACTGGTACATCGTTGACAGACGGCTGTTTGGCCTGTATTTCTCTAGACTAGTTGTATCTTTGTCCTTAGCGTTCAGGTACGTCATTTCTTGCCCTCGTGGTAAGAAATGACAATTGGTAGGATCGCTGTCCTCCATACGCCGGTTGAAAAGGCCTCAGTTCGAGTACCGTCGATGACGAGAGGAGTTTTTATGGGCCTTTTTCCCAACTTGGCTGAGTTATTCAATATCAGACGAGAGTAGTATGGTTTTTTCCCGGAAACTCGGGTTTTTCCTCCAAAAAAACGATCTGAGAACACACGTAGTTTACAGACAATATACATGAAACAATATAGCTTCACTCTCTGATAAACCTTAAACCCTACTCCTGTGACATGTGATTTCTTGAGTACGAAAATCTAGTCTTGTCTCTGGGTGGATTATCATCCAGGTGAACTGCTCTTCTAGATGCTTGTGTGTGCAAGGGAGCTTCTTGTACCAGTAGTTGTGAATGTTATCTCTCCCTGAGTTTTATCAGATTCTGGACTTTCTGAGTGATTGTTTTTCTTCCTGCCGAATCTCCTATACGTCCGTGGATTTATTCCCTTCTGTTTCTATCCAGGGGATTCAAATTTTATGTTTTTTCTTCTCTGTTCCTATTTTATCCCAGAACTTTTTTTTTTTTTTTTTTTGGCTGATGCTGCATAAGCTGGCTTTCTTGCATCCTATGCCTCTGCTAATGCTAAATTCGATTGTTTTCTCCTAAGATAGTCCATTTCCGTCTTGTCCGATACTCCTGTAGAAGGCACATTGGTTTTCAGCAAAGACTCTGTTGTTTATTTTCCTCTGGGATCTCTCTTTGTATCGGGTTATTCTTTTTCTGAGTGCGAGGAGATTCTGTTTTTGTGTATCAAAGTATCCTCCTACAATCTGAATTTTGGCCTCCTATTTTCTGTGAATTTTTTCTCTCTTGGGGATGCCCTTCACTTTTATAATCAACTTGTTACTCCTGTTACCCCGTTGATAATGAGTAAATTGGCCTATTTTGACTTAATTTTTCTGTATACTGCTGAGGCTTTTCTTCCCAAGCCAGTAGTTACTATCGTAGTGGTCGTTACAGCAGCTCGGTATACGACTGTGTGGATGGCCTTCAGCATTCCACCGTTGTTGTCGGGGTATTGTGGTATTATTTCCCAATGAAGTGGACTGTGACTTGCCACAGGATTGAATTAGGTCTCTGTTTGGTATGGTCGGGTGTTTCTGGAGTTTATTCCCGCAGATTCTGTTAGGGCCTTCTTCTACTTGTCTTCTATTCTGAATATCGTGATCTTATCTGTTTCCACTTCAGATGCTCTGGGTTGTATTCCTTCGTGCTCTTCTTCATCTGTTTCCATATTCTCCTTATTTTTCTTTCTTTGAATTTGATTGCTCACAACCTTCTGTAATTTTTTTCCACAGTTGCAAGAGTTCTCAAATTTTCTTGACGATAGTCCTTCTGTAGTCTGTTATTTTCTGTTCTGTGACCGAAACATTGGCATAGGTATACGATGCAAAAAAGCAAGCTTATGCAGTTTCAGTCAAAAAAAAACCACTCCCATTTCAGCCCTCCATTCGTTCCAATTGCCCGTCCAGCTCAGCCTTAAATTTATTTAGGCTATTAGCTTCCACAACAAAAGATGGAAGCCTGTTACACCAATCAACTACCGACTAGCTAAAGGCAAATTTCCGCACATCTATTCGACAACTATCTTTCCTTAATTTGAAACTCTGCTCCCTCAGGTTCTTAGTCTGAGCAAGGGGAAGAATCCCATCAGCATTCAACTTGCTCAACCCATTCAAGGCCTCATACACCTCAATCAGATCACCTCGCAGGTGCCTACTCTCCAGGCGCTTCAATGTGCAGAACTTAAGATTTTCTTGGTAAGAGCACCCCTTTGTTCTCTTCGCCAATCTTGTTGCCCTTCTTTGGACTCGTTCTAGCAGCTCTACATCCTTCCTAAAATGAGGTCTCCAGGCCTGTACACAGTACTCTAGGTGTGGCCTGACCATTGCCTTGTATAACGGGATAATCACCACCCTCTCCCTGCCAGCAAAATTCCTATATATCATTGACAAGGCTCCATGACCTGCCCTGGCAGCTCCTCTGCATTGCTCAGCGAACATCATATTTGACTGCACAATTACCCCCAGGTCTTTTTCACTTTCCACTTCCCTGAGCGTAGTACCACACAGTTGGTACGTTTCTCTTCGGTATTGCTACCCATATGCAGTACTTTGAATTTGTCACTGTTTTTAAATCGAGAACTCGTTTTTCCCATTTTAAAACAGCGGGATGGAGGTATAAACTACTTAAGCTAAACGCCCCCCTCCTCGACGACACAAAACAATCAGAAAAGGAAGTTGCCTCCAGGAACATCTGGAAATGATTCCAACCACTTGAAATGTAGTAGTAGTCGTTGTAGTACGGTTTTAGGAGCATCAGCGACTAAGGCAATATTGGTCCGTGTATACCGACTGTAAATTGCATGTGATCTATGATCGATTTTCGGGTATTGTACGAAAAACCGAGTTTCCGGGAGAAAAACCATGCTATCCTCGCCTCAGACCGACTAATTCAGCCACGTTATGAAAACGGGTCGTAAATAACTCACGTCATCGACGGGACTCGAACCCAGATGTTTTCCACCCGTTATGGGGTGGACGGCAATCCTAACAACATGCTACCCATGAGAGCTGATATGTAGTCTTGTCATGTCGTTCTCTAGTTTGGTTTATTCGTGGAACCGTATATAAGATTTTTCATTTGTGGGATGAAACCTCTGACCTTTATTAGTTGAACAATGAAACCTCTCCTGAAAACTAGTTTATGAGAAAAAAATCGTGAAAGATAAAGGAATCATAAATCATAAAAATTATAAAAATCGTTAAAAAAATCAGAAACTATAAAAATTGTTTTCGTTCTGGTAGAAATTTTCACTTATATCACTTATGCCGCAAATACTAGAAGAGAGTCGATACAAATTTCTATCTATACATTAAAAAGTTTTCCTCCTCCTATTGATATTTATTCGACGAAATGGAAGAAGAGGGCGAGGCAATTACGTCACTAGAAATGCAATTAATTATTGACAACTTCCTCCATAACGTTCACCAACCTCGTGCACGTGATGTACTGCCTAACGTTTCATGTTCCATTGTAATGTGTTTTGTATATTAATGAATATTGTATATTTGTAAATACCGTTGTTTTTTATTTTGTAAATATTTATATAATTTGTAAATTAAATATTTTAGTCTTGTTCTTTCGGATGCAACAATATTCCTCATGTATTATGGAACCCGAAGAAAAGTCCTTTTCCTAAGTGACCTATGTAAACGCAGGTAAATAATTACATTGACTGAAGTCCAGTATAGTAAACAGCGGCAACTGTTTACTTCGATGAAAGCCCGAAAGACGGCGATAATTGACAGGTGAAGATAACTCCCTTTTCTGATTGTTTTGTGTCATTGAGGAGAGGGGGAAAGGCTTAGCTTAGGTACGATGTTTATACCTTCATCCCGCTGTTTTAAAATGCGAAAACGAGTTCTCGATTTAAAAATGGCGGCAAATAAGGGGGAAACATCCTAGGCATATCAACCTAGGAGGACAGTGGGCGGGGAAAGCAGTGGCATTTGCCAATCACTGCCTTGTGCCTCTCCGTTTGTCGAAATATCGGAGTCATAACTTGTCAGTCACTGCTTTCCCAATGTTTTGCTTGCCGCCATGTTGGAGGGTGTACACCGTCTGGGAGTTTTCCGTGTTATTTATTCGATCTTGAGAATGCCGCTCGCTACAAATGCACAGATAAATAATTACATACCCCAGGGGTTCTCATTTGGTGAGTATGGGCTTGGGACACCCAGGGTCCTGAGATGGATATCTTCATTTTTATCTTTCTTGCCTTCCTGGTGATTCCCTTCTACTTTTCTCTCTCTCTCAGGGTAATTCAGAATTTTTTTTTTTTTTTTTTTTTGGCTGGTGCAGCATAAGCCTCAGGCTTCCTTGCACCATATGGCTAATAATAATAACAATAATAATAATTGGTCATTTCCTGATTAGATATCGACCAGTGCGCTTCGACAGGGTGTCTAGGTAAAACTAGAAAAGATTTGACTTACTCCGTATACCTGACAATTTTACGTATAAAAGCGGAGGTGGCGAAGTCCCCCCCCCCCCTAGTTAATATTAAGAATACATCAACAGGTTTCAGTTATATTAAAAAATATATATGTATGTGTGTGTATATATATATATATATTTTTTTTTTTGTTGTTGTTTTTTTTTAGGACTATCAGAATTGCTCACTTAATAACTAAGAGAGCAATGATTTTCATTCGTGTTATAAATTTGGTGAATTCCGTTTGTTATTTTTTAAAATTTGCATTTGTGTACTGTCGTTGGCGAAGGTTGCATGGAAAGTGTGGGGGTGCATTTATTTGAGTGTTGTTATTTGTGTTTGATGCAATAATAGGGTTGTGTAGTGTTATTTCAGAAAAACATTGGTATAAATGCAAAACACTTTTTAGTTTTTTTTTTTTTTTTTTTATATATCTCTGCTTCAGAATGTTACCGCTATACTGTGACTTAGAGTTATATGATTTTGACACATGTTTGTATATTAATTGTGCTCGAATTGCAGCTTTGGTGTGTACCAAAGTCAAAACAATTTGTGTAAATGAAACTTTGGATTGCAGTGCTTAAAAATGTCTGGACAACGTCTTTATTACCCTTTATCTTCAGCCGCTGTTAAGATATTAGGCTTTGCACCTGTTTGGTATAGCCAGTTCCTTTTTAAATATTTCGAAACATTTGTGGTAAGTTCTGAATATTTTCAGAAATAAGTGACGCTTCATTTCATATCAAAGCAAGATGAAATATGATCGTATTTTTCTCATAATATACAGGCATCTCCGATTTACTGTGGGGATGTGTCCGGATGAAGGCGGAGTTTATCGAAATGTTTATAAACTATGTACGTTTGTGTTGTAAAGGGAAAATGTGTTCTCGTTGTCAGATATTTTCGTTCACATAATTTACACCTTAAATAAAGTAGGTGAGCTAGATTACTCATTTGTTTACAAATGAGTAGTTTGGGGAGAAGCATTTCAATTAATCACTAAAAACAAAATTTAAACAGATCAGTGCTGGAAAGCTCTAAAAATGCAAATATATATCGCACAATATACTTTAACACATTGTTTATCTATACGGTGTAATAAACGTATTTGTATTGTTTTGGTAATATCAGTCGTACCAAATTAATCATGTTATATAAGTCAAGGGTGGAAGTCTGGGTATGGTGCATTATTAGTCACTATTTGCTTTGCTCATCAGACAACCAACCAGCTTCGATTGGTTCCATTTATTTGTCATTGAAATGTCCATTTAACTCTACATGTATTTTCATGGTGTGGTATCGATCACTGTTTTTTCGAACATTCACATTTAATTGCATTGTTTTTCAGTAGAAAAAAAAGAAGTGCAAAACCAAATGTTTGAATAATCAGTCACCATTGCTTTGCTTGCTGTGAGTACAATGCAGTGATGACCAATATTGCACCAGTAGTCAGTGGCGAAAACTGAATTCCCCTTCACCAGTGTACATTTATGTTTTACAGTGAAATCATGTCAATCACCACTGCTTCTACTGCATTCCCTCCTCCCATTAATATTAAAGTATATACTTTTCATTAGGAAAGAAGGACATTATCATGTGTTGAATTATCACTCACCATAGCTTCACCCTCTATACAAGTAAAGCAGCAGTGAATGATTTATTGAGATAGTAAAATCAACTTCAATGCTCCTTGCAGACATGTCAGGAATCTTATGCTGTTTCACCTTGACACCTCTACCACTGAACAGAATCAGCAAATTGGCAAATGACTCTCTCATTGACTTTTTTGACAACTCCCAATTACTGATGAACTCCATCCGCAAGTTTGCCTCTTCTCTTGAACTTCGAAGTGACTAGCTCTCATCTAATTACTGTAGTTTATTATTATTATTTGTTCTATTATTTTTCTATTGTCTAATTAATTAATTTATTATTTGTTTTACCAGTAACTTCACTTAATGCATACCTCTTTTGTATATATGATTTTAATGTCGTGTGAATCTATATCAATGTTTATCTTACTGTTGGATTTCTTATTATTGTTATCAATTGTGTTCATCGTTCTGCTTTCAGATACACTGTTAACGGTTACCTGTTGTGTATCTTGTTATTAATAAAAATATATCTTTAGTTGTGTGGTAAATTAGCTTTTTATTCTCAGAAGGCCTTGAAAGATAGTACAGATGTCTCAGATTTCAAAACCAAATTATCACAATGGAAACTAACCAAAAAACAAAAGATGAATTGAGCGACAGATGAGGTTTACAGAAAAGTGCAATGCATAATTTATTATTATTATAAGATGTATGGTGCAAAGAAGCCTGGGGCTTATGCTGCACCAGCCAAAAAAAAAAAAAAAAAAAAATTTCCTTGTTACCCTGAGAGAGAGAGAGTCAAAAATAGAAGGGAATCACCAAGAAAGAAAAGAATGATGATATCCAGCTCAGGACCCTGGGTGTGCCAAGCCCATATTCACCCTGGGGTTATATCTACAAAAAAAAAAAAAAAAAAAAAAGTTAACTACAGCCAGTGGTCTGGTGATTCTGCCACTTGATATCGTGCCAGTAACATTTGAAAATTATTTGGATTGGGTCCAGTCTTTATTTTACCAAAATGAATTTTCCATTCATTTTTGTAAAATAAATGCAACTGATAACTGCAGTTATCTTGATCAGTTTATGTAGTAAAACTTGGTTGTGTCTTAATTAATAGTTCATTTTAATGTTTTATGTATTGTTGAATAATTATTTGTATAATAAAGGAAAAATATGATTTCACAGAATAACAAACAGATGAGGAGGGGGGGAGTTGCGATGCAACTCCCCCCAGAAACAAATGCTTATTGGTCACCATTGCTTTGTGCTCATAGCAAGCAAAACAGCAGTCAGTGAGTGATAATTTAAAGATTTGTTTTTGTCTTTCCTCTGCTTTCTTTTCTAACAGAAATACAATATACTTAAATTAATGGCAAAAAAGTGAAGATGGAGCAACAGTGACTAACATGATTTCACTGAAAAACGGTAACATGTAGGGAAGAAAGAAATTCAAAAATGAAACCAGTTGGAAACAGTTTGGGAGGTGGAGTATAATGGCATTCTTTCTCCTCACTATGTAGGTATGCAGAGAGAATGCCATTAAGCAACAGTAACCGAAAAAACATCAGTGCCAAAGTCTGAACAGAGTTTTGTTGCTACTTCTCTTATACAGCTCATTATAGCAACACAGATGATAACTCAGTTTTTGACTAAGGTTGCCGCTTCACTTTGTAGTTCGGTCATCTTCAATGAGAATGGCCATTCCTTTCCCAAACACATTGAAGACTTAGTGAATCTTTTTTGTTGTAAGCTGTTTTACTTGTGAGTGGATGCATTTCCTCTTCTTCCTGAATTTGTTGATCCAGCATCCTCACCATATTCACTTCATTGGAGCTAATTCCACATTCAGTCACTGAATTTCAGGACATTGGCAAGTTCCTGAACACTGTTAATACATTCTAGCCTTGTAGCCCAAGTGATATCTTTTTTTTTTTTTTTTTATGAAAACACCAAACATGAAAGGTATCAAAACCTATAGTACTTAGTACCGTGCATGGGTTGAAGGAGAAGTATGGGGAGAGGGGGATGCCGGAAACTTTGCTCTAGAGACTAAACATGGGTTTCACCACTTCAAGCCTCCAATAAGCTAACCACATTGCTACAATATTGTGTATAGACTTCTTAATATTGTATCCCCCTCTCCAGAACTCCCAAATTGATGAATTCACTGATGGATTTCTTCCTCCAGAACTCCCAAACTGATGGATTCACTGATGGATCCTCCTCCAGAACTGCCATACTGATGGCATTGCTGTCTGTCTCGATGATCACCTGTCATGCAGTCCATCAGAGATAACAGGTTTTGAATGAAGATAACTTGTATGTTGCCATCCAGGTCTTCAGTGTTATTAGGCAAATTATAATAAGATGGCAAGGCATGTTGTCAGAAACAAACAAGGCCCTGTTGCTGAGATTTTGTTCCTTACAGAGCTTGATTAAGGGTGAGAAGAAGCAAGTTTCTATTTAGAATTTAAAAATTTTAAATAAAATCGTATTATGTTGAAATGACAATTCAGAGACTGCCTGTATAATGTATTGTTGAATTGTATTTCATTCTTAATGCATAATTTTTATTTTTTAATAAATTTTTTATTAAAAATTTAATTTATCGAAAAATTATCTAAATTTTTATTTATTAATACTCAATTTATTAACTTTCATAAAATTAAATAAATAATAAAAGAATTCATAAATTTATTTTATTTAGCATAATTTCTTAATACCATAAGTATTAATCATATTTTATTAAGGAAAGCAAGTGGTCACTCAGGCCTGGGTTGCAACCCAAGGTGCCACCAAGGATGCATTAATAGTTTTTTTTTTTTTTTTTTTTTTTTTTTTTCAGATCATTTTCATTTCTTTCATCTCTCTCTCTCTCTCTCTCTCTCTTCCCCCCCCCAAGTGCCACAAAACATTCAAATGACCTTGAAGTGGATTGAACAGCTTTTAATTTCCATTTATATATTTAGCATTACATTTCCCTAAATTCCTGTATATTTGGGGGATAGCATTGCAATCTCATTGGTTTTCATTACACAAAAGTGAAATTAAAAGGTTAATGTGGTTCCCAGTTATTTATTATTGTGATGATTTTGCATTGTCTTATTTTTTTCATTAAAGAAATACAAAGTGTCAGTAAAAGATTTTAAAAAAAAGTCAACCATAAATATAGCTCCAAAAATATCTTGGCTCTCAAGATATTTTTGCCAATGTATATATTGTACTGTTTATATATCTTTTATAGATGTTGTCTGGTCATTAGATTCTGTCAGGTGTATGTTCAGTAGATACCTAGAGGATACTTTTTAACCAAAAACTCATTGGGCAATAAAAGTAAAACATCACACTGGACATAGTGGCCCAAGATGCCACTGCTTATGGAAATGAAAATTATTTATATATGGGCATATGAAATTCTTTTCCTCATTTACGCTCTTGAACAGGTTTCGTAATTTTTTAGATATAACTCTACATATAACCCACAATTAGCAAACAAGGTTATTTGATTATATCCAAATAGTGAGTTATGCATTTTGTTTGTTCACATTAATGTGGTACCATAAATTAGGATAATATTTTTGTTGTCTATTCTTTAAAATTCCTCTGATTTATATGGCTGTTGCAAAGTATAAATGGAAGATTCATATTTCATTTTTTGAATGATGTAAAAAAAAGTAGCTGCTTATGATCTGGAGAAACAGGATCTCATAAACTTAACTGTGATTAAGGAAATTGGCAAACAACAACGTTTTACTGTATACAGTTTTACAACGCCTGGACAAAAAATAATCTGTATAGCCCCTTAAAAATATTAACTAAAATACTTTTAGTTAATATTTTAAGTATTTTGTAAATACTATAAATATGCCAATATTTAAACATTCTTTCATTAATTGCATAAATTGTTTTGAGTTCTTAATATCAGATGAAGTGTGGTGTTACCTGTGCTGCCATTCAGGTTGTTTGATATAAAATCTGATTCTGGTAACATGATATAGTTTTGATTACTAAGTAGTTATCAACTTTATTTGATTGTGAGCAACATTGCCATATCAATTTAGCATTTGTATTTAATTGTACAGCATTAATTGCACATAGCAGTGGTATTTAATTGTACAGCATTAATTGCACATAGCAGTGGTATTTAATTGGATAGCATTAATTACAGTCAAATTGCATGCAGTACATACATCAGATTTCCTACTTCTCACTTGGAAACAAAACATTCAATATTACATTAAATATTAGTGTTTATCTGAAAATATAACCTAATCTGACCTTTTACACAGGTGAGACTAGGTTAGATTTTCACAGGTGCTCTGTAACAGTAGGTGCAGTGATGGCAAACCAGTGGTGTGCATACTATAAGAGGCATACATAAAAAAATTCAGTGGGCACATGTCCACTTGTAAATAGTTTATACCTTAAAAAGTATTTTTATTTAAGATACAGCGCAACCTCAATATATCACACCTCTTCGAACCGCATGTTCAGATATACCATGGGCAAGATTTCCCCTCTTGGAATTATGAAAAAAAAAGTAGTGTATATACTCATATCTACTGTACATCCTACTACTGTGTTCCAAGAGGGGAAATTAACTAAAAATTGGCTGTATATTTGCTTCAATGTATTCAGTTGCAGAGTAATTTTTGTAAACAACAGAGCTTGTCAGAAACTAATTACTGTACACACCCAGTTTCTCCCTTCAGCCAGAGATGCAATAAAAGAGTATATCAGTGGAATACTAATTACAGACAGCTACCTCTGGAGGGAAATATGGCTACCATTCATCAAGTGCATTGCATTAGTTACAAAGTAAATTTTTCTAAACAACAGCACATAACATCCTTTCTTTGACTAGAAATTACACTTAGGATAGCAAAAACTGCGGACTAAGCTAGACAAGAATATACACGAACTGACAAGTGATTTATGGAGAAATCATGTGACTTCACTTTGGCACTATGATAGGCCAGACAGTTAGGTTTTGATTTAGTTTTCTCAAAACACAGTAAATTCTAGGGCATCAGAAATTAATATGCAGCAAAATTAATAAATCAGTTGGACTAAAGTAATGGCCACCAAAAGAAAAAAAAATTATGCAGTTGAAGAAAAGTTAAGAGTGGCAAAACAAAATGCAGTATATTTCACGATTGTGGAATTCCAAAAGGCACGATATGTGATTGGATGAAACAGGAAGAAAAATAGCATTCATTTGTAGACACTGTAAAGATGAAGTAGGCCTCCAAAGAAAGAAAACTAGACTTAGCATTGGCATTAGCATTAGTAGAGGCATATGATGCAAGAAAGCAAGCTTATTCAGCATCAGCCAAAAAAAAAAAAAAAAACACACCACTCCAATTTCACCCCTCCGTTCGTTCGAAATACCTGTCCAGTTGAGCTTTAAATTTGTTTAGGCTATCAACTTCAACAACAAGTGATGGAAGTCGGTTCCACCAACCAACCACCCGCTGGCCAAAGGCAAATTTCCGCACATCTATCTGACATCCGTCCTTTGAATTTATGCCCTCTGAGGTGATTATTCTGAGCAAGATGAAGAATCCCATTGGCATTGAGCATGCTCAAACCATTCAAAGCCTTATACACCTCTATCAGATCACCTCGCCGGTGCCTAGTCTCCAGACTCTGTAATTTGCAAAACTTAAGCCTTTCTTCATAAGAGCAACCCTTTGTTCCATTCACTAATCTTTGCCCTTCTCTGTACCCATTCCAGCAGCTCTACATCCTTCTTGAAATGAGGCCTCCAGACCTGTATACAGTACTCAAAATGTGGCCTAACCATTGCCTTATACAAGGGAATAATCACCTCCTTATCCCTGCTAGAAAAATTCCTGTATATCATTGACAAGACACCATGAGCTACTCTTGCAGCTCGTCTGCACTGCTCAGAGAACTTCATATCTGCCTGCACAATTACCCCCAGGTCCTTTTCATTCTCCACCACTGTCAGTGTAGTACCGCAGAGTTGATACGTTGCTCTGGGGTTACTGTTTCCCATATGTAGTACTTTACATTTGTCAATGTTAAACTTCATTTGCCACCTCTCAGCCCATCTGTTCAACCTTTCCAGATCCTGTGGCCTAACCATTGCCTTATACAAGGGAATAATCACCTCCTTATCCCTGCTAGAAAAATTCCTGTATATCATTGACAAGACACCATGAGCTACCCTTGCAGCTCGTCTGCACTGCTCAGAGAACTTCATATCTGCCTGCACAATTACCCCCAGGTCCTTTTCATTCTCCACCACTGTCAGTGTAGTACCGCAGAGTTGATACGTTGCTCTGGGGTTACTGTTTCCCATATGTAGTACTTTACATTTGTCAATGTTAAACTTCATTTGCCACCTCTCAGCCCATCTGTTCAACCTTTCCAGATCCTGTTGCAGCAGCATAGCGTCAGTAGTGGCCTTAACAACCTTGCCAACCTTTGTATCATCTGCGAACTTGGACATTAAACTTGATATCCCATCATCAATATCATTCATAAACACCGAAAACAACAACGGACCCAACACTGAACCCTGAGGAACTCCACTAATAACATTAGTCCACGTTGAGCAGTGTCCATTGATTACCACTCTCTGTCTTCTGCCACTCAACCATCCCCTTATCCATAGCAGCAATTTGCCTCCAATGCCACACTGCTCCAATTTGTGCAGCAGTCTTCCATGTGCAACAGTATCAAAAGCCTTTCTAAGATCCAAATATATAATATCAAAGTTATTCCCTGCATCCAGTTCTTTTGTGACTACATCATAGTATCCAATCAAATTGGTCAGGCAAGACCTGCCCTTAACAAAACCATGCTGCGTCTGAGCTATAACTGAATTCTTGTCTAGATGATCCTGCAGTGCTTCTTTAACCAGTGCCTCCATTAATTTACCTGGAACAGAAGTTAAACTAACAGGTCTATAATTACTTGTGTCAGCCTTTGATCCTCCTTTGTGAATTGGGGTTACATTTGCACATCTCCAGTCTATGGGTACCTCCCCTAAGTCCAAAGAAGCTCTCATAATTATGGCTAGGGGTTTGCTTACTTCCTTTGCTGCCTCCTTTAATATAACTGGATAGATCCCATCCACCCCAGGTGCCTTTTTTATGTTTATCCTCAACAATCTCTCCTCCACTTTCCTCTCAGTTATTACAAAATCATCCAGCTCACTGCCAATGTTTACTTTACCTACATCATTCTCCTTCCTGAATAACTCCTCATGCGTGAATGTAGATGCAAAATACTCGTTTAGATTGTTAGCCACCTGAGGTGGATCCTCAACTGTTGAACCATCAATATCCAGTGGACCAATCTGATTCATCCCTTTCCTTCTTGAGTTTAAATATGTAAAGAACTCTTTTCTGTTTTTCTTTGCATCCTTTGCCAAGAATTTTCCGTAGTCTGCCTTTGCCTGCCTAATCTCCTTTGTGACTTGGTTACAGACCAACTTATATCTATCATAGGCTTCCATGTCACCCATTAATTTGTATGTATCCCATGCATTTTTCTTCTCTGCCACATGTCTCATTAGTTCATCTAACAACCATTTAGGCCTAAACCTTGAACAATATTTCTTAGTTGGTATGTAAAGCCTGGTAGCCTCCAAAATTAGTTCCTTGAATGCTTCCCATTTTGAGTTTGCTGTTGGTAACATCGTCAGTTGGTCCCACTGCATAGAATTTAAATACTATCTCAGACCATCATAGTCGCTTTTACGAAAACAAAAACCCTTCCCTTTACCTCTGATGGTAGTTACCTCCTTGAGTAAATCCCACTTCAACACACTGTGATCACTGCCACCTAGTGGTTCATTTATCTGCAGATTCTTAATACATGAAGAATCACTACTGATAATCAGATCAAGAGTATTGCTCCCTCTTGTTGCCTCACGAACATGCTGATGTAGAAAACAATCATCCAATAAATCCACAAAAGCCTTGCTAGTGTGCGAGTGACCAACCCACAAATTCCGGTCAGTATCTGGGAAATTAAAATCCCCCATTATAAGACTCTCTCATTTACTGGCCCACTCTATTTCCCTGTACAATATCTTATTATACTCATCAGAGTCATTAGGCCTATAGCACACTCCTACTCTCAATTTTGATTTCCCTATGCTTATGTCACACCAAACTGACTCGACACTGCCCTGTCCATCGATGTCGACTGGCTTCACTTCCTTGGACTTTGTGTTTCTTAACTAATAGCATAACCCCTCCTCCCCTCCTGTCCTGTCTATCCTTTCTATACACATTGTATTCCCCAAATTCCAGTTCCGCATTACTTATATCTGTGTGACACCACATCTCTGATATCCCAACAATATCTGCCTTTGATGTTTTGAGCAATACCTCAAATTCATCAAATTTATTTACCAAACTCCTAGCATTGGTATACACGCAGGTATACATGCACCTGTTTTTATTCTTAGCTACCCTAACACAACCCATGTGTTTACTTGTACCGCAATGACTCCCAGCAGTCTCTGAAATATCCTGCCTCTTGTTTTTCAGGCTTCTGCTCATTTCAATAGATGCAGTGCAAGAATCACTTCCACCTCTGCCAGTGGCTACTGTTAATCTATTAGTCCTTGTATCTCCCCCCAACTAGCAGTTTTCCGACCCACCTAACACTGCCTCGGCAGCATCAGCAAAAATTCTTGCACCCTTTCTATTTAAGTGTATCCCATCCCTGTAGAAGCAATCTCTCCTGTTAACAAGTACAGTCCAGGCTGAAAAAATTTACCCCTTGAGCCTTGCACAATCCCTCCAGGGCTGAATTGATCGACAAGGCTCTCATCATATACTCCCTCCTATCGTGTCTGGGCAGAATTGCAGACACTTTCAAATTCAACCCTAATTCACGGCTTTTTTTCAACAGTGACCTGTACTTGCTAAGTAATTCCGCCGGTCTCCTACTCTTAATATCATTAGTGCCAACATGTACAACTATATCACCTTTTGTGCCCTTAAAAGATGATATCCGCTCTACGTCATCAACCTTTGCCCCAGGCAGACATACCCTGGTCCTATTCCACCTATCCTTTTTACAAAGCATGTTCCCCCGTTTCCCTGACAATAGAGTCACCAACAACTACTAGTTCCTGTGGGACCAGCGCATTCTGCCTAGGGGGCTGCCTCTGTGTTGCCTGATGACCAAGTGCAAGCTCTGGCGTTGATGTGGGCAGCTGAGAGCTTGATGGGCCCCTCAATTTATTTCCTTCGAGGGCATCCACCATGTCCTTCAAGCTCTCATAAAGGCCCATAACAACGCTGTGTTGTCACCTGATTTCCTTGCACTCCTTACATCGTGCACACACAAAGACATCCCCCTTGGCAGTATCATGTCCCGTACCCGACTGCTCCGCAAACATCAAGCAAACAGTGCATTTTAAAAGACTGTGATTCAGAGGGCAACTGCCCCCCTCAGTTCTCCCCTGAACCACAGCACTCCCATTAGCTTGAGCCTTTTGCTTTGCTGCTCTGGTCAGAGTCATGATTCCGATTTAATTCAATAAAATTTCAAAACAAAAATTAAATCCTTAAGTTATATCCCAAAACAGTTATGTTTTATATATATATATATATATATATATATATATTTTTTTTTTTTTTCGGTATCTAGTGTTTTCTACGAGTTCCCTTTATACAACTTCCGTATCACGTGTACCACTATAGTTATGTATTAATTATTTGTTACGATTAAGTCGTTATATATATATAGAGTTAAAAATACAATTTAATTGACAATAAAGTTTATCAAGATTAATAGATTTACTGATTAATCGACAATATTATATTATGCACTATACTACACTAAGCTTATGCTATCGTGTAAAAATGGCGGGAATTCTCGAACGGTACTTCTACGGACTCGTAAGTATTGATTAGCTTCCAAATCTCGCTATCTCAATTTAGAATAAACTAAGGATCCTGACTAGGTCTATAATCTACTTATAGAAGATAATTTGATATAACAATTGGTTAATAAATCGACTAAATTTGGTTAAAAAAAAAGACCTCTCGTTCAATTTGTAACACGTGGATTTGATACCATTACCGATACTAAGTAATACCTACAAAATCTCTGTCTAAGTTAAACTTTAAACTAAGTATCGTAACTAGGAATATAAAGCTACTCTAGAAAATAAGTTAATATGACAATTTAAGCTAATAAATCAGAAAATAAATCTGGAAAAACTTCTCTATTCCAAGAGCTTCAAGGAGCTACGCCCGCACAGGCTAACCTCGCACCCAGACTTTGTGAAGACAGTGATGTGGACCAATGCTAATACAAATGGTTTCTACAGAAGCATAGTGAAAGAGTACTGATAAATGGGGTAATTTTGAAAACACAGGCACTTAAATTTTGTAAGGTACTTGGTGGAGATGACAATACCTTTAAAGCGTCTGATGGGTGGCTTTGGAGATGAAGGCTCATCATGAAATATCCCAGGTTAGTCTTGTAGGCGAACCTGCATTTGGTGACATGACAACAACAGAGGTGTTTTCTGAATTTCTGCATGATGTGATTTAAGGTGGTGAAGTCACAGATGAACGTGCTTAAAACATTGAAGTCTCTGATGCTTTAAGCATGTCAATATGAAATGTCTAGCTGTGATTTATAAAAATTAAGAAAAGACTCTGTTACTATTGGATCACTGCCCAATTCATCTTTCAAAGTCCTGAAATTGAATGGTAGTAAGATCAGAGTTATGTTTCTGCCAGGAAACACAACTGTACTAATTCATCCCATGAATCAGAGCATTATTTGAGCATTCAAAGTCTGTTATTGTGGCAAACTCCTTGCTGGTGTTGTGACTTAAATTCAAGTTCTAGAATTTCTGAAAACTATTAACACTGAAACACATTGCATATAGTATTGGATTAATGGTGGAGAAAGTAAGCTTACCAGCAATTGAAAACTGCTGGAAAAATTGTATTTGAAAAGATGTCACTAACAATAACTTTGAATTAGCAGCATTTTCAAAACAAGACGCAAAGGCTGCATGTAACGTACTTTACAGCAGTCTGAGAAAATGGCCTGGCTGTTTGGATTGGGGTGGAAGTGGAAGCTTCCAATTGAGAAAGAAATAGCAGCCTCTGTTAACAGAGAAAAGACAATCGACAAACTAAAGGCCAGTGACATAGGGGGATAATGTGGATGACTCATACATTGGTGTGCAAAACTTAAGGACCAACACTATTTCTAGTGCACATGCAAAAATTTGAATCGTGATGAGAGGGCTCACATAAACAGGTAAAAGCAGCAGTTTGGCAGTTATGGGCAAATTACCGAATGGGTGAACATGATTGTTACAGACGTTCAATTGGTTTCATACAGTGATACAGACAACATCTGGATGACTTTACCCAGGGTCGAATAATTGGGAAGCTCAAGGAAGGTCGAAATGTGAGGAGTGTGGCTGCAGGTCGTCCACAAAAAACAATGGCCAATGACGACCGCTATGTACTCCTATAGGCCAAGAGGAACCGACACCAGACTGGGATCCATTGCAAACCAGCTGCACAGGATGCAGGATATTGCGATTTACTGTGGCCAGGTGACTCCACAAAGGTGGACTGTTTGCCTGACAGCCAGTATGCTGTGTCCCTTTAACACCTGCCCATCGAAGACACTATTTACAGTGGTGCATTGAACACAAGGACTGGACAGCAGCACAATGTGATAAGGTACTCTTTATCGCATTGCAAGATGAGAGTAGATTCAGTCTCAGCAGCGATTCTGAACGTCAGCTAATCTGATGAGAGGTTGGCACACGGTATCACCTCGCAAACATCACTGAAAGGCATCGATATGGCGGTTAAGGTGTTCTCGTCTGGGGAGGCGTCTTGGATGGACATACACAACTCCAGATACTGGAAGGCGGTACTGTAACCAGTGCACGCTATTGTACTGAGGTAATCCTTCCCACGTGCATCTGTTCCGAGGTGCCATTGTCCCCGAGTTCGTGTTTATGGATGATAACGCCACACCCCATTGCACTGCAGCTGTTGATATACTTTTGGAAAGTGAGGACATTGTTCGTATGGATTGGCCTGCCCATTTCACCGATCTAAATCCCATCGAACACATATGGGACGCTCTGGGGAGACTCCTAGTGGCACATTCACACCCATACCCACCAGAAAATGTTCACCAGCTGAAGATTGCATTGACAGAGGAATGGACGATGTTACCGCAAGAACTTATCAACAACATTGTTCTAAGTATGGACAAGTGGTGCTGTTTGTTTGTTATTTGGTTTTCAGGAGCATTAGCAACTAAGGCCATATTGCTCCGAGGATATGCAGTGGTCATTCCCTGACCTTTCCGCATCCTCCGTATTTGGTGGGCACGGGCTCAAACCCCGGTCTAATCAAGAAGCATGTGCTATGCACTGCTGCTCATGCCCATCTGGCTACCGAGGTGTCACAGGTGGTGCAAAGCCTGCATCAACATTAGGGGTGGCCGTATCTCCTGTTGAGGACCACCTCTTCCTTTTGTTTCATCTTTGGCAGTGATGCATCTGTATCATGGCAGCCAGTGCTATGTTGCAATTTTTGAATGAAGTCCCCCTGTACCGTTTTGTTTCCATTGTTGTGTCGGTGTTGTTTCCTTCATTATTTCTGTACCTCACGAGGTTCCTTTGGTATACTTTTCCCATATCCAGGCCACTCCTATGAGAAGCTACAGGTGAAAACCGGACTGGTCCTTAAGTTTTACACACCAATGTATAAGGAAAAACACCAGAAATTAACAAAGTGCTTGAAAACATTAATGAGGTGATGATGTGGTTAGAACATCAGAGTGATAGTGAACATTTTCATTTATTGCATCTGACTGCTATTATGAATTATGTACTGAAAAAACACCGTGATCAGTTCTGGCAAAATAAATTATCTGACTATTTCAGAACAGATGGATAAAATGGAAGTGCATAACAGCATTGTGTATTAGTAGAATATAAATGGAATGATGTAAACTTTTATTCTTTGTCCTTTAGTCTGTATCTGATAAAGCATTAGTAAATAAAGTATGGTATTTATATACTAATTAAAATGTATTATGTTTAAAAAAAATTTTGCATTTATATCATTACTCGATGTTAACCTGGCAGTAGCATCACATTGCCTGATAGGTCCTACAGGAAAATATTTAATCCTCATACTCACTGGTTGGGTATTAGTAGTTGTTTCTGTTTGTATCTTCTTGGTATCTTTAGACTTGTATGTGCTGTTTTTTTTTCTCCATTTATGTGGGTGGACCAATATTTTTGAGGGGGGTCAATAAGGCTATGCAGTATTGTTTGTTACTTCACTGTGTATGACCAAGTACAATTTGTCATGTAGTGAAACACTATTTTTCACAATGGCATGTTTTTCACAGTCCAGACTCACATGTGTGGGCATTATCACAGAAAATAAAAGAAATTCCAGTAGAGTTTATTGCTATAAACATTAAATCAGCTAACCCTAGTGTATTATGCGTTCCAATAAGGGTTTACAATAGTATCCTGAGTTACTAAGAAAAGGCCAGAATATTATCTTGATATGTAGTGTGCATCATGGCAATAAAATTTAATGCTTTGACAGGAGGGGAAGCCAAAAATTGTTGTATTTAAAATTCTGTGAAACGGAAGATGGAGAGACGGACATAGTTGGATGAATTGTGTGTTATGTATGATATTAGCTGTGATACTATATGCTGGCACATGGTGATTTCTTTCTAACGTACTGAATTTAGCAGACATCAGTTTGCAATTGGCAATTTTTAATAACAATACACATGCATGTAGTAATATGCAAAGAAGGCTATTCATGAGAAAAACAAAAATGGTCACAACAAAAAGTGGAAGCACCATATTGCATATTTTCTGTTTCAGTCATGTAGAATTTTCATGTACTGAATGTTACAAGAACTTTGCGAAAAAAAAAAAAAAAAAAAAAGGTTTAAATGATTTCATATATGCAGCATTCATTCATCATTCTACTCCTCCGTTTGGCATGGGTTGAGTCCCTGTTTAGATATCGACCTCCATTGTTGTCAGTCTCTTGAATCTTGATAGGGAACATTTTCATTTATTTGTAGCTCTGAAAGCCTGTGTTTTCCTTTAGGCATTGGAGCCATTCTCTTTTGGGTCTTCCTGGTTGGTCTCTTATCTCCAATTCTTCTTGTCAGTACTACATTAGGCGGCGCCTCCGTAGCCAGGTGGGAAGGAGCAGCAGTGTGTAGCACACGCTTCTTGATTAGACCGGGGTTCGAGCCCGTCACCACCAAATACGGAGGATGCGGAAAGGTCAGGGAATGACCACCGCATATCCCGGAGCAATATGGCCTTAGTTGCTAATGCTCCTAAAAACCAAATAACAAACAACAACAAACTACATTAGGCAGCCTGTGTTGTTTCATTCAGTTCACATGTCCAAACCACCAAAGTTGTTTTTTGTAGATCTGCTCTCTATTATTCTGCCTTCAAAATTTAATCTTTTCTTACTTGTTTATTAGTTTTACATTCTCTCCAATTTTTTTTATTGATTTTCCTTAGACATCTCATTTCAAATGCCAGTATTCATTACATAACAGAATACACAGGCAGAATAGATAGAAATATTTCTTTTTATTTTGTTTCCACTGAAATACATTAATTTCAGGATTTATTCATAAAAATACTTGTTTAATTTGTTATGTTGGAGTAATGCTGAAGTTTTGTGCAATTAATGGCAAATACAAGTACTGCATATGGTTAGCAGTAACCCCAGAGAAATATGCCAGCTGCGTAGTACTACACTCAAGGTAGTGGAGAATAAAAAAAGACCTGGGGTAATTGTGCAGTCAAACATGAAGTTCTCTGAGCAGTGCAGACAGGCAGTCAGGGCAGCTCATGGGGATTTGTCAGTGATATATATAGGAATTGTGCTAGCAGGGATAAGAAGGAGATTATCCCATTGTAAGGCAGTAGTCAGGCCACTCCTTGAGTACTGCATACAGATCTGGTCTCATTTTAGAAAGCATGTAGAGCTGCTGGAATGAGTACACAGAAGGGTAACAAGATTGGTGAGGGGAACAAAAGGTGCTCTTACCAAGAAAGAATTCAGTTCTATAAATTGCAACGTCTGGAGACTAGGCACCTGTAAGGTGATCTGATTGAGGTGTTTGAGAAAGCTCAGTGCTGATGTGTTCTTCCTCTTAATCAGATTACGCACTTGATGGGGCTTAAATTCAGGAAAGACGGTTGCTGAATAGATGTGCAGAAATTTACCTTTAGCCAGTGAGTGGTTGGTCACTGGAACAAACTTGCAATTGTCATTGAACGTTGATAGTGTTAGTTAGTTATTTGGTTTTTAGGAGCATTAGTAACTAAGGCCATATTGCTCTGGGATATGTGGTGGTCATTCCCTGACCTTTCTGCATCCTCCGTATTTGGTGGTGACGGGCTCGAACCCCAGTCTAATCAAGAAGCGTGTGCTACGCACTGCTGCTCCTTCCCACCTGGCTACGGAGGTGCCCCGTTAATAGCGTAAATGAATTCAAAAAATAACTAGATAAACTCTTGAAGAGAATCAGCAAGGGAAATGGGAAGTGTTTTTTTTTTTTTTTTTTTTTTTTTGCTGATGCTATATGAGCTTGCTTTCTTGCATATATGCCACTACTGATGCTAATGCCCCTACAAACTTAAATCTGTCAAATTAATTGTTTCATGTTTCTGTTATCAACATTCTGGAAATTTACGTGTAATTCATAAACTTTTTTTTTTCTCATTAAAACTAATGAGCAGTTTTAGTGGCCAAAAAACAGTATAATACTACTATGTAACTAGCATTAATTTTATCACCATGATGTGACATTTGAAAAAATTTCAATTATTATTAAAAAAAATTAAGAAATAGCATTAGCATTAGTAGAGGCATTTGATGCAAGAAAGCAAGCTTATGCAGCATCAGCCAAAAAAAAAAAAATTTTAAAAAATTAAAAAAAAAAATAATAAATAAATAAAAAATAACCACTTCCACTTCATCCCTCTGTTCGTTCGAAATACCTGTCCAGCTGAGCCTTAAACTTATTTAGGCTATCAACTTCCACGACAAGGGATGGAAGTCTGTTCCACCAACCAACCACCCGCTGGCTAAAGGCAAATATCCTCACATCTATCCTACATCTGTCTTTCCTCAATTTGAATTTATGCCCTCTCAGGTGATTTTTCTGAGCAAGAGGAAGAATCCCATCAGCATTGAGCATGCTCAAACCATTCACGGCTTTATACACCTCAATCAGATCACCTTGCCGGTGCCTAGTCTCCAGACACTGTAATTTGCAAAACTTAAGCCTTTCTTCGTAAGAGCACCCCTTTGTTCCATTCACCAATCTTGTTGCCCTTCTCTGTACTCGTTCCAGCATCCCTACATCCTTCTTGAAATGAGGCCTCCAGATCTGTATAAAATTAATCATTGCAATCAATCGGTAAAAGGTCAGCCAACCACATTTCAAAAAACCAAATATTTAAAATATTCAAGTCTGGAGCCTGCCAAGCCACACAATATCACTCGTGTCAATTATACTACTCCAGGTTAAGCTTTTTAGTCTGTCAAAATAACTGGTTAATTGAGTTGGCCAGTCCTTTTTATCTTGATCCTGATGTTGGTTCATGACATGATGCATTAAAAGTAGATTTGCAGGGTTCCCATTCACCTGGAAGGAAACTCAAGGAATTTGAAAATTAGACTCCCCAACATTATTTTTACCTCCACTAAAATGTCAAAGTTTCGTGCCACAATTTCTGCATATGAGATGTGACAATAAAGTTCCTGGACTGGTACATAAAAAGAAACAATGGGAAGTAGCTCAAAAATGATTTTATTTTTATTAAAGTAATTGTCGCCTGATTGAATGCACTTATAACACCATTCTAAAAGTTTCTGGAAAGAGTCAGCAAAGGAGTCCAAAGAGATGATGATCAGTTCATCGGTTACGTTTTTATGTTCTCATAAATCCTGAAATCTCTTTCCTTTGAGAGGAGTTTTCACCCTGGGAAAAGGGAAGTCTACTGCGAGCCAGATTGGAAGAGAAGGGCAGATAGTTGATCTGTACAGTGCCATGTTTTCTCATAAATGTCTTCTCAAGTTTAGAATGGGTGGTTGCATTGTTGTGCAACAAGAACCAGCTGCCTTTATCTCAAAATTGTGGCCACACCCTGGAAATGCATTTCAATAGTCTTTGAAGCACCTGTACACAAAATGCAGTATAATATACTGACTTGCTCAGCATGCATCAATATGTCCACTTTTCATTGGATATTATTCTCAAACTGAATAAACCTGTCTAGTAATAGGCATACAGTGTAAGGAAGCCACAGGCAAATCTCCAGTTGACCTTTGAATTTATTCAGACTGTCAGCCTCAACTACCTATGAAGGCAACCTGTTCCTGCAATCAACGACTCTCTGGCTAAAAGAAAACTTCCCACAGTCTAGTCTCAACCTCTTTCTCTATAGTTTGAATTTATGCCCACGAGTTCTGGAATTCTCTATAACAGTGAAAATGCCACTGTTCATTTTTTCATTTTACCAAACCCTCTGAGCCTTATAAACCTCAATCAGGCAACATATGAAGTGCCTGGTTGTTGCCAAGCTCTGTAGCCCACATATTCAGAGGGTTTCTTCAGGTGGTTGCCCTTTTGCTGATCTCACCATTCAAGTTGCTCGTATTTGCACCCTTTCAAGAAGCTCAATCATCATTTTTTCAAATGAGGTCTCCATTCTTGAACCCATTTGTCCAAATGTGGTCTTACAAAATGTGGCTTTATCCAGTGGAACCTCCATATCTCTACAGGATAATTAGCATTATCATTAGCATTAGTAGACGCATATGATGCAAGAAAGCAAGCTTATGCAGCATCAGCCAGAAAAAAAAAAAAAAAAACTTCCACTTCACCCCTCCGTTCGAAATATCTGTCCAGCTGAGCCTTAAATTTATTTAGGCTATCAACTTCCACAACAAGGGATGGAAGTCTGTTACACCAACCAACTACCCGCTGGCTAAAGGCAAATTTCCACACATCTATCCTACATCTGTCTTTCCTCAATTTGAATTTATGCCCTCTCAGGTGATTATTCTGAGCAAGTGGCAGAATCCTATCAGCATTGAGCGTGCTCAAACCATTCAAGGCTTTATACATCTGTCAGATGACCTTGCTGGTGCCTAGTCTCCAGACACTGTAATTTGCAAAACTTAAGCCTTTCTTCCTAAGAGCAACCCTTTGTTCCATTCACTAACCTTGTTGCCCTTCTCTGTACTTGTTCCAGCAGCTCTACATCCTTCTTGAAATGAGACCTCCAGACCTGTATACAGTACTCAAGGTGTGGCCTGACCATTGCCTTATACAAGGGAATAATCACCTCCTTATCCCTGCTAGAAAAAGTCTTGTATATCATTGATAAGACACCATGAGCTACTCTTGCAGCCCATCTGCACTGCTCAGAGAACTTCATATCTGCCTGCACAATTACCCCCAGGTCCTTTTCATTCTCTACCACTGTCAGTGTAGTACCACAGAGTTGATACATTGCTCTGGGGTTGCTGTTTTCCATATGTAGTACTTTACATTTGTCAATGTTAAACTTCATTTGCCACCTCTCACCCCATCTGCTCAACCTTTCCAGATCCTGTTGCAGCAACAGCATAGCGTCAGTAGTGTCCTTAAAAACCCTGCCAGCTTTTGTATCGTCTGCAAACTTGGACATTAAGCTTGATCATCATCAATATCATTTATAAATACAGAAAACAATAATGGACCCAATACTGAACCCTGAGGGACTCCACTAATAACATTAGTCCATGATGAGCAGTGTCCATTGATTACCACTCTCTGTCTTCTCCCCCTCAACCACCCCTTTATCCATAGCCACAATTTGCCTCCAATGCCACACTGCTCCAATTTGTGCAGCAGTCCTCCATGTGGAACAGTATCAAAGGCTTTTCTAAGATCCAAATATATGATATCAAAGTTATTCTTTGCATCCAGTTCCTTTGTGACTACATCATAGTATCCAATCAAATTAGTCAGACAAGACTTCCACTTAACAAACCCATGCTGTGTCCGAGCTATAACTGAAGTCTTGTCTAGATGACCCTGTTTTTGTATGAGATTTTTTTCTGTGACATTATAATGATGGGTTTGCCACTTGGATTCAGATCTGTTGGGAGGCAAGAATTCTTAGAGGCTTCTGTAGTTGAGAGTGTCATTAGCTGATCTCAGATGGAGCAAATAAGGTTTTCCACTGGAGGTATTTTAGGTTCATTGCTCCAAACATTATGCAAATTTGTCTTGAACACACATTTTTTAATTTCATAATATTGATTAAAAAACCATTATGAATGTTTCATATTGTTGTCATAAATGTTATTAGCATTAGCAGAGGCATATGATGCAAGAAAGCAAGCTTATGCAGCATCAGTCAAAAAAAAACCAAAAAAAAAAAACCGCTCCCATTTCACCCCTCTGTTCATTCCAAATACCTCTCGAGCTCAGCCTTAAATTTATTTAGGCCATCAACTTCCACAACAAAGGATGGAAATCTGTTCCACCAACCAACTACCCGCTGGCTAAAGGCAAACTTTTGCACATCTATCCTACATATGTCTTTTCTCAATTTGAATTTATGTCCTCTCAAATGATTATTCTGAGCAAGAGGAAGAATCCCATCAGCACTGAGCATGCCCAAACCATTCAAAGCTTTATATACCTCAATCAGATCACGTCGCAGGTGCCTAGTCTCCTGTCTCCTGCTTATTCTGTCCACATACTGTTTATGTTGCACCTGCTACTGGTGTTATACTAATAGCATTAGTATTTAGGCAAGCCACTCAAGATAATACATTTTTGCCCTTTGTGCATGCAGCAATTCTTTCCTTTCCTCAGTTTTTGCCTGGTGTGTCCTGAATTTTGCCTGGCTAAGTCAATAGTGGAAGTTAGAGTGGAAGCAGAGGGTGCTAAGAATCTCTGGGTACGACCAGGCTGCCATGCACGGAAACTGAACTTGGCCTGTTATAACGTAAGAACACTCATCGGTGAAGACAGAATATTAGAGCTGGAAAAGGAATTAGAAAATGTGAATTGGAATATCATCGGTTTGGCTGAAACAAGAAGAAGAAATGAATCACTCATAAGTTTATCAAGTGGAAATCTGCTGTACACCAATGGAAACAGTGAAAGGAGAGAAGGTGGAGTTGGGTTTCTGGTCCATAAAGATTTTAAAAACAACATTTTGGAATTTAAAAGTACATCACCAAGGGTGTCAAGACTAATACTCAAGATTTCTAAGAGGTACAAGCTAAAGGTTATAATGATTTATGCACCAACATCGAGCCATGGTGATGAAGAGGTTGAAGAAATGTACACCGAAATTGAGAGTCTTCTAGATGAGCAGAAAACTCACTACACTATTATTATGGGAGACTTCAATGCTAAGGTTGGAAAAAGACAAAACAGCGCAGAAAGGGGAACTATAGGAAATTTTGGATTTGGTGAAAGAAATGAAAGAGGTGAAAGACTTGTGGAATTTGCAGAATCTCAAGGACCGTCAGTAATGAACACTTTTTTAAAGAAAAGGGTAAACAGAAAGTGGACATGGAAGAGTCCAAATGGATTAACAACTAATGAAATCGACTTCATCCTCACTAACAGAAGATATATTGTGAATGATGTTACCGTCCTGAATAAGGTAAATGTTGGAAGTGATCACAGAATGGTAAGATGTACACTTGATATAGATGTAGGAAAGGAAAGGAAAAAAACTGACTCGAGTAAATAATACAAAGGTCTTTGAGATAACAGAAGAGGAGAAAAAGCAGTATGTACTGCAACTTAAGAACAAATATGAGCTTCTGCAAACTGCTGAGGACCAAGATATCGACGAGGAATATTACAACTTTTTGAAAGTGATAAAGCCCAAGAAACCTATAGGGAAAAAGAAATCCAAAGAAGAAAAAATTAGTCAAGAAACACTTGTCATGATGAACCGAAGACGACAAATGAAAAGCAAGAAAAACACTGACAAGGAGAAAATTGAGTATACTGAGTTATGCAAAGCCATTAGAAAGAGACTCAGAGAGGACATAAGAAGATTTAACACAAGAAAAGTAGAACAAGCATTAAGGGAAAACAAAGGATTTAAATCAGCAGCCATGAGCAGTAATACAGAAAGACAAATGATACTGAAACTGAAGAATAGCGATGGTGTACTTATAAACAGCAGAGAAGGCATAATTCAAAAAGCAGAAGACTACTATAGAGAATTATACAAGGAGCAGGGGAATGATGCCAGCAGTGGGGAAGATGGATTGCAAAGTAGCAACACATACGACATACCCAATATTCTTCCTGATGAGGTAGAACATGCATTGAAGAAAATGAAGAATCAGAAAGCCCCGGGGGAAGATGAAGTTACTGTAGAGTTGTTAATGTTGGGAGGAAGAGACATAACACAAAAACTGGCAAGGCTCTTCACAAAGTGCATTAGAAAAGGTGTGACGCCTAAGCAGTGGAATAATGCAATCATAGTTTTGCTGCATAAGAAAGGAGATAAATCAGAAATTGGAAATTATAGACCAATTAGCTTGTTATCCCACATCTACAAGTTGTTCACGAGGGTTATTACTAACAGATTAGAAAGAATACTTGATGAGAATCAACCGAAAGAGCAAGCTGGCTTTAGGACAGGATTCTCAACTATGGATCACCTTCACGTAATATCACAGCTAATGGAGAAAGCAAATGAATATAAAACACCATTATGCCTGGCATTTGTGGATTATGAAAAGGCATTTGACTCCATACAGCATAAGGCAATGTTTTGGGCACTGGAAAGACAAGGCATTGATACCCCATATATTATGATTTTGAAGAAAATATACGAGAGTGCTACCTCCTTTATTAGACTAGACAAAGACAGTAGGAAATTTAAAATTGAGAAAGGAGTTCGACAAGGAGACACAATATCTCCGAAGCTGTTTAATGCTGCCCTTGAGGAAGCTTTCAGAAGATTAGACTGGTCGCAGAAAGGAGTCAATGTGAACGGAGAGTACCTAAACCATTTACGATTTGCAGATGACATTGTGGTCATAAGCCACGATCCCAAAGAATTAGAGGAAAATCTTAATCAGTTATGCACAGTTAGTAAGGATTTTGGACTAAAGATGAATATGGCTAAAACAAAAGTAATGATGAACAAGTATGCCATGGAAAGGGAAATAATGATTGAAGGAGCAGTAATTGAAAAGGTGGAGTCATGTACTTATCTGGGACAAGTTATTAGCTGTAATAATGATAAATGGCTGGAAGTCAAGAGAAGAATAAATTTTGGATGGATAGCATTCAGGAAATATAGTCACATACTGAAGAGCAATATCCCAGTTTGTCTGAAACGTAAAATAATGAACCAATGTATACTCCCCACCATGACTTATGGAAGTGAAACTTGGGCACTCACCAAAAGAATGGAAGAGAAGCTAAGAACTACACAGCGAAGAATGGAACGAATCATATTGGGAATCAGACTGTTAGATAAGAAGAGAAACACATGGATTAGGCAACAAACTCAAGTAAAGGACATTCTTATCAAAACTAAAGAACTAAAATGGTCTTGGGCAGGACACATAGCTCGAAGACATGATGACAGATGGGCTAAGAAAATAACAGAATGGTATGCAAGAGGAGCTAGAAGAAAACCTGGAAGACAAAGGCGGAGATGGATAGATGAAATTCATGAGTTTGTGGGTAGTAAATGGATGTCCAGTGCTCAAAACAGAAGGAACTGGAAAGTTGCTGGAGAGGCCTTCATCCTGCAGTGGATTGAAAATGGCTGATGATGATGCTAAGTCAGTTGTATTCTCCAGTCCTGCATTTGAATTTTTTGACACCTATGAGTAAGGGAGTTAGTACTGCTAACCTTCAAGATATGCTACCAGGGGTCTTGCAGTCTAATGAGGAAATGGCATGTTAGTTTGTTTGTTTGTTATTTGGTTTTCAGGAGCATTAGCAATTAAGGCCATATTGCTCCGAGAATATGCGGTGGTCATTCCCTGACCTTTCTGCATCCTCCATATTTGGTGGTGACAGGCTCGAACCCCGGTCTAATCAAGAAGCGTGTGTTACACACTGCTGCTCCTTCCCACCTGGCTACGGAGGTGCCAGAAAATGGCATGCAAACCAGTCTGGTGGTTTGCACAGACCATTTTCTATATATATATATATATATATATATATATATATATATATACTTGTAATTTCTAAGTTTAGAAGATTTTTGTCATGAATAGGAACTTTACTTACTGCTCTGTATATATATGATAATATTAACATAGATACTCATTACATGATTTTTTTTCCCTCCTAGATTAAAGGCCTCCAATCTAGTCCCTATAAATGCCGAAGTCTGTTATATCAGCCTATTGCATCATTCTGTGGGAACAAATGAAAGCATTTACTTCAAATTTATGGGTAGTGCTCATAGTAAGTAAACTAGAATAAATTAAATGAAGGGTTAAATATTTTTGAAGTTCTTGGTATTTAAAATAAGATTCGTGGGATGTTGATTATCCAATGACACCTTCTCCAGACTGATTAAGCATTTTCTAGATAGTCCTGCCTGCACGTGCTATGCATATATGATTTTATATTTTATCCCCTAAAATATTTTGAAATACCATAAATAATTTTTTTTAAATACCATACAATAATTACTGTTGGCATTTGCTTCTGTTATACTATAGTTTATTTATAGTATTGAAAAATTTGCTTGAAATTCTGTTAATGTCATGGAGAATGAATTTTGTGCAAGCAACATTTCTAGGAACTTGGCTCATAATAATGCAGTCAGTGTGAAAGATGCTATATACGTAATATTTTTTGTTTAGTTATTTTAGGACAGTCCTATATTTGTGCAGACGTGTGTTTACAAGCTGATCCAGCCATTGTATTGTCTGAAAACCTAGAGTAGATTATGGTGGGAGGAGGATCTTTGAAGAGTTTTTTAAGAAGCCCCATTGCTGATGGGATTTGGACCCATGTGTATTCAAATGAGTGACAAGTAAAGAAGCCAGTATATTGTTATTAAAGCAGATATTTTCAGGTAGACCTGTAATGCCTAGCAGCAGTGCCACGGGGCTTTATAGGCTCACCTGAAAATATCCATTATACATTAATTGCTAGTTTGAGAATATATTTTCTTTGGTGAAACCTCAAGTTTTCTTTAAATTCAATATTAATAATTTTGAAAAAAAATTTATTTTCATTTTTGAAGCTTATATGTTCCAAAGTTCTTAATGTAATGAGAGGAAATCACTTAAAAGATATCTGCAGATAAGAGGGGGGGAGGAAGAGAGAGAGAGAGAGAGAGAGAGAGAGAGAGAGAGAGAGAGAGGAAAACAGGAAATCGTTGACTTATACAAATTCGACTTTACATAAGTTTTTGCCGGTTGGAACAAACTGAAAAAAAAATATGGAAATATGTTTCACGGAGGTATTGTGAAAATATTGTAATATGAACCCAATAACACATTATTTTATTTTTATTATTTTTTTTTGTAATTTGTTCCTTGGAAGTTGAAAATTTCACTATATTACTAAGCTATTTATCTCTCTAAAAGGTCATATTTATAATGGAAATTGCACTACCCTTTCATTGTTATCATATGTTCCCTTTATAAGAATCAATTTTGAATGCCTCTGTGATATTTTTCTAAAGCACGTTTCTGGAGGTCATTACCATAAAACAATAAAAACAATTTGCACTTTCCAGTTTATTGGGCTTTTCTGTTAGTGCATTTAATTATAAATGGGTAGTAAACTCAATCTTATTGCATTTGCAATAATCCTGATAACTGGAATATTTTGTGGGTTTTTACGTTATGGTGAAATGTGTTCCCCTCTCTGAAATCTTCAATCATTTAAAAAACAAATTTTCAGGAACTTATCTTCATTCCTACTTATGCATTACAATGATGAAGGTAAGGTGACCAATGGAAAGTGCAAGTGGTGGAGTGCTAGGAAACGAAACAAAATTGATTTAGAAATGAAGATGAAAATGATTAAGAAGTACGAAGCAGGACAAAAGTTTGTCATCTATTGCAAGGGAATTAGGTCTAGCCGCTTCAACATTGAATACCATTTTAAAGGACAGTGCACGTGTAAAAGAACATGCCACTGTTGATCAATGCACTTAAGATCAACAGTGATCACAAAACAGTGTTCAGGTGCTATATCGCCGACTGGGCTAGCCAGGTAGGTAAAGTGCCTGCCTGGCAATCCAAAGGTCGCGGGTTTGATTCCCGCCTCAGGCTTGGATCACAGTAAAATGCAAAACCTTTGCGAGGTGCAATATGGCCATAGAAGCTTATGTGCCAACAACTAACAAAAAAAAAAAAAAAAAAAAAAAAAAGGTACTATATCAAAGATGGAACAGCTGTTAATAATATGGATATAAAATCAGATTCAGAAGCAAGTGTCCCTGAGTCTAATGACCATTCAAGCAAAAGCAACAAGTATTTATGAAGATATTAAGGATAAGTATGGCGAACCCCAAGTCAACGTGGCAAGCAACAGGTGGTTTAATAGGTTCAAGCATTGCACTGGTTTCCACAACATTAAAGTATGCGGTGAAGTCACCTCACCAGTGCTGATTCTGCAGCGGCAGAGAAATTTTGTGATGTGTTGGAAAAAATTATTGATGAAAATAGCTATTCAACACGGCAAATTTTTAATGTTAACGAGACTGCTCTGTATTAGAAAAAAATGCTGGATCGAACATACATTGCCAAAGAGAAAATACAATGCCAAGTTTCAAGGTGTAAAAAGATAGGGCCACGCTCTTGCTTGTGGCTAATGCAGCGTTAGATTACAGATTAAAACCACTGCTTGTGTACCATTCTGGAAATCGTTGTGCATTTAAGGGTATCAATAAAGCCACCCTACCCGTGCATTTCCGATCGAACCAGAGAGCATGGATAACAATATCTCTCTTTGAGGATTGGTTTAAATGCTGCTTCATTCCCAATGTTGAAAAGACAATCACGTTCCTTTAAAGATTTTGCTTCTATTAGATAATGCTCCTGGACATCCTATGCATCTAAATGATTTCAATTTGAATGTGAGAGTCATATTTCTACCACCAAACACAACTTCACTCATCCAACCTATGGATCAGGTTATTATTTCAAATTTAAAAGCATGCTATTTACGCACAACATTTGCTCAGGCATTGTCTGCAGTAGATGAGAAAAATTTTACGTTAAGAGACTTTTGGAAATCTTACAATATTTACCACACCATCTTAAACTTTTAATAAGGCCTGGGCAGAAATTACTAAAAGTTGTTTAAATGGCACATGGAAGAAAATATGCCCACAGCTTCGAAGGATTTGAAAAAGACGAATAATATGGAGAGGTTACAGATAAGATTGTGAAGGTGGCAGAGCTACTTCAGTTGGTGGTCGATGCCAAAGATGTAGTAGTAGTAGTAGTAGTAGTAGTAGCAGCAGCAGTGGCATGTGATGCAAGAAAGCAAGTGTATGAGCTTATGCAGCATCAGCCAAAAAAAAAATCACACCATTCCCTCCAAATGCCTGTCCAGTTCCTCCTTAAATTTATTCAACCTATCAACTTCCACAATGACAGATGGAAGTTTGTTCCAGCAATTAACCACCCACTGGCTAAAGGCAAATTTCCGCACATCTAATCTACATCTGTCTTTTCTTAATTTGAATTTATGCCCCCTTAGGTTCGTAATCTGAACAAGTGGAAGGATCCCATCAGAATTCAGCGTGCTCAACCCATTCAAGGCCTTATAGACCTCAATCAGATCACCGCGCAGGTGCCTAGTCTCCAGCCACTGCAATTTGCAGAACTTAAGCCTCTCTTGGTAAGAGGATCCCTTCATTCCCCACACCAATCTTGTTGCCCTTCTCTGAACACGCTCAAGTAAATCTACATCCTTCTTAAAATGAGGCCTCCAGACCTGTACGCAGTACTCAAGTCGTGGCCTGACCATTGCCTTATACAGAGGGATAATCACCTCCTTTTCCCTGCTAGCAAAATTCCTATATATCATTGACAAAACCCCATGACCTGCCCTGGCAGCCTGTCTGCACTGCTCAGAAAACTTCATATCTGACTGCACAATTACTCCCAGGTCTTTTTCATTTTCTACCACCTTAAGTGTAGTACCACACAGTTGGTACATTTCTCTGGGGTTACTTCTACCCATATGCAGTACTTTGCATTTGTCAAGGTTAAACTTCAGTTGCCACTTCTTAGCCCATCTGCCCAAATTATCTAGATCCTGTTGCAGTAGCACACTGCCGTTACTGTCATTAACAACCCTGCCGACCTTTGTATCATCTGCAAACTTCAACATTAAGCCTGATACACCTTCATTAATATCATTGATAAATATACAAAACAACAGTGGACCTAACACCGAACCCTGTGGGACTCCATTAATAACATTAGTCCAAGAAGAGCAGCACCCCATTGATTACCACCCTCTGTCTTCTCCCACTTAACCATCCTTTTATCCATTGTAGCAACTTACCCTTAATACCATTCTGCTCCAATTTGTACAATAGTCTTCCATGTGCAACAGTGTCAAGAGCTTTCCTGAAATCCAAATATATGATATCAAAATTATTTTTTGCATCCAGTTCCTCTGTTACCACATCATAATATCCTATCAAATTTGTCAGACAAGACTTTCCCTTAACAAACCCATGCTGTGTCTGAATTATTGCTGCAGTCTTGTCTAGATGTGGAGGAGTTAATAGAGGAAGAAGAGAAAGAATTATCTAATGAAGAATTTATTTACTTGCAGGCAGCAGTAGTGAAAGAAGAAAATTCTGAAGAAGCTCAAGATGAACCAAATGAGGAGCCAAGACTTTTTACCACGATTTTTTAAAGTTTGCACCGACCGGCAAAAACTTATGTAAAGTCGAATTTCCTTAAATTGAGTATTACGTAAGTCGGGCAGTTCCTGTGCTTGGATTTTAGAAAAGCTTTTGATACTGTTGCACGTGAGAGACTACTGTACATGTTGGAGCAGTATGCCATTAAGGGCAAGTTGCTGCTATGGATAAAGGGATGGTTGTGTGGGAGAAGCTTGAGAGTGGTAATCAATGGACATTGCTCTTCATTAACTAATGTTATTAGTGGTATCCCCCAAGGGTCCGTGTTTGGCCCATTGTTGTTTTCTGTATTTATCAATGATTGATGAAGGTATATCAGGCTTAATGTCCAAGTTTATAGATGATACAAAGGTGGGTAAGGTTGTTAATGACAGTACACTACTGAAACAGGATATAGAAAAGTTGAGCAGATGGGCTGAGAGGTGGCAACCGAAGTTTAATGTTGACAAATGCAAAATACTGCATATGGGTAGCAGTAACATACCAACTGTGTAGTACTATGCTCAGGGTAGTGGAAAATGAAAAAGACCTGGTGGTAATTGTGCAGTCAGATATGAAGTTTTCTGAGCAGTGCAGATAGGCAGCAAGAATAGCTCGTCTTGTCAATGATATATAGGAATTGTGCTAGCAGGGATAAGGAGGTGATTATCCCATTGTATAAGGCAGTGGTCAGGTGACACCTTGAGTACTGCACACGAGTCTGGAGGCCTCATTTTAGGAAAGATGCAGAGCTGCTAGAATGAGTACAGAGAAGGACAATGAGATCAGTGAGTGAAACAAAGGTTACTGTTACAAAAAAGCTTAAGTTCTGCCTGCAATCTGGAGAATTAGAGAGTAGAGAGTTCTCTAATCTGGAGACCAGGCACCTGTGAGGTGATCCGATTTAGGTTTATAAGGCCTTGAATGGTTTAAGCAAGCTCAACGATGATGGGATTTTTCCCCTTGCTCAGATTACGCACCTGAGCTCGAGGCATAAATTCAAATTGAGGAAAGTCAGTTTAGCCAGCGGGTGGTTGATTATTAGAACAAACTTCCATTTGCCATTGTGGAAGTTGACAGCTTAAATAAATTCAAGACTGAACTAACCAAACATTTGGAGTGAATGGATGGTTGAAACAGGAAGGATTTTTTTTTTTTTTTTTTTTATGGCTGATACTGTATGTGCTTGATTTCTTGCATCATATGCCTATGCTAATGATAAATTATTAAAAAGGTGCAAAAAACTTTAAATAAAACTTATCAATGAATGTGATGTTAATTGGTAGGAGTTATGCCAAGAAATTGAAGTATTGGTGGTACTTTTTTGCCTGAAAATGTACCTCATAATGCTTTAAGTATTTTGAAGTTTATAAATTCAAACAAAATTCAAGATATGCTAGCAGACTTATGGATTACATTGCGAATTATGTTAACCATTCCTATAACCGTTCCAAGTGGTGAGAGAAGTTTCAGTAAACTAAAGTTAATAAAAATAGGCTTGAAACAGGAAGGATTTTTTTTTTTTTTTATGGCTGATACTGTATGTGCTTGATTTCTTGCATCATATGCCTATGCTAATGATAAATTATTAAAAAGGTGCAAAAAACTTTAAATAAAACTTATCAATGAATGTGATGTCCATGACAGAGCAAAGTTCAACTCTCTGGCAAATCTGTCTATCGAAAATGACACAGTAGCAAAATTGGATTTGTCAGAAATTATTAATAACTTTGCTGACTTGAAATCTGGGAAGATACATACATTAAGAGAAATATTATTGATTTCAGTTGATTAAATCATTAATTAATGGAAAGAGTTATTATTGTTTCAGTTGTGCTGTATTAAAATTTCATGTTCATGTAGATTATTATGAGATCGATAATTATAATAATTGATAGTTTTAATAAGTGTGTATCAAAATGTATGTATTAGCGTATGTTATTGTAATAATACTGATATTTTTATAATTGAATTCTGATCATCAATTAAAGAATGGATAAAATATGATATAGCCTTGAAAGTAGTATGTTGTTCAATTTCAGTTCATTATGTTATTACAGTTTTGAAGCTTAAAAATTAATTGAATTAAAATTCATTACCTTTGGGGGGGGGACACAAGCTTTTTCGCCCAGGACGCTGAAATGCTGTGTGCAGACTCTGAGTCCAATGACAAAACTTGATATATAAAACTTTACTTTTATTGGTTGTATTACAGTGTGATTTAGTAATTAACTTTTATCCAGCCATAAGGATGACTTAAGTTTAAAAAGTTCAGGGAAGAATCCTGTTTAATTTCTAAAGTAAACTTTAATCTTGTATGCACTGTGTTTTTTTTTTTTAGTTGTTGGCACATCGGCTTCTGTGGCCATAGTGCACCTCCCAAAGTTTTTGCACTACTCTGTTCCAAGCCCGAGGTGGAATTCGAATCCACGACCTTCGGGTTGCCAGGCAGGTACTTTACCCACCCGGCTAGCCCGGTCTGCTTGTATGTACTGAACTTGGACAACTTTAGCATTATCATTGAGTAGAGGCATATGTTGCAAGAAAGCAAGCTTATATAGCATCAGCCAAAAAAAAAAAAAAAAACCTTCCCATTTCATCCATCCATTTACTCCAAATGTTTGTCTAGTTCTGCCTTGAACTTGTTTAAGTTTTCAACCCTCACTACTACAACAGATGGAAGTTTGTTCCAACTATCAACTAACCGTTGGCTAAAGGCAAATTTCTACACACCTATTCTACAATTATCTTTCCTCAATTTGAATTTATGTCCCCCTCAAGTGAGTAATCTTACCAAGAGGAAGAATCCCATCAGTATTGAGCTTGCTCAAACCATTCAAGGCCTTATCAAGGCCTTATATACCTCAATTAGATCACCTCACAGGTGCCTAGTCTCCAGCCATTGCAACTTGCAGAACTTAAGCCTTTCTTGGTAACAGCAACCCTTTGTTCCACTCACCAATCTCATTGCCCTTCCCTGTACTCGTTTCAGCAGCTCTACATTTTTCCTAAAATGAGGCCTCCACACTTTTTATGCTATCAATCTCCTCCTTGATTCCAGCTATGTCCACATCAACAAATCTCGTGTATATTTTAATGGTCCCCAGTAAAGGATTTAAAACACATTCTTCACCTTCAATCATGTTTAAATAAATAAATTTCTGAAAGAGGGGTGAAATTGCCTTTCCCACTCGCAGTCCAAAAATATGCTCAAAAATTTTAATTTGAAAACTTGCTTGAACTACAATTTTGGCGTTAGCAATTGTTGAGGCATATGATGCAAGAAAGCAAGCTTATACAGCATCAGCCAAAAAAAACCCCTTCCCGTTTCATCCATCTGGTCACTTGAAATGTTTGTCTTGTTCAGCCTTAAATTTATTTAAGCTATCAACTTCCACAGCAACAGATGGAAATCTGTTCCAGCAATCAATTACCCGTTGGCTAAAGGCAAACTTCCACACATCTATTCTACAACTGTTTTTCCTCAATTTGAATCTATGCCCTCTCAGATTCTTAGTCTGAGCCAGTGGAAGTATCCCGTCAGCATTGAGCCTGCTCAAACCATTCAAAGCCTTATACACCTCAATCAGATCACCTCTCAGGTGTCTCCAGATGCTGTAACTTGCAGAACTTAAGCCTTTCTTCATAAGTGCACCCCTTTGTTCCTCTCACCAATCTTGTTGCCCTTCTCTGTACTCGTTCTAGCTACTCTACATCCTTCCTAAAATGAGGCCTCCAGACCTGTATACAGTACTCAAGGTGTGGCCTGACCATTGCCTTATACAAAGGGATAGTCATCTCATTGTATCTGCTAGCAAAATTCCTATATATCATTGACAAAACTCCATGACTTGCTGTGGCAGCCCGTCTGCACTTCTCAGAGAATTTCATATCTGACTGCACAAATACCCCCCCTGGTCTTTTTCATTCTACACCTCTCTGAGTGTAATACCACAGAGTTGGTACATTTCTCTTGGGTTACTGCTACCTATATGCAGTACTTTGCATTTGTCAATATTAAACTTCAGTTGCCACTTCTCAGCCCATCTGCCTAACTTTTTTAGATCCTGTTGCAGTAGCATACTGTCTTTAGTGTCATTAACAACCCTTCCAACCTTTGCATCATCTGCAAACTTGGACATTAAGCCTGATATACCTTCGTCAATATCATTGATAAATACACAAAACAACAATGGGCCCAGCACCGAACCCTGGGGGTCTCCACTAATAGCATTAGTCCATGTAGAGCAGTGTCCATTTATTACCGCTCTCTGCCATCTCCCACTCAACCATCCCTTTATACATTTTTTTTTTTTTTTTTATGTGAACCCCAAACATGAGAAGTATCAGAACCTATAGTACTTGGTACCGTGCTTGGGTTGGAGGTTGAGAAGATGAAAGAAGATATTTTGTGACATTGGACTTGAACTTCTGTAGATTGTAATTTTCAGGAAATACGTATGAAGGAAGGTTGTTCCAGAAAACGGCAGTTGAATGAATAAATGAGGAAGATGAAAAGTTGGTTCTGTGGGTTTGAAGTTGGACAGTAAATGGATGTTGGCTGGTGGCGGCACGTGTTCGGACTGTTTTGAAAGAGAGAGTGGGAATTATAGAAGCCAGTTCAGAAGAACAGGGCCCATGGAAGTATCTGTAGAAGAGGCATGCAGCAGAAACAGTATGTCTATGAGAAAGCGAGTGGAGAGACTCTGTTAGAGATGAATCATTAATTAACCTAACTGCCCTCTTCTGAATGGAATCAAGAAGCCTGAGAGAGGTTTTGGGGGCACCACCCCAGATGTGGGAGCAATATTCCATGGTAGGGTGGATTTGCGATTTATACAGAGTGAGCAGCTGTTTGAAAGAAAAGGACCCCTAGAGCGAAAGAGAAAACCAAGCTTTTTAGATGCAGAGGAACAATATTTGTATGTGCCAAGAGAGATTAGAAGTCAGGGTAATCCCCAAAAGAGATATATCATTTTGCCTAGAAATCGGAGTGCCACTAAAGATAAGCATAGGAGCAGAAGAATCCTTTTTGCGAGATATAAGACAAGACTGAGTTTTAGAACGGTTGAAATCAACTAAGTTGTCTTTGCCCCACTGGAGAATTACCTGAAGATCGGCATTTAAGGAATTGGTAGCAGATTTTCGAGAAGTTGAAGCTGATTGAGCAGGACAAGGTTTCTCAAAATTGAAAGTGGAATGCAATGTGCTATCATCGGCAAAACTATGGATAGGATTTCCAGTCAATGGAAGAAAGTCATTAATATACAAAAGGAAAAGAGTGGGGAAAAGAACTGAACCTTGGGGGACACCGGCATTAGTGGAGAAGTTAGAAGACAGAGAGCCATCTACCATCACCCTCAGTGAGTGATCAGAGAGAAAACTGGATAACCAATTACAAAAACAGTTGGCAAACCATAAGATGGAAGCTTGTTTATTAGACTACCTTTATGCCAAACACGATCAAAAGCCTTTGAGATGTCTAGAGCAACTACTTGTGTTTCTCCGAACCTTTCCATTGAATTAGTCCATAAATGGGTAACATAAGCCAGAATATCACCAGTGGATCGACACTGACGGAATCCATACCGGCGATCGTTGATCAGACGGAAGGTTTCTAGGTAGTTTAAAAGTTGGCGGTTAATAGATTTCTCCATTACTTTAGAAAGAGTAGAAGTAATTGCAATGGGACGATAATTGGATGGGAGGGATTTGTCACCCTTTTTAGGAACTGGCTGGATATGAGCAAATTTCCAAACAGAAGGAAAAAACACCTTTGGAATAAGAAAGTGAAAAAAGGCGGCAAAGAATAGGAGTAAGTTCAGGAGCACAGGTTTTGAGAACAAGTGGAGAAATACCATCAGGACCTGGAGCTTTCTTAGCATCGAGATTCGTCCAAATCCTTCTGATATCCTTTTGACGGAAGACCACAGGAGGCATTGAATGGAGCGTGTTGGGAATGGTGGGAGGTGTTTTACCAAGATCATTAATACATGAGCTGAAAGAAAAATGGGATGCTAGCAGGTCAGCTTTATCCTTGGCTGAAGTGACTACAGATCCATCTGGTTTGGACAGAGGTGGGAGCAGAGATGGGCAAACGTTGCGGCCAATAGCTTTGGCAAGAGACCAGAATGTTCGGCTACCATTAGGGCAAGAAGCAAGTTTTCTACTCTTAGCCTGTTTAAACTCTAGTTGGGACTGATTAATAACTGCTTTACAATTGTTGCGAGCTTTGGTGTAGGCAGAAAATGAAACTGAAGAATTGGAAACAAGCCAGTTACGATATGCAACATTCTTCTCTTGAACAGCCTTAACACATTTATTGGAAAACCAAGGTTTAGATAAAGGACGAGATTTTAAAGTGGAGTGTGGGATAAAAGATTCCATTCCTGCAAGAATAATTTCACTGACACGATCTGAGCAAACGTTGACATCAGAAGTTTTGAAACAGTAATCCGACCATGGAAAAGAAGAAAAGAAGTCTCGCAGGTCATCCCATTTTGCATTCTTGTAATGCCAAACAACACGAGGTTGGGAATAGCCATGAGATAAAGGTTCTATTGGAGAAGAGACAATCACCAAGTTGTGATCTGAAGCGCCTAAAGGACCTCTCACTTCGACCGTGTACTTAGAAGGGTTGTTTGTGAGAAAAAGATCAAGCGTATTGGCTGTATGATTAGGATTGTCCGGTATTCTTGTAGGTAAATGAACAATCTTTGCTAGGTCATTAGTAATTGCAAAAGCCTCAGCATCTCAACCTGCTGGGTCGGTGTGACTAGAAAACAGAAGCCAGCTGGAGTTGTTAACATTAAAATCACCAACGAAAATTACCTCACTGTTAGGAAAGTTGGACTGGAGAAAGTCAAGTTGCAAAGAGAGGAAATAAAAGAGCTCCAAGTGATTAGTGGAGTTGGGAAAACGGTAGAGACAACAGATGAATCTGACACAATGAGGTAGAGAGATTTTAAGCCAGAGAAGATCAAAGAGAGGAGATTCCAAATTGCCAAGTCTCTGACCGGGAATATCAGAACGGACATATGCACAAGTACCACCTTTGAGGCGAAAGGAATCATGCAGCGAATAATTTGGACATCTGAGATGAGCAGTAGTTGAATCAACCGATAACTGAGATTCTGTCAGAAAACGTACATGGGGTTTAGCAGACTGCAAGTGGAAATGGACATCATTGAGATTAGAATTGAGACCATGTATATTTGGGAAATGAATTAGGAAGTGCTTGGGAGATTTAGATCTTTTCGCAGATAAGCTTGCTCTATTAGTTTGACAATTCATGGTGTATTCAAGAGTAAGAAAAAGTGGGTGGGACATGCTGTATGAAGTAGTGAAATTTTTGGATATGGCGTACACATGGTAAGAATATACCCAGATCCTTGACATAACGTGGCCTCGACAATGCTCCCCGCATACACGCTACTCGGGCTCCCTCCAGTCACTATCTGGCAGAGTAGAGGTAGCAAGATTATACACTAGCTGATCCGGAAGCCTCCTAGAGAGTTACCAATAGGTTCGGTCCAGTGTACTAACTAGCGGCCTGCCTGCGAAAACCGTTTTAGAGCTGTACCCTCGAAATGTAAGGAATATTGGATCTCGCCATGACGTTCATCATAACCTCAAAAGTCATCAGTCATACTGCATGATGGAAGAGATAGAGAAGGGTTGACCAGAACTTAGCTCTAGAGACTAAACATGGGTTCTACCACTTCAAGCCGCCAATAAGCAAAGTGGTGGTATTTCACCGGTTGATGAGAGTCTTCTACCACCTAGTACTGCCTGGTAACATAGAGGGGCGGCGTTCCTCCATGTGGTGTGGGTGCCACACCTCGACTCCTGCTTATGTTGGTTCACACCAGGGTGGTCACCCACCATGTACTTGTGCATGGTGGTTATACCCAGGATGACTAACAGTCCCACCATCGTGAAGGTGCAAGCAGAGGATTTGGCTGTCACAGACTGTCCGGACTTTGCCGAAATTGGGTCCACTTGACTTGAGTGTCACCCGAATATCAGTTCCATCAGCGTTTTAGACTCCCAGGTAGCAAGTACAGCTTGTCTGGCATATCTGAGAGAATGTCTATGACAACCTCAAGGACCATACATTGCAGTAACTTGCCCTTAATGCCATACTGCTCCAATTTGTACAGCAGTCTTCCATGTGCAACAGTATCAAAAGCTTTGATACTGTTGCACAGGGAACAGTATCAAAAGCTTTGCTGAAATCCAAGTAGAGTCAATCCTTGTATAGCACGATAATTGTGTTCCTAGAAACCCTCATGCAATGCAAAATCATGCAATATAAACAACAGGCCCTATTGGAAAAATAGGGTTAAGTGCCGACCACCCAAGATTGAACACACATTTGTAACCAAAACATTAACAAACACAATAAATAATCATAACGGCCCCGGGTGCCAAGCGTTTCCGTGGCCAAGCGATTCTCGTGCGTTTAAAGAGCGTTTTCTGGTAAGCGACTAGGTTTTATTTTGTTTTCTCCCTTACTTATTAAACCTTTTCGTTAAGTAGCTTCATTTTCTTAAAAACACTAAGAAGTGAGTCCAGAAGAAGGAAATAACCTTTTTCTTTAATTTAATACTCCTACTAACTATATTAACCTCTACGCTTGGCCACAAGCGGCACTGCTCCTGCCTCCCCGTGGCGGGGCCGGTAATCTGGGTGGTAAAAGTAAACCCCCAGGGCCAAAAGGAGCTAACATGGATACAAATAGTTATCCCCCTTTAGAGCCATTGAGCTCAAGACAAGAGACTCCCGACATTGACCATGACTGCGTTCACCCAAAAAGGCTTCGAACGGAAACAAAATGTCCAAATGAGATACCGAATTTCTTGGTGGTACATTCGTTATCTGCCCAACCTGTAGGCAAGTTATCACCATTCTTGATACAAAAGTGTTTAGAGTCTATTGCAGGGTCACCAAAAATGGTGAAGCGACTACAATCTGGAGACCTCCTGATCGAAACAGCCACCTCAAAACATTCTGAGCGGCTGTTAAATACAACATCATTTGGGGGTCTGACAGTATCAGTTACTCCCCACAGAACCTTAAATTCATCAAGAGGTGTGATCAGTGAGTGGGACCTAATTACAGTCTCCGAAGAAGAACTACTCCAAGAACTTAGTAGTCAAAAAGTAACAAGTGTAAAAAGAATCATGAGTAAAAAAGATGGGAATCTAACTCCAACTAGAACCATTATTTTAACATTCAGTGCTCCAGACTTACCATCCTCAATCAAAGCTGGCTACTTGAATTGTCGTATTAGACCATATATTCCGAATCCTGTTCGTTGCTTCAAATGCCAGAAATATGGTCATTCACAGCAGGCATGTAGAGGTGACTCCATTTGTCCCATCTGCGGAGCTAAAGAACATACTCAAGCTGATTGCTCGGCCGCAACCGCTGCATGTCCAAACTGCAAGGGAAATCACCCTGCCTTTTCCAAATCTTGCGAATTATGGATTACAGGGAAAAAAATTCAAAAATATAAAATAGAAAATAAAGTTACTTTTCCTGAGGCACGTAGGCAAGTTATGTTGAGCATGCCTAGCAGTCGATCCTACGCTGTTCGCACTAGAAACAATGTATCTACTGGAGCACAAACAGACGTATCAATTCCGCCTAATACCTCAATGGCTAATTGGCTTAAATCTACTCTTTGAAATTCAAAAAAAGAAAATCCTCAAAATAAAACTAGCGAAGCTACAAATACCCCAATCAGTATCCCTAGTGATACTGAATCAGTCCCATATGACACAGAGCAAAGGAAATCAGACACAGGTTCAAAACAAATGGAAACTCCCACCAACAGTATGGAAGTAGATGACCGTTTAGATAATGGGGAGCCCATTTTGGAACTCCATGCAAATGACACCATGGATTCTGTTCGCCCCTATTTCCCGAAAAAAGATAAAATAAAGCAAGACAGATCTAAATGCTCTACTTCTAAAAAACAGTCAGAACAATCGACCACAACTAAACTCAAATAATGTCTAATATCATACAGTGGAACTGCAGAGGACTAAGAAGCAATTCTGATGACATAAAAGATTTACTGATTAAATACAATCCGATAGGAGTATGTCTACAAGAAACTTTCTTATCATCTGAAGCTTCACCAAAATTTATAAACTATACAATATATAGAAAAGACAGGATTTCGGAGTCTCCTGCTCGCGGAGGAGTAGCTGTGCTTATAAAATCAAACATACCGTCCAGGCAAAGTCAGTTACAAACTAATCTAGAAGCTGTGGCAGCACGTATTTCAATCGGTATTTCAATTACCCTAACTTCTATATATATTTCCCCTTCACAACCAATTTCAAGTACAGAACTTGATAATTTGGTTATGCAACTACCATCTCCAATCTGCCTTTTTGGTGACTTCAATGGCCACCATCCATTATGGGGGTCGCCTGCGATTGACACAAGAGGCAAATTAATCGAAACATTCATGAATAATAACAACCTAACTATACTAAAATCTGGATCTCCCACTTATATTAACCTATGTACAGGATCTACTTCTGCAATAGACTTGTCTATCTGCTCACCAGCAATTCTCCCAAGTATGTCATGGTCAGTGCTAAACAATCCTCTAAACAGCCATCACTTTCCAATCTTTTGCTCATTACAAACAAGGGTAACTGCAAATTTCGAGGTCCAATCCACCTGGAAGTTCAAGAAGGCAAACTGGGAGAGCTACTGTACCCAGGTCCAGTTAGACAGGAGTTATGTTCAGCAACATCCAATTGAAGAAGTAACTAACTACATTACCAATCAGATTCTAAATGCAGCAAAAAATTCAATCCCGAAGTCACAACCTCACAAGTACTCCCACCATAACAACTGGTGGAATACAGATTGTTCTAATGCCAAGCATGAGAAAAACCGTGCTTGGAACAATTCCGTAAGTTTCCGACAACCAATAATCTAATAGAATACAAAAGACTTAAAGCCAAAGCAAGGCAGATTAGGAGAAAAGCCAAACGTGACTCGTGGATCTCATTTGCCTCAACTATCACCAAAGACACTGACCCACGATTCATTTGGAGAAGAATTAAAGCACTAAATGGAAAATTCACTCGACCACCCTCTCCAATACTCTGTTGGAATGGGAAAGATCTATCGGCACCTAAGGAAATCGCCAATGCGCTAGCAGAATCATTCTCTACAATATCTGCTTCTGCTTCCTACTCGATCTCCTTTCAGCGCATCAAGGCAGATGCAGAACGCCGCAAAATTAACTTCTCCACACGGCTCTCACTTCCATACAATCAACCATTCAATATAACAGAACTCAAAGAATCCTTAAATAAATCTTCAAATAGTGCTGCCGGCCCAGACGACGTACATTACATCATGCTAAAACAATTACTTGAAGAGGACTTATGTACCCTATTGATCTTCTATAATCGAATCTTCTCAGAAAATGCTTATCCGCTTTCCTGGCGTCATTCTCTCATACTTGCCATACCAAAACCAGGCAAAGACCCTTCTTTGGTTAACAATTATAGGCCAATATCTTTCACAAGCTGCATGGGGAAAATTTTTGAAAGAATGGTACATACAAGGCTTACCTGGATCTTAGAAGCAGAGAACCTTTTAACAGATCATCAGAGTGGCTTTCGTAAGAACAGATCCACTCTTGATGTCCTTATCAAAGCTGAATCGAATATTCGCAACGCCTTTGTCATGAAGCAACATCTAGTCATGGTCAATTTAGATATTGAAAAGGCATTTGATACTACCTGGCGACATGGTATTATTATGGACCTTTATCACCTAGGACTAAGGGGTCATCTCCCTCAGATAATTCAGAATTTCCTGCGCCACCGCTCTTTTCAGGTCCGTTATCAGAACGTAATGTCTACACCCCATATTCAGGAAGGAGTACCACAGGGATCTATACTCAGCGCAACGTTATTTGCAATTCAAGTTAACAGCATAACTAGAGACATCCCCAAAACTGTGGAGGCTTACATGTACGCGGATGACCTCACCATCTCCTGCCAATCGCAAAGCATGAACACCATTGAGCGTCAACTCAAACTTGCCATTAACAGAATTGAATCCTGGATGTCATGCAACGGATATCGACTAGCTGAACAAAAGTCTACCACCACTCACTTTTGTAAGAAACGTGCTGTCCACCACCATCCTGAATTACGGCTAAACAATTGCCCAATACCAGTAGAAAACAGCATCAGATTTCTCTGTCTGATATTAGATAGTAAGCTTAACTTCCAAGCACATATCACATATCTACGAACTACTTGTCTAAAATAGTTGAACATGCTTCGATCAGTCTCATCCATGTCGTGGGGAGCTGATCGGTACTCCTTACTTCACCTCTACAAATCTCTGATCCGTTCACGCTTAGATTATGGTTATCCCGTATATGACTCAGCTAGGAAAAGCACATTAGATCGGCTAAATGTCATCCAGCACAGTGCCCTGAGGACTGCTCTGGGTGCATTCAGGACTTCTCCCATGCAAAGTCTTTATATTGAAGCCCACGAGCCTCCATTACATCTTCGTAGAAAAACATTATTGCTTTTCTATGCTTCTAAGATCCAGAGTCTTCCATCGCACCGCAGTTGGGAGTATCTTTATCACACTCGGTGGGATTCTTTTTATGAGAATAAGCCACGTGAAAATCGTCCTGCTTCACTCAGGATCAAAGATCTTATTCAGAGTTGGAATATTGATTTAGCTGATATCTTTCAGAACACAACTGCACCTGTTCCACCCTGGACGTATGTTTGTGCCTCACATGATACACATTTTCTCCAGTGGGGGAAGAATGTCATACCTCCCAATAACATAAGACAGTTGCACTCAGCTCATGCTACCCTTAACTCCGAAGCCTGTAAAATATATACAGATGGGTCGAAAACTGATAGTAAGGTAGGTGCTGCAGCTGTTTTTCCTACATGTACAATTTCAGCCACACTACCTTTATCATGCAGTGTCTTCACTACTGAACTTTATGCCATCAAGTTAGCACTTAGTAAGATTTTTGAACATTGCATCTCACCCGCAGTAATTTACACGGATTCCCTCAGTGCTATCAATGCCATAAGGAAGAATTTCTCCTCTTCTCATCCTACATTGAAAGAAATTCATTCCCAACTATTTTCCTGTAGTGTGTCCAATCAGTCAATCAGCTTTTGCTGGATCCCTGGCCATTCTGGCATTCCGGGAAATGAAAGTGCAGACTTTGCCGCTAAACATCCTCAACCCACTCTCTCACAACATCCTCAGGTTCCATACACTGATTACAAACCTGTTATTCGTAAAGCATGTTACAACAACTGGTCACAGATATGGAAAAGGAATACTAACAGCAAACTTTACCAAATAAAACAAGAACCAAAGCTGTGGCTCTCTTGCTTCAGACCAAACAGACGTGAGGAAGTGGTGTTGGCAAGACTAAGAATTGGACATACGCATCATACCCATCTCTACTTGTTATTGGGAGAAATCCCACCTCAGTGTTCATCCTGTAACAGTCGGCTTACGGTCCGCCATTTTCTGCTTGATTGTCCCTTGCATTCAACCATCTGGTCAAACACTTTTCAATCAGTTTCCAGGCTTAACGTATCACCTGATTTATCTCATATTCTAGGAAACAATGCAAATATTGAAGAACTTTTAATATACTTAAAATGTATTGGCCTATACTAAAGTATATAATTTAACAACGATAAAGATAAGGTCATGCAATTAAACAATGAATAGACACAATTTGGCCTCAGTTGCCCTTGTGTCTTTAAACCCAATAACAACAACAACAACAATCATAATAAAATACGTAAGTATTTTATTACAACTATTACATAATAAATATTGCTAATGCTTTTGCTTCTATCTTAAGCAAACTTGTTTTTTGTTTGGTTTTCTATCCAAACAGATGACAGCCATTCCATATCTTCCAATTCTTTGTGTCTTAATCTAATGGATTTTAATTACACTTTGAGTTGTTCCCGCTATGAAAATTGTTTTTATTTTCTCTGCATTCTTTGTAATTCGCGGCGTTGCCTCATTTAGGCCCGTGGCACGTGCAATATCACATGATCTTTCATTTCTCTCAAAGCATTTCACAATTTCATATTTTTTTCTCTATCGACAGAGGCAGACTGGCCATAAGCCTTACCGGAGGCCGGTGTGATTTTGGCCACAAACACTAGTATGAGGCTGCTACAAATTTTCCTGGGTAAGAATTTTTGACCCAGTCCACCACTGTTTATCGATATTGCTTTTCTTTTTCTCTCTGAATCTGTAGTGTCTTCACCAGGACGCTTCCTTTTCACACCTTTTAAGTATTTTATTCATTTTTAGGGAATAAAGCACAATTACAAAATGAGGAGGCACGCTTGATACACATAAAACAAAGCTGCACATGTGTAGCAACTGAATAAACAACACCGTAAAGCAGGGACACACTATGAACACCTCACTAGCTCACATTTGACTAAAGCACATTTCTGGGTGTAACTACCAAAAACAATAAAAACAATTTCCAGTTGCATTTCTGCTAGTGGAATCTGTTATAAACTGGTAGTAAACTCGATCTAATTGCATTTGCGATAATACCGATAGCTGGAATTGTGTGAATTTTTACATTATTATGGTGAAATGTGTTTCCCCTTCACTGATATTAAAAACATAAATACATTTTCAGAATCTTCTCTTCATTCCTATCGTGTTGCGTTCGACTGCCATTTCTTGTAAACACCAAGGCGAATCGTGCATAAGCAAATTAAGTTCGTGTGATATATGATATCATTCCCCTATTTATTAATCATGTATAATCGAATTCATGTAGTGTAAACATGAATTCGATCATACGAAGTGAATTTGAAGTGAGGACTGACTGTATAGGATATCAAAATTATTTTTAGCATCCAGTTCTTCTGTGACCACATCATAGTGTCCAATCAAATTGGTCAGACAAGACTTCCTCTTAACAAACCCATACTGCGTCTGAACTATTGTTGATGTCTTGTCTAGGTGATCCTGTATCACCTCTTTAACCAGTGACTCCATTATTTTCCCCGGAACAGAAGTTAAACTAACAGGTCTATAATTATTTGTGTGACCCTTTGAACTCCCTTTGTGAATTGGAGATACATTTGCACATCTCCAGGTCATGAGGATCTTGCCAGATTCTAAGGATGCTCTCATAATTATGGCTTAGGGTTTGCTTACTTCCCTTGCTGCCTCCTTCATTATAACTGGATAGATTCCATCTGCCCCACGGTGCCTTTTTTATGTTTAACTTCAACAATTTCTCCTCCACTTTTCTCTCAGTTATCACAAAATCAGTTAGCTCTCTGTTATAGTTTGATAAACTTCTGGAATTCTCTTCCTTGAATAACTGTTCTTATGTGAATGTAGATGCAGAATACTCATTCAGTTTATCAGCTACATGAGCAGGATCATCAATATTCGAACTATATGTTAAGTGGAGCAATTTGATTCATCCCCTTCCTTCTAGAGTTTACACAAGTAAAGAACTCTTTGCTGTTTTTCTTTGCATCCTTTGCCAAAGATTTCTCTTATTCTGCCTTCGCCTGCCTAACCTCCTTTGTGACTTGATTACAGACTAGCTTATATCTGTTGTAGGCTTCTGTGTCGATTGATAATTTATATACATCCCATGCAATTTTCTTCTCTGCCACGAGCCTCATTAATTCATCTGACATCCATTTAGGCCTGAACCTTGAAAAGTATTTCTTAGTTGGTATGAAAATCCTATAATAGCTTCCAAGATTAATTTGTTGAATGCTTCCTGTTTAGAATTTGCTGTTGATAACATCATCAGCTGGTCCTGTACAGAATTTAAAAACTGTCTGAGACCACCGTAGTCACTTTACAAAAGCAAAAATCCTTCCCTATACCCCTGATAGTAGTTACATCTTTAAGTAAATCCCACATCATACACTGTGATCACTGTCACCTAGTGGTTCCTTTATCTGCAAATTCCTAATGCATGCATCATTATTGCTGATAATCAGATCAAGAGTATTACTCCCTCCAGGTGCCCCTCGAACATGTTTCTGTTGAAAACAATCCTCCAATATATCCACAATTCTTGCTAGCGTGTGAATGATCAAATCACAAGTTCCAGTCAATATCTGGAAAGTTAAAATCCCCCCATTACAAGACATTCTGATTTACTGACCCATTCTATTTCTCTGCACAACTGTTCATTGTACTCATCAGCATCATTAGGCCTATAACATACTCCTACTCTTATTTTCCCTTTCCCAGTGTTTATGTCACACCAAACAGACTCAACATTGCACTGTCCACCTGTGTCAACTGGATGCACTTCATTAGATTTTATGTGTTTCTTAACTAACAGCATAATCCCTCCTTCCTTCCTACTCTGTCTGTCCTTTCTGTACACATTATACTGCCCAAATTCCAATTTTGCACTGCTTATATCTGTGTGACACTGTCTCTGATATCCCAACAATATCTGCCTTTGATGTCTTGATCAGCACTTCAAATTAATCAATTTTATTTACTATACTTCTAGCATTAGTGTACATGCAAGTATACATTCACTTGTTCTTACTCTTAGTTACCCTACCCTAACACAGCCCATGTATTTACTTATTCCATGATGACTCCCAACAACTCTTGAAATCCCCAGAAACTTGTTCTCTAGACTGTTGGTCATTACAATAGAAACAGTGCAAGAATCACTTTCGCTTCTGCCAGCGGCTACTATTAATCTTTTAGTCTGTGAATCCTCCCAAACCAGCAGTTTTCTGACCCACCTAACACTGCCTCGATAGCATCGGCAAATATTCTTGCACCCTTTCTATTTAAGTGTATCTTATCCCTATATAAGCAGTCTCTCCTGTTAGCATGTACAGACCATGCTGAAAAAAATTCTACCCCATGAGCCTTGCACTGTCTCTCCAGGGCCGAATTGAATGACAGGGCTCTCATCATATACTCCCTCCTATTGTGTCTGGGCAGAATTGCCGACACTTTCAGATTTAACTCTAACTTGTGATTTTTTCAGCATTAACCTGTACTTGTTAAGTAATTCTGCCGATCTCTTACTCTTAAGGTCATTACTGCCAACGTGTACAACAATATCACCTTTTGTGCCCTTAAAAGATGATATCTGCTCTACAACGTCATCAACTTTTGCCCCTGGCAGAAATACCCTGGTCCTGTTCCACCTATCCTTTTTACATACTATATTCCCTGTCTCCCTGACAATAGTGTCACTGACAATAACTAGCTCCTGTGGGACCAGTGCTTTCTGCCTTGGAGATTGCCGCTGTGTTGCCTGATGCAGAGGAGTGAGCTCTGGCATTGAGTTGGGCAGCTGAGAGCTTGATGGGCCCTTCATTAATTTCTTCGAGGGCATTTACCCTACACCTCAAACCCTCATAGACGCCCATCAGAATGCTGAGTTGGCACCTAATTTCTTCAGAGTCTCTGCACTTAGCATACACAAAGACATCCTTCTTGGCTAGATTATGTCCTGATCTTGACAGGTTTGCAAACATTTCACATTTTGCGCATTTTTTTAAACTGTGATGTGCGGGAGAATCACCCTTCAGTTCTCCCACGAGCCACAGCACTCTGGCTATTCTGTGAACGCTGCTTTGCTGCTCTAGTCTGTGTCATGATTCTGTTTATATAATTTAATTAACAATGAAATTTAATAAGATTAATAAATTTTATTCATTGCCAATAACTTCTCTTGGCAACACTCTTGTCCTGTCTTTTAGAGCATTATCTCTTTCTGGTAAGGCCTGTATTCTAAAAAAGAGTAGCTTCAGCTTCTGTATTTGTGTATTGATAATTTTTGAACTGCTTGAGTACATTTTACTCTAAACTTGGAAAACCATGTTAATGGTGAAATAATTCCCATTGTTAAATCTTGAAATAAGTGCAAATGCTGAATTTTTGAACTGTTATTAGTAATAATATTTTAATAGTCATTATTGTTATTCATATTTTAGAATTTTGTAGTTGGGAACTAAACATTATTCAGGAGTACAGAAGTGACAGGGACATTATTATACAAGAAATCTATATAATATATAAAATTATATAGATAATTATAACTCTTAAAATATTATGCCTAGTTGCATTTGGTCTTACTTTTACAAGAAATAGATAAAGGGGATACAGTAGTAACTGGGTTACTGTAGAAAATTAGATGAAGTTTCTGTGGGTAATAGTGTATACAGTGAAAAGCAATTCCTTTTCTGTGAACATAGCAAAAAATGTAAATTGGATAATAGATTGACAGACCTTTACAAAGAAGGAAGGTTTGATATAAGAATCCTTCAAAGCATTGAAATTAATAAACTGTATTAATTAACCTGATTTGTGAAGCATAATGCCAAAAATATTAGGCATAATATAGTTTCTTATACCACTGCTCTGAATGGTTCTTAAATCAGTCTTTCTTTGTGTATTACCGATTGGGGTTCTAGTGCTGCCGAGTTAAGGAGATTACAGTGAGGAGATCAGATAAAATATCATGATATATTGTGGTAGAAATGTGTATTGTTTTGCAAAAAATTATTAATAATGCTGTGGTGTGGGGGGATGTAAGATGTTTTTTTATAGAATCTCATTATGTAAATTTAAACTATAGTTTTATTTACATCTTTTTTTTCATTCATAATAATTTCTCTAAATTTTTGACCAATCTATACTAGTTCATCATAACCTTAGTATATGCCTGTGTAACTGTTAATCGATTAGACCACATCCAAGTTAAGGGTATTGGTATTTATTATTATAATAGGAGAAAAAATATGTGATCTGAGTGAAAATAAGCCATGTTCCTCTAAAAAAAAATTCTAAAACCCTTGTTATGTCGACTTCTGTGTATAATTATTTTTAACATACTGCTATGTTTGTTTAAAAAAATAATAAGAATGTCCAGTTTTACTTTGAAATGAAGGATAAGTTAATATTCCTTAAAAATTGTTTGATTTTGTGATTTTTAATGTGATAATAATTTATCACAGCTTTTAAACATTAGTCATAACACAAAATATGAATATGTTCACACAAGTACAATTATATTCTTTTTAAACTTTTCATATATATTGTGTTGTGGAGTTAGTTTTCACAAAATAAGTCAGTTATCAACACCCACAAAATATGAGTGGTCTGGGGGGAGGGATTCAGTTTATTTGTATACAGTTGTTTGTGATGTTTACTTATTTTGGACTCCCTCTCTTCAGCCTTTCTTTCCCGTCATTTTGCATGCTTCGTGGAAACATCTGTTATTATTTATGTATATAGACTGGATAAATTTCACACAGGAAATGTTAATTACCCATATATATTGAAATTAGGACTCAAGCATCATGGGCACTAGTAAATCATCTCTCCTTGCAATGCCACCAGAAGTCAGGGAACTGCATATTGCTGTGATGAGGAATGATGCAAACAGTGTGAGATTACTGGTTGATTCTGGAATAGATGTAAACTTCCCATGGCAGAGTGCTGAGCCTCCAAGTATAAAGGATGGAAGTACCCCACTATGTGAGGCAGTATCTTTAAATCATCGTCATATTGTTGAGGTATGATTAATTAATTTTACTACTTTTAAAGTATTTTATATAACCATTGCTAGGTATCCTCTGGCTGTTATTTTATTTATTTATTTTTTTTTTTATGTTGAGTGACACTGGTGAGTTTAGTGTTATTTTTTATATATTTTTATTTATTATTTTTTATTGGTGTTAGTGATGCACTCTAGTGGGAAGTCATATCAGACTGGCAGTTTTGTTATTCTATTTACAATACAGCTTGAGTTTAAAGCGAGTGTGGTTGCAGAAAAGGGCTAAATAATATCTGAGATAGACAATATGTACATTGTTGGCAGAAAGAAGTCTGTGAGAATGCCTGAAAGTACTGTATGATTTTATTCCAACTGTTCAATGCATGGGAGTGAACATGAAAAAACATTTTTTCACATTCACTCCCATATACAGTGAATGCAATTTTCAGTTTCCTGAAGGATTTATAATGATGGTGTTTTCTCTGTTCAGTGGCTTGGACAATATAGCAATTATATAATCATGGTCACCATACTTGCTGTACCTGAATCCTTATGATTACCATACATTTTGGCATATAAGTTAAATTCTGTTTTTTGTCTTGAAATAATTCATGCTTTATCATATATTCACCACATTTTTTTCACATAACCACACTTGCCAATTTGTAGAAATTGAAAATCCAGAAGACTTTTGGTAGAGATCTGGCTTCAGCTGAAACATTCTGGAACTGTGTTCTACTGTAGATTCTGCCATACTACACAGACTTCCAAATTAATGCATGTCATACATTGCAGTGGGTAAGTTATGCATATTGTCATTAAAAAAAGGTTTGAGCCCGTGACCACCAAATACGGAGGATGCAGAAAGGTCAGGGAATGACCACCGCATATACCCATAGCAATATGGCCTTAGTTGCTAATGCTCCTAAAAACCAAATAACAACAAATAACAACATTAAAAAAAAAAAAATAAAGTAACAAGATAACCGGAAGTATATATATGCAAAGAAAGAAAACATTAAAATCAAGCAATATAAAATACTTTAATTTGATACTTTAATATACTTTATATTTTAACTGTCTACTATTTCTTCAAGGAAGTCATCAATAAAAAAGAAACTGACATGATGTTCCTGGAAATCCATATAAACCAGGGGTCGCCAAACTTCTTTGACCATCGACCCCCTTCAAGAGTTTCTTGACTTTTTATTGACCCCCTCTATTTTACTATTACGTAATTATAATAAGACAAGCAAAAAAGACACTTATGTGAGTTTTTAGATTGTTTATTTTATAGTTAGTGTTTATTATATGTATAATATAGTATATATTATTATATTGGCTTAACGTCAAAGGGATACGTTTTTGTTTTTGACGTCCTTCTTAACATTACATATTTGATAGGAGGGATAAATAATATATAAAATATAAAATTTAATTTAGATAACAAAATAACAATAATACAATCTTCCTTATATATATGAAAATAAGACTTTTATTAACTTAGTATACAATTTACTAATGTTGTCACTGTGAAGGGTGTGCTTTGTGACTCTTGAAAATATTAGCAATGTTGAGTTCAAAATTAGTAAGTTTTAGCCTTAAATCGCCACAGAATTCTATATCTAGCTTATTTATTTGTTTTGTTAAAATGGAATTAACATGGCTGAAACCAGCTTCAACCATGTAAGAGCTTGGAAATGCAAGCAAAAAGGGGAGTACCACTTCAGAAAGTTTTGAATATTTTTCTACAACATTTATATTCGTCCAAAAGTAACTTATAGAGTCTTATTTTTAAAAAGCGTCTCAGCTTCAAGATCAACTGACAATTCAATAAGTTCATCTTGTAAGTTACATTCGATATTTTCAGTATCTGCAGAAAATGGCGTGATAATCCAATCTGGAATGTGCATGTTTTCAAAATCTGCAAAGTGCAATTTAAAATCATCACTCAAATTTTGAAGATGTTTTGTGTATATTTCTAAGTCTTCATCTTTTACTTCCAATTGCCGTAGATTTGAAAAGTACTGAAAATCTTTTCGTAACAATGATGATTTAAATAAGGTTAATTTAGCTTGGAAGCCAAAAGAATCATCGAGCTTGAATAATCGTGACATCTTTACCTTGTAGACGGGTCTGTACGTCATTAAATTTTAAAAATAAGTCCGCCAAGTAGAAAATATGATTCTTATTTCTCTTCAGTTCATCACTCAAAAACAAATTAACATCTATAAGAAACTCTAGGGTTGAGTCAAACAACTCAACAAACCTTTGTAGACTTGCACCTCTAGACAACCATCTTACTTCAGTATGCAAGAGTAATTGGTTTGATACTTCATCATTTTTTTCACAAAGATTGGCAAACAATCGCGATTTAAGAGGATGAGCTCTAATTTTGATTAATAGATTTAATGCACACTCTTAGTGTATCCGTAGGCCTCCGTAGCCGAGTGGTCAGGAGCGGGAGTGCAATATCACACGCTCTTTGAGTAGACCGGGGTTCAAGCCCCTGACTGCAGAATACGGTTGATCTGCCAACCCACACTGGACCAGCGTGGCGGATTATGGTCCATTTCCCTCAGCATGAATTGGTGAGGAGGCTTCCATCCTGCAGTGGGTTGATAATGGCTGCACTTTACCTTTTTTTACCTTAGTGTAACATGCAGTTCGTCACTGAGAGTTTTTGACACCAAATGGTTTCGGTGCAACACAGTGAATAGTACGTACACTTTGAACTTTTTCTTTCAGAAAGGCAGCGAAACCTCGATAATGGCCCACCATTGCAGGTGTGCCATTTATGGCTACTGCTGTTATATTAGTAAATGGAATATCATACTTATTTAAATATTCCTCCAATCGCTGAAAAATTGTCAACCCCGTTCCATCACTTTCAAGATATTTTGCAAGTAAAAATTTGTCAATAATTTGATGTTTGGTTTACCTATAATACCTTACATAATCCATAAGAATAGAAGAACTATCGAATGTAGATTCATCAAGTTGGATGGAGAACTTACTATTTTTGAGTTCTGATACTACAGTTTTTTCTACATCTTCAGCCATTTCACCAATACGCCTTTTCACGGTATTCGCACTCAATGGTAAGCATTTTAAAATAGGGCCAGAATCTTTTTTCATTATGGTTTCAATTACTTCTTTGATTGTGAGTATAACAATGTCCTCTGCAATTTTATATGGTTTTCCTTTTTTTGCCATATTAAAAGAAATATTGTAGGAGGCTGTTAATCCTTGTTTATTGTCAGTTTCGGCAGGTGCTTTCATAAATGATTTTATAGTTGGTCGATGTGTGTATTTCTCTTTCAGTTCTTTAAAAAAGTCAAGATCTTTATCTTTCTTATCGGGATAGAGTCTTTGAAGATGATCTTTCATTTTTGCTGGTTTCATTGCATTGTTACTAAATGTTTTTTCACAAAGAAGACACATAGGCATCGTTTCGTCTGTTAATGAAGCAATAAATCCAAGTTCAAATATTCTAACGAATATTGTCTGTATTTCTTTTTAGAATCTGAAGCTGCCATTGTGGTTACTGGGGTTGTAACAAAATAATTAAAATTGAAGTCAGTAAGCAAAAGTAATAAGTCTAAATAATATACCTACTCACGTATTTCTATAGGATATACAAAACTACCAGCCCTGCTCAACTCTTCAACGTAGAGAAGTTTAGTTTGTGAATGAATAACGATTGAATTATATTAACATTAGATAATTATAGAATGTCTTAAAGTACCATGTGAATGGACTAAATTTCAATAGCAAAAGCTTAATTTACTGTACTCACCTTGGACGATCTGCAGTTGTTATTTGGGTGAATGAATGACTAAATTTTTGGGTTTGGGTAATTTAAAGTTATGGGTAATTTAAACACATCTTTCAAAAATACTCATTAAATCCCCGGTTTGGAATCTCACACACTTGAGATTTCCGCATGTCACAAAGTGCATCACGGGAACGTAAAAATTTCTTTAAAATACAGCACGCGTTCTCTCTCTCCACTAAACTTTGCCAACTGAAGATGTAAACGAAAGTCTACCGTTATGACTATTGGCCCCATCTGTTTCGCATATTTTAGAGTTCTTAATTAATTAATTCTCCATGACAATCAGGGACGGAGTTGTGCACTTCTGCTTCCTTGCCCATATTTTAATTCTGTTTTCAGTTAATTTATTCCCATCCCGTAAATTAATCTACTTAACTTTAAATTACCCAAACCCAAAAATTTAGTCATTCATTCACCCAAATAACAACTGCAGATCGTCCAAGGTGAGTACCATAAATTAAGCTTTTGCTATCGAAATTTAGTCGATTGAATTATATGTATGTTGATGAATTTTAGAACATTAACGCTCACTTGTATGTCAATGCGCAAAAATGAGACTGGGATCGAATACATGTAATTATAAGTAAATAAGCAACTGCGCATGTGTTGTAATTGCGCTCTCACCACGCAGGCCGGGCGGGAACCACCAACATCCGTTTATTAGTAAATATGTCATTTTGGCCTACTTGATTGGCCTCCATGACTATTTTCATGACCTTGCTCCATCTTACAGGTCCTATTCAAGTCACTGTTCCCATGATTCACTCTTAATTGCATTGTCATTTAGGATGGAGGTAATCCAAGTTAACCGAATTAAATATTACCTGTATAATGATATCTTATATTTTTTTCGACCCCCAATTGACCCCTGAGCCCGAATCAACCCCTAACAATGTTATATCAACCCCTTGGGGATCGATATCGACCACTTTGGTGACCACTGATATAAACCATTAAAAACAAAGAAAATATGAAAATCATGAATTGAAAAGGGTTGATGCTTTACTGTAAAACAAATTGGTATGAGTTCAAGAACAGACCAGGAAGTTACGTAATAACTTCCATTGCACATTCAAAAACCATGAAATGGCAAAAACACGATAACAAAAACTGAAGCTCTGATTACAGTAAGTGTCTTAATTTTTTCTATGTATTCATGAATGTGTGATCAGGACTTCATAAAAGCAATAACTATACAAATGATAACATTATCCATTATCACAATAAGTGGCATTAGCATTAGTAGAGGCATATGATGCAAGAAAGCAAGCTTATATAGCATCAGCTTTAAAAAAAAAAAAAATCCCATTTCAAAAGTTTGTCTAGTTCTGCCTTGAATTTATTTAAGCTGTAAACTTCCACAATGACAAATGGAAGCTTGTTCCAGCAATCAACCACCCACTGGTTAAAGGCAAATTTTTACACATCTATTCAACAACTGTCTTTCTTCGGTTTGAATTTATTCCCCCTCAGGTGCGTAATCTGAGCAAGAGGAAGAATCCCATCAATATTGAACTTTCTCACACCATTCAAGGCATTATACACATCAATCAGATTACCTCACAGGTGCCTAGTCTCCAGACACTGCAATTTGCAGAACTTAAGCCTTTCTTTGTAAGAGTAAACCCTTTGTTCCACTCATCAATCTTGTTTCTTTCCTCTGTACTCATTCCAGCAGCTCTACATCCTTCCTAATGATGTTATCACGTAGAGATAGGGAAGTCATAATCCCACTCTATATGGCATTTGTAAGGCCGCATTTGGAATACTGTGTTCAATTATGAAGATCTCATCTGAAAAGAGACATTGAGCTTCTTTGAAAAGTTCCAAAGACTGGCAACTTGCATGGTGACATCTGCAAAAGGGCAGCTATACAAGGTAACACGTCGAATGTGTGTGCTACAGAGCTTGGCAACTAGGCAGCTTAGGGGGGCCTGATGGAGGTTTATAAGGCTCTGAGAGGGATAAATAAAATGATTGAAAGCTGAATTTTCACTATTATAAAGATTCTAGAATTAAGGGCCATAGGGGGAAGGTTTAAACTAGATTGTAGGAAGTTTTCTTTTATCCAGTGAGCTATTGATTATTGGAACAAGTTGCTTTTGCAAATAGTTGTGGCTGACGGTTTGAATAAATTCAGAAGTCAACTGGATATTTACCTAGGTGAGGAGGTAAGCTATTTTCTTATCTACTTTTTACCTTTTTTTTTTTTTTTTTGGTTACTCCAGTGCAGCAAAAGCCTTTGGCTTCTTAGCACTATTATGGCTAATATTAATACTATTTCCTGGCACTGGCTCAGCATAAAGCTTTTATTCTCTTTCATCTGTAGAATATGACATAGGCTTTCAGTTTAGCTCTTAGCTGCTAGCATGATTGTGATTTGGTATTTTTCATGTGCGGTCCTTTCCATAAACACGAATTTTGTACTATTATCGTCAAAAGTAATATTATTAACCATATCGGACCAGATAGGTATCTCTTCTGTTGTCTGTTTTAGTAGTTCATTTATTTTCTTTTTAATAAAGGATGCTAGAATGTCATATAACTACCCTATATTTGCAATTAGACATTCTTGCTTGCTGTCTTGTGCAACATCAGTTTAATAGACAGCATTGTGAGCCATGGTGGCACTTATTATCATGTGAACATGTCATTTCCAACCTGGTTTGACACTTAGTAAACAAGAAAAAGGTGTCTGAATAAGCATTTCAGAATTCATTAAAATTATGATTAATAGTTTTTTAATTTAGGAAACAAAATTAAATTTCATTAGTATTAAATTTTTTTTTTTTTTTTTTTGTTGTATCATATGAATAGTACAGCAGCTGTTTCATTTGTCAAATTTGTATGGGTAGTTAGTTGGCATGAACTTTATGAAGAGTAGAGGCAAATTGTGCGGTGATGCCTGTAAGCACATCATTAATATAGTAACTGGCTACTATTTGAGGCATGGCACTATTTACAGTTCCCATAAATATTCCATTATATAATATTAAAGTAGTTTGTATTTTTTTCTGTTTTTATATCTGATTCTCTTTTTCTCTATTTCTTCAGATGATTGCATTGTTTGAATTATTATTTTACCTTTTATTTAGGTACTTCTAGAATCAGGAGCATTGGTGAACAAGCCAGATAATTTTGGATTTACTCCATTGCATAAAGCAGCATACCATGGAAGAGCTCTGCTTACAGAATTGCTCATCACTGCTGGTTGGTCAAGTATTAATAAATTAATCCATTTCTAATTCATTAGGAATACATTGTTTTACAAAATTAACTGCATTTTGATGATTTTTATTTTTGATTTGGTAGTTGTTGGCGCATCGGCTTCTGTGGCCATATTGCACCTCCCAAGGTTTTTTTTTTTTGCAGTACTTTGATCCAAGCCCGAGGCGGGAATCGAACCCGCGACCTTTGGGTTGCCGGGCAGGTACTTTATCCACTCGGCTAGCCCGGTCGGCCGCATTTTGATGAATTCTGACGTGTTTTCAGTTAGCATTTATAATTAGTAATGAATATATAGTTTGAAATCCTTGAAAACATTTAAAATACAAATGACCATCTTACCTAAATGTAAACATGCACTCAAAGTGATGCACATGCAGTTTCCAGAACTGTATGTGTACACATCTGTTCAAAAAGTTCTAAGGGGTTTTTTTTTTTATTACAAAAGAAGCGATGGAGATAGAAGTCCATGATAATGAGTAAGCATGGGAAACAACTCACTTTATTATAACTGGTTCGAGTTGCTTCCCACTCAACCAAACCAGAAAAGGGGCAGTATATGTTGAAGTTCAGATGTGTCTTAAGCCTGTGCAATTGTAATGAATATGAATGTGGAACAGTTCATCAAGTTTTATGATTCTATTGTTTGAATTATTTTGCCTTTTATTTTATGAAGAATAGATAAAACAGGGCAGCAATTCTCCAAATTGGCTGAAGAATCAAAAAATTTGTTCTGACAGGCAGTTATCCATTTATTATATTGTTAATGTAATGAGAATCTTTGGATCATGCTGGCCTGTTTTGATCAAAAATCTTGAGTGAGCTAAACTTGCTCCAAGATTGTTGAATGATAATCAGAAGGTTTACTGTTGATCAATATGCAAAAGGCTGAAAAGAAGGGGTAGAAATGGACCCTAATTTCATGAACTGCATTATTACTGGTGATGAAACACTGGTGTATAACTAGCCCTGAAACAAAATTCCAGTCATCCCGCTGGAAGTTACAAAACTCTCCCTGCTTAAAGATATCTGGAAGGATTTCATTAAAGAGAAAACAATATTGCTTAGTGTTTTTTTTTTTTTTTTTTTCAAACATTCAGAATATTCATTCATTATAAATATATTCAGAATGGCCAGATGGTAAAATTTATTATAAAGAAGTTTCAGTTTGATTGAGAAAAAAAACATGATTAGCTATTTAAAAATTATGGATTATTCCCCACCATGACATCATCCTACACACACGTTAAACTCTCTATTTAAGAATTTTTGGCCCAAAAAAAATTTAAAAAATTCTGTAATACCTGACCCGCCATACTCACTTGACCTCATCTCATGTAGTATTTTTTTCCTTCCCAAACTCAAAATGAAGCCAAAAGGAAAAATATCTGACAACATTTCTTCCAAAAGTGTCAGGAACATTGGGACACTTGCATATCATTAGGGCAAAACTACTTAAAGGGGACTACTTATAAAAATGTTTTTTATGTCCCATAATTTTTTATTTATTTATTTATTTTTTTCAAATATAGTCTGTAAACTGAACTTTTCTGATCAGGCTTCGTGTATATGGGATTGTGAAAAAAATCTTTGGAATCTTTTTTTTTTTTTTTTTTAACTTTGGGAATTTATTGGGTGGCAACTCCATTTAGCAGAATTCTTTTCTAGATCAGAGTAAGGGAAATCTTGAGTTAAGGTATTCCTTGGTGTATCATGGTGCCTTGATAAACTGTGTTATTTGAGGATAATAAACCATTCAAACCTACATTGGTATAATTATGTTTATTTTCAAATTTGAAATATGTGCGTAATGAATTCAAACGTTTCATAGTATTTTCTTACCACTTCTTCAGTGACTGCAAAGACAGTAACTATTACGGAATTATTAAATTTTTTTTTTTAAATAGGATTAAAATTTTTTATTTAGTAGAATTAAAAGTTTTAGTAAATCAGACTTATATCTAATTCGAAGAATTTTGTTTTGAGGTTAATTTTGTATAAATAAATAACAATAATACATAAACACTTACCAGCTGTCTTTGCATGTCGCCGTCTCAAAAGGTCTTTTCAATTACAAGAACTTGATTTGTTTATGGGTGAAAACTTGTATATATACTGTAGTTTACTTATTCTCTTTGCCAGGTGGTTTGGTGGACAAGAGTCTAAAGGATTATTCATAATCTCGATATCAGGGTTTTTTCTTGTGTAAACAAACAAATAAGAGTTATGGATAACATTAATTGCAAGATTGAAAACTAGCACATACATTCCTTCAAGAATAGACCCTAACCCAAATTAAAAATAAGTTTAAACTTCTTAACTGCAAATAGCTCTCCAACCAAACATACCCTTCCCCCCCCCCCCAACTAAGAAGTCCTCTACAACCTAGGTGAATCCATACCAACCGCCCTAGAAACAGAAGATCTTAACTGGAAAACTTATTTAGTTTATATGATTCAGTTTATTTAATTTTTTTTTTTCATTTTTAATTTAAAACAATCTTTTATCACACTTAATTAAATGTGTATTAACTTCCACCAATATCCACTACTAAGCCAATACTTGCAGTAATACTAGCCTCGGGGCACAAGTAAACTCTGATATCAAGATTATAAAGACAGTCCCTTAGATTCCTGCCTAAAAAACCACCTGGAAACAAGATTAAATAAACCACAGTATCTATATATATGTTTTTACCCATAAACAAATCAAGAACTTCTTATGACTGAAGTGATCTTTTGTGATGGCAATATTTCAAAGGCAGCTGGTAGGTGTTTATGTATTATTGTTATTTACGTATATAAAATTAATTAGAAGAAAATTCTTCAAATTAAATCTAAGTTTGATTTACTAAAACTTGTAATAAATTCTTCAATAAAAAAAGCTTTTTTTAATTCTATGAAAAAAAAAATATTTAATAATTCCATAACCTTTAGTTACTGTCTTTGCAGTTACTGGAGAAGTGGTAAGAAAATTCACAATCCCAGAAAACATTTGTACGTATATAACAGTTCAGTGGAGTAATGGTAGGAGCATAATAGATAGAAATGCATATGATTAGTTTAAAAAAAAAATTCACTATGTTCTTAGGCCAAGAAGAAATTTATTAATGTGCAATTCAGACGCTATACATTTGATGTATAGCGTCTGAATTGCCAAATGTTTATTATTTTATGTTTATTAAATTATGTTTATTATTTTATTAAAGCCAAATGTTTCAGACTATTCTTCTAGCTCCATGGTTCTTGGACAGTACCAAGGGGTACCTCGGGCGTTGTATCCAAAATGGTGGATTTTCATATGCTGTTTTTAATAAAATTTTTATCAGCTGATTGCAAAATTTTACTGATTTTACCATGTATGAAAACCTCATCTGAAAAAAGAGACATTGAGCTTCTTGAAAGGGTCCGAAGATGGGCAAAAGGGTGACCATATCAGGAAAGATTCCAAATATGTGGGCTACAGAGCTTGGCAAACCAGGTGCCTCAGAAGTGACCTGATTGATGTTTATAAGGCTCTGAGAGGGATTAGTAAAATGAAGATGGAAATCTCACTGTTATAAAGAATTCCAGAACTAGGGGTCATAAATTCAAATTACAGGGGTTGAGATTTAGATTATATTGTAGGAAGTTTTCTTTTAGCCAGTGATTTGTTGATTGCTCGAAAAAGTTGCCCTCACTGGTAGTTGAGGCTGACAATTTAAATAAATTCAGAGGTCAACCTGTGTTAGGAGGGAAGCATATAAATTGCATTTTCTTATCTACTTGGTTTTTTTTTTTTTTTTTCAGTGCAGCAAAGGCCTGTGACTTCCTTGCACTATATGACGAATATTATTACTATTCACAGTCTTTGACATAATTATACATGTTAATTAGATAATTTTTTTCACATTCTTTACATACTGTATATCTTTTCAACCCTTGAATATTTTGGAAATTGGGAAAAATTTGGAAATATTTTGGAACATTTTTTGCAGAATTTTATTTCCAATTATAAAAACACAATTTTTTCAAATATTTGAAAAAATTGTGTTTTTATAAATGGAACTAATAGAACAAAACATTTGGCAATTCCAATCTATTCCATTCAAACAATTATAAGACTTAGATCATAATGTATATTATTCAATTAAAAAATTTGAAATAATAAAAACAGAAAAAGGAGATGAAGTATTAATTGTTCACATAAATGAACTTAACATATTTTTAACAGAGAGATTCAACCACAAAATAACACATAAAAATATTGAAGATTACAAAAAAATAAAAATGACACTAATTTATAAAGGTATGGAAAAAGTGGGAAAAAATGAAGCTCATATAATTGATTTTGAAGAAGAAAATATGAAAATGAAATAAATTTATTAAAAGGAGAGACTACGTTATTTTCTTAAAAAATATAAGTAATTTTAATTTTTTGATTTTCCTCATTTATTTTAGGAAAATGAAGACTTTTTAAGGGAGGAGGGATGTTTTTAAGGAGAGGTGATATTTTTGTGTTTTTAAAAGAGTACATTGTCCCAGAATCCCCATTTTCTATACTACTATGTCTTTCAGTTAGGAAGTTTCATCTTGAAGTGTACTATAAATTGAATTCTTTTTGAACTGTAAATCCTTTTGGGATTGTCTTACTTGAAATAAACAAATAATTATAAGTAGATAAATAACTGGATTATAAATATTCACAGCAGTCTACTTTTAACCAAATTATAAATTTAGTTAAAAGTTGACTACTTTGAATTTTAAAATAAAAATCAACTGTTTTTCAGACACGTGCTTCGTGATGCCATATATTTATTTTAGCTTCTTTCTGCATTTTTAGGTGCAGATGTCCACTTGCGAGATCATAATTTCAATACTCCTCTTCATATATGTGTTCAGAATTCACTAGTTCATAACAATGCTGATACAGTGCGATCTATAATACTTGCTGGAACACGAGTGAATGAACCAAATCGCTTTGGTAAAATTGCTTTGCATTATGCAGCACTGTGGGGACTAGGAGAGATAACTGAAGTCTTGATTAAGGTACAGTTGTTAAATCTCCTTTTAGATTTTTTTTTATCACTTAACCTTCTGCGAGAAAGAAAAAATATGAACTTAAATGAATAATTTTAAGTTAACAAAACTGAAATCAAAACTGTTTTAGAGAAAGGCAATGAGAATCATAATTATTATCTACCATTTATAATGTATAATTTGAACAGTGATATATGAACATTAATTTCCAGTTGATTGTATTACATTTTCAGTTTGATTGTATTACATTTTCCGTTTGATTAGATTACTGATTTCATTATATTACATTTCTGGATCAGTACATATGACTGGAGAGGAATACAGTATTTTGGTTGGTGCAGCAAAAGCCTGGCTTTTCACCATATAACTAATACTAGTGTTAGTTATTGAATGTCAGAACTCTCATTGGATATTGATTACCCAAACGAGGCCTGCTCAAAATGTCAATTAATAATAACATTTGCCATATAGTGCCAGGAAGACACAGGCATTTGCTGCACTGGCCAAAAAAAAAAAGAAATGTAGATGAGAAAATAAAAATTATGTGTATCCCTCCTCACATAGATGTAACTATCTAATTAATCTTTAAATTTATTCAAACTATCAGCTTCAACTACCTGCAAAGACAAGTTGTTCCAGCAATCAACAGCTCACTGGTTAAAAGAAATCTGTATATGATCTACCTAAACCTCTTCCCCTGTAATTTTAATTTATGACTCCTAGTTCTGGAATTATTTATAACAGTGCATATTCACTTTCATTCATTTTACTAACCCCACTCAGAGCAGTTAGTTCACCTCTGAAATGCCTAGTTGTGAAACTCAGTAGCCCACATAATCAGAGTCTTTTCTTGTATGGTCGCCATTTTGATGATTTCACTATACAAGTTTCCCAGCGGAAATGGGGGAACCCCTAGGGCCGGTTGAAAACTAACACTATGCAAGTTGCCCTTTGAACCTTTTCAATAAGCTCAGTGCCTTTTTTCAGATGAGATCTCTATACTTGAACACATTATTCCAATTGCGGTCTTACAGTTGCCTTATCCAGTAGGGTTTATGACCTCCCTATCTCTGCAAGATAATGTTCGATAAATATTTCTCTATTACACCACGTTTTCTTGGCTGCCTGTTTACACTGTTCAGAAAATTCTAAACCGCATGTATCATAACTCCCAGATATGGACAAATATCCCTTTCTTCCTCTACTGTTTTTTTTTTAATTCAACCCCACCAAGTGTATAATTTATTTTGATGTTTCTGTTCACCAAGACCTTGCATTTTGCCACATTAAAACATAGCTGCCACTTCTCTGACCATTTTTGAAGTCTGTTCAAGTCATCCTGAGGGGCTCTGCTTTCACTAATCATTAATGATTCTACCAGTCTTTATGTCATTTGTAAATTTTTGACATCACAATTTCTCGCCCTTCATTAATGTCATTTATGAAAATCAAAAACAGTGGTGGTCCAAGAACCAATACTTGGGGTACCCCACTCCTAACATTACACCTATCTGAAGAATATCCATTAAATGCTGCACTCTGCCTTCTACTCTGCAGCCACCCAACAGTCCATCTTAGACTCTTTCCAGTAATTCCAACATGTTCCAGCTTATCCAGTAACCTCTCATAACAGACTGAGTTAAATGCTTTGCTAAAATCCAAATAAACCATGTCGAAATTGTTCCCATACATCCAGCTCATGAGTAACTGTGTCAAAATAGCTTAATCAGTTTAATTAAGCTTGATTTTTCCCTTAACAAAACCATGTTGTGTGGCATTCAGAATGTCATATCTCTCTTAATGTCCCTGGATTGCACTCTTAACCATTGTTTCTAAGATTTTTCCTACCACTGAAGTCACACTAACCAGTCTGTAGTTACCAACTTCGCTCTTAGAACTGTCTTTATGTATTAGTGATATGTTGGTGCTTCTCCAATCCAAAGGAATCTCTCCAGAGTCCAAAAATGACTTCCTAATTAACTTCAGTGTTTCAGTACACTCCCTGGAAGCCTCTCTCAAAATTACTGGGTATATGCCATCAACTCCAGGAGCCTTAACTTTCCTTTATGCTTGAAAGTTTTTTGAATAAACAGTCATCTCTAAATTTGAAATCACTAATTTCATATGGTTTAGCCTCACTTGCACAGCCTCTTCTCAACGTGAAGGGTCTTTGGTCAGTAAAGATAGATACAAAGTACCTATTCAGTTCATCTGCAACATCAGCTGGGCTATCTAATAGTTTCCTACACCCAGTGCACAATGCAAAAAAATTCCTTATTCCCAATCTCAACTCTCTTACCCAGTGATTTCTCATATGCAGCCATGGCCCCCAACCCTGTCATACTATTACAGATCAATATGTACCTATTGTAGGCTTCACTACTTTTTTGTCACTCTGTAATATTGTGTGCTGTCTTTTTCTACTCTATTTGACCAGCCAGCTCTCATTCATCCATTTTGGCATCCTCCTGCAATATTTTCTTAATGGTATGTATATATGCATTCATGGTGTCAGCGATTTTTGCTTTAAAGCTATTCCATAATTGAAATGTCTTTGCCCTCACTCTGCAATCCACCGTATTAATAGATGCCATATAGCACCTTAAACTGTCCCTTGTGAAATTAAAACCTGTGCCTTTACCTTTAACTACTGCAACATCTTTCTTAATCTTCCAACTGATGATTGTGTGGTCATTACCTGACAGTGGATTCTGTAATTTAAGCCTTGTGATGTCATCTGATTTGTGAGTAATGATGTGGTCAAGAATTTTCTCACCCTTAGTATTTTCTCTGATATGCTGGTACAAATAATAATCATCTAATTTATTTTTAAAAAAAATATTTTTCTTATGGTGAATTTCCTTCTGAATGATCAAGGAACTGACAGATAGCACCACCCACATGTACTGCAGGTACATCAGTTAGTTTTTACCAATGAAAATGTTATAATAATAAAGGAACTTTGGTGTAAAACTAATAAGAAAACTGGACTGCTTTTGTTTAGAAATATTTGCTAACAAAACTCATATGTGAAGCATCCCTGTTTTTTCAACACTAGTAATGTAGTTATTTTCGAAATACTACACTATACTATTGTGGCAGTTCCATCTTTAAAAATAACTTTTCAGTCAAGCCTCCTATACTGTAGTCTGGTGTTTGTACTTGTTTGACATTAATCAAATCATTGATGAGTCAATTTCCTTGTGAGTATTGTTTTATCCATGAATATTGATACAAATTACCTTCACTCTTTATGCCACGATAACTTTTTATCATTTTGTAAAGATTAAGTAATTTGTATTGAATTCTATGAACTATATGACATTGTGTCATGCATTTTAGGGCTACCAATTCTGTCTCACTATCATAGTTTTTCTCCATTTTTTTTTTTTTTTTTTTTTTCTTTTTGCAAAAAAATAGTAAAACCACCTTAAAATGCAATTTTTAAAAAATTCCACAAATTTATTTATTTTTGTTAACAAATTGCATGTCAGATAGACCAGTATTCATTGTAAAATATAAACATGGGACAGTGGCATTGTTCTCTGTAATGTGCAGTCATTTCGTCATACTTGTTTTGTGCAGAGCTAATTAAATATGGCTTTCAGTAAGTTGTCCAAGAAATCCAATGTAAAATTTCAGAAGATGTGCAACAGATTTTCCATATATTGTAAAATCTGAAAAAGGTAACATGTTTGCCTTATGTACTGTATGCAGATGTGAAACACTATGTAATCAGACATTTTACAAACAAGTAAGCGTAACAACAGCATGCATCACATAGAAAGAAATGCAAAAATAGATATAGCATTTCTTAGTGATAATGAGGTCATACTTGCTGGATCTTTATTTACATCTTTTGTCATAGAACATACAGGCCCCTCCATAGCCAGGTGGGAAGGAGCAGCAGTGCGTAGCACACGCTTCTTGATTAGACCGGGGCTCGAGCCCGTCACCACCAAATACGGAGGGTGCAGAAAGGTCAGGGAATGACCACCGCATTTCCCGGAGCAATATGGCCTTAGTTGCTAATGCTCCTAAAAGCCAAATAAACAAACAAACAAACATAGAACATAAGTGAAAAACACAAAATACAGTTATGGAAGAACAAAAAAGGCAGTTGTTATTGAAATTGTTCAGATAGGAAAAGGTAGTGATGGTTCTGAAAAATGGGGAATTTTTAATTTCTACAGATTTCCAAGCTGTATCCCAATGTGATGACCTTTCGTGATTAAAAAAAAGAACATCAAATTGAACCTACAGTATATAACATTGTGCATTTCTGAACAACCTGAAAGCATGTGGGATTCCTTTAAAAAGCTATCTAGCACATAGTGTTGATAATCTGCATGTTATAGTAAGCCTGAAAACTTGAATGGCAAGAGGATCAGAAAATAAGATTTGAGCACTTAGTGGTAATAGGCTGTCCTTATCATCTCATTAATTTGTACAGAAAAGGGAGCTGCATGCTTTCCTGTGAGAGTGCACTTTTTCTGCTGTCTAGAAAGACTTGTTAAATGGAAAGATAGGTTTTAAACTGTTTCAGTTAATATATGCCACTAAAATAGAAAAGATTTTAAGAATGTGTACACATGTTGGCTGTCTTTGGTTAAATTTGAAACTAGACTGGTGGAATAGTGGCACCCTCTGACAAATCTGTTTAAAGAAGTGGTTAGAAATATCATATTAGCACTTTTAAGAAATGCCAAATTGAAAAGTACAAGCAGTCATTAACTAGTGGAACTCGCTCATGTTCATATCCGGTTCACAAACCAAAGGTTTTCAGAGAAGACAAATTGAACTGCTCAAGAAAAAAGAACTTCTGAATTGCAAACATAGAGAAAGAAATCCTAAACAGGCCAAGGTGATAATTTTAGGCATGTTGTCCTCATTCTTGCAGAAAGTCTGTTTGTGTTGCTGTCTTCTCACTTGAATGTAGCAGTTTTCTTGTTACTTTTAAATGTTATGCCAACTTTTTTAAATCCTGAATGTAGCTCTTTAGTTCAGCATACCTCACATCCATCTTCTAACATCATTAATCTTAGGTGTGTTGAAGAATGTTATGTGCAAACTTATTTTGCCAGTTTTCAAATCTTCCACTTCCATTTTGGTACTTGTTTACTATAGGAGACTAAACATACTTTCTGATTTCGGCAAGAGCAAAACATATGAAGACTGTTCTTTTGCTCACTGAGGAAGTACTTTATTGATACATACGACTGTGATGCACAAGTTCCCATTGCAAAATGATGTTATAAACTGAGTTAGTATAGATTCCATCAGTTCTTCATTTTCAAATATGTAATTTTTTTGTGGAGAATTTTCCAATATTTCTTGGTGTCATTAAAGTTAAAGCAGTAGATGTTTTGCAGTATCAGTTCTGTCAATTTCAGTGTACAAACCTACTAGAAGCTGTTATAAAAAAAAAAAAAAAAAAAAAAGGAAGATTGATATACAATAGTCCATGGATGAGGAACTGATTAGTTCACGGGGAAATTTGAAATATATACCACCGAAACGTTACCACTTTGTCGCGGTGAGGAGGCTTGAGTATCCCGATGACCCACAGAGCTATGCTGGCGGTAGCTAGACTACCGGTAGGGCCACCCTAGCCAAACAGATCAAAGGGTAGGGATCAGACAAAGGATAACATACTGGTCCTCCAGGTTGGGGGTTGTGTGGGAGGCTGGTTCCCTCCCCATGTAAAAAAAATAAAAACTCATAAAGCTCAAAGAGGAAAACCGGACGGACAAAGGGATGCGACTCGGACTGGAAAAAGGAAACTAAAAGGAATAATGGACATTTTAAATATTGCAACATGGAACATAAGAGGAGGATTAGGATATCAAGAAGTCGAACTACGTAAACATTTAAAACAGAAGAAAGTAAATATAGCAGTAATAACAGAAACAAAGAAAAAATTAAAACGTATGGAAGATTATGATTCTTATACAATGATATATAGTGGAGTAGATCAAACGGAAAGAGCTAGTGGAGGGGTAGCAATATTAATAGATCAGAAATGGAAAACCAAAACACAGAGCTACACATTTATAAATAATAGAATAATAACAGTAAGATTTGAATTACACAGAGGTTATTTATGTGAACCCCAAACATGAGAAGTATTAGAACCTATAGTACTTAGTACCGTGCTTGGGTTGGAGGTTGAGAAGATGAAAGATATTTTTTGACATTGGACTTGAACTTCTGTAGATTGTAATTTTCAGGAAATACGTATGAAGGAAGGTTGTTCCAGAAAACGGCAGTTGAATGAATAAATGAGGAAGATGAAAAGTTGGTTCTGTCGGTTTGAAGTTGGACAGTAAATGGATGTTGGCTGGTGGTGGCACGTGTTCGGACTGTTTTGAAAGAGAGAGTGGGAATTATAGAAGCCAATTCAGAAGAACAGTGCCCATGGAAGTATCTGTAGAAGAGGCATGCAGCAGAAACAGTATGTCTATGAGAAAACGAGTGGAGAGACTCGCTTTCTCATTGTTAGAGATTAATCATTAATTAACCTAACTGCCTTCTTCTGAATGGATTCAAGAAGCCTGAGAGAGGTTTTGGGGGCACCACCCCAGATGTGGGAGCAATATTCCATGGCAGGGCGGATTTGCTATTTATACAGAGTGAGCAGCTGTTTGGAAGAAAAGGACCCCGAGAGCAAAAGAGAAAACCAAGTTTTTTAGATGCAGAGGAAGCAATATTTGTAATGTGCTTGTGCCAAGAGAGATTAGAAGTCAGGGTAATCCCCAAAAGAGATATATCATTTTGCCTAGAAATCGGAGTGTCACTAAAGATAAGCATAGGAGCAGAAGAATCCTTTTTGCGAGATATAAGACAAGACTGAGTTTTAGAAGGGTTGAAATCAACTAAGTTGTCTTTGCCACACTGGAGAATTACCTGAAGATCGGCATTCAAGGAATTGGTAGCAGATTTTCAAGAAGTTGAAGCTGATTGAGCAGGACAAGGTTTCTCAAAATGGAAAGTGGAATGCAATGTGCTATCATCGGCAAAACTATGGATAGGATTTCCAGTCAATGGAAGAAGGTCATTAATATACAAAAGGAAAAGAGTGGGGAAAATAACTGAACCTTGGGGGACACCGGCATTAGTGGAGAAGTTAGAAGACAGAGAGCCATCTACCATCACCCTCAGTGAGTGATAGAGAGAAAACTGGATAACCAATTACTGAAAACAGTTGGCAAACCATAAGATGGAAGTTTGTTTATTAGACTACCTTTATGCCAAACACGATCAAAAGCCTTTGAGATGTCAAGAGCAACTACTTGTGTTTCACCGAACCTTTCCATTGATTAGTCCATAAATGGGTAACATAAGCCAGAATATCACCAGTGGAGCGACACTGACAGAATCCATACTGGCGATCGTTGATCAGACGGAAGGTTTCTAGGTAGTTTAAGAGTTGGCGGTTAATTGATTTCTTCATTACTTTAGAAAGAATAGAAGTAATTGCAATGGGACGATAATTGGATGGGAGGTATTTGTCACCCTTTTTAGGAACTGGCTGGATATGAGCAAATTTCCAAGCAGAAGGAAAAACACCTTTGGAACAAGAAAGTGAAAAAAGGCGGCAAAGAATAGGAGTAAGTTCAGGAGTAGAGGTTTTGAGAACAAGTGGAGAAATACTATCAGGACCTGGAGCTTTCTTAGCATCAAGATTCATCAAAATCCTTCTGATATCCTTTTGACGGAAGACCACAGGAGGCATTGAATGGAGCATGTTGGGAATGGTGGGAGGTGTTTTACCAAGATCATTAATACATGAGCTGGAGGTAAAATGGGATGCTAGTAGGTCAGCTTTATCCTTGGCTGTAGTGACAACAGAACCATCTGGTTTGGTCAGAGGTGGGAGCAGAGATGGGCAAAAGTTGCGGCCAATAGCTTTGGCAAGAGACCAGAATGCTCGGCTACCATTAGGGCAAGAAGTAAGTTTTCTACTTAGCCTGTTCAAACTCTAGTTTGGACTGATTAATAACTGCTTTACAATTGTTGCGAACTTTGGTGTAGGCAGAAAATGAAACTGAAGAATTAGAAACAAGCCAATTACAATATGCAACATTCTTCTCTTGAACAGCCTTAGCACATTTATTGGAAAACCAAGGTTTAGATAAAGGACAAGATTTTAAAGTGGAGTGTGGGATAAAGGATTCCATTCCTGCAAGAATAATTTCACTGACACGATCTGAGCAAACGTTGACATCAGAAGTTTTGAAACAGTAATCCGACCAAGGAAAAGAAGAAAATAAGTCTCACAGGTCATCCCATTTTGCATTCTTGTAATGCCAAACAACACGAGGTTGGGAATAGCCATGAGATAAAGGTTCCATTGGAGAAGAGACAATCACCAAGTTGTGATCTGAAGCGCCTAAAGGACCTCTCACTTCGACCGTGTACTTAGAAGGGTTGTTTGTGAGAAAAAGATCAAGCGTATTGGCTGTATGATTAAGATTGTCCGGTATTCTTGTAGGTAAATGAACAATCTGTGCTAGGTCATTAGTAATTGCAAAAGCCTCAGCATCTTGACCTGTTGGGTCGGTGTGACTAGAAAACGGAAGCCAGCTGGAGTTGTGAACATTAAAATCACCAAGGGAAATTACCTCACTGTTAGGAAAGTTGGACTGGAGAAAGTCAAGTTGCAAAGAGAGGAAGTCAAAGAGCTCCAAGTGATTAGTGGAGTTGGGAGAACGATAGAGACAACAGATGAATTTGATTCAATGAGGTAGAGAGATTTTAAGCCAGAGAATGTAAAAGAGAGGAGATTCCAAATTGCCAGGTCTCTGACAGGGAATATCAGAACGGACATATGCACAAGTACCACCTTTGAGGCAAAAGGAATCGGTTCGAGCCCGTTACCACCAAACACAGAGGATGCGGAAAGGTCAGGGAATGACCACCATATATCCCCGGAGCAATATGGCCTTAGTTGCTAATGCTCCTGAAAAAAAAAAAAAAAAAGCAAAAGGAATCATACAGCGAATAATTTGAGCATCTGAGATGAGCAGTAGTTGAATCAACCGATAACTGAGAATCTGTCAGAAAAAGTACATGGGGTTTGGCAGACTGCAAGTGGAAATGGACATCGTTGAGATTAGAATTGAGACCACGTATATTTGTGAAATGAATTAGGAAGTGCTTGGAATTTAATTGGAATTTATGCTCCAGAAGATGGAAAAGAGGAAGAAATAGATAAATTTTATTTAGAGTTACAAAAAACTAGATAAGAATATAAAAAAAGGACCATGTAGTTATTTTGGAAGATTATAATGCTCGGGTAGGGAATAATCCAATAAAAAATATTATGGAATGTTATGGAGAAAATAAAGTAAATGGAAATGGATATAAATTAAGAGATTTTGCAACATTTAATAATTTAAAGATAACAAATACATTTTTTAGAAAAGGTGATATACATAAATATACATGGTCGGCAAGAGGTACACAATCAATAATAGACTATGTAATAGTAAATCAAAAATTAGCAAAACAATGTGGAGATACTAGGGTGTTTAGAAGATATGATATTAATTCAGATCATTTTTTAGTGGCTTCAAAAATAGAGTTATGGGCTAAATGGAAGAAGAGAAAAGCTATTAAACAGGGGAAAGAGAAGTTGGGTTATAAAGTATATCTACTTCAAGTAGAAAGTATACAAAATTTATATGAAAAAAGGATTAAAGACGAAATAAGAAAAACATAGGAGAGAGAACAAATAGCTGAAGAATGGAATAATATACAAAATATAATTCAAAAGATAGCAAAAGAAACACTAGGACAATTCAGGAAAAACTATAAGAAGAGGAGGGTAAAGATATGAAATGAAAAAATAGCTAAAGCAGTACAAGATAAACAAGATAAATATCTTAAATACATACAAAACAGTACAAGTGAGAACGAAGAAATATATAAACAAGAACGCAATAAAACTAAAGATATAATAAGGAAGGTTAAAGCAGAGTCATTGGATAGATTTATAAGCACAATAGAACATGATGTTCATGGAAAACAAAATTTGGCATATAAAATGATGAAACACTTGAATAGCACAGAAAACGACACTTCAAGAATAAATATAATAAAGGAAGAATAATGGAAAAAACATTATGAAGAATTGTGGAAAGACCCAACATATCAAACAGAAGAGATACAGTTAGACCCAGTTAGTGACATAGATCCGATAACGAAGGAAGAATTGGAAAAGGCATTGAAATCTACAAAAAATAGGAAAGCAGTAGGAATGGATGGTATAAATGCAGAACTTATCAAGTATGGAGGAAGTTTTTTTAAAGACAGGATACTAAATTTATTTAATAAATGTTGGGAACGATATAAAATACCAGAAGAATGGAAAATAGCAAAAATTATTTAAATATTTAAAAAAGGAAATAAAAATGATACAAAGAATTATAGAGGGGATTAGCATACTAAATACAGTATATAAAATGCATAGCAAAATAATAAATAATAGAATTAAAATTATCTCTGATGAAATATTAATAGAAGAACAAGCAGGATTCAGAAAAGGAAGATCATGTACAGATAATATATTTATATTAAAACAAATAATAGAAAAACGAAAAGAGTTTAATTTAGAAATGCATTTATTATTTATAGATTATGAAAAAGCATTTGTTTGAGTAAACAGACAAAGACTATGGGACATATTGAGTAATAAAGGATACCCAAAGCATCTTACAAAAATAATACAGAGTTTATACCTAGGAACAAAAATAGTAATAGATATAGGTAATAAATTAATAGAAGAAAGTATATAATAAATCAAGGAGTTAGACAGGGATGTAGCTTGTCACCAACGCTGTTTAACATATATATCAAGGATATGATATGATATGTAATTTGAAAGAAGAAATTAATACAGGTATATATTTAAATACAAAAAATAGGATTAATACGGTTATTTGCAGATGATCAAGTAATTATTCAAGATAGGGAAGATAATTTACAAAGAGCAGTATTTAAATTAAACCAAATAACAGAAGAATATAAAGTTAAAATATCAACGATGAAAACTAGAACAATGGCTTTTAAAGGGAAAAATACGGTGAGAACAAAAATAGTTATAGACAGTAAAATATTAGAACAAGTAAAACATTTTAAATATCTAGGATGTGATATAACATATGATGTCGAAGAAGATATGAACCAGAAATTGGCAAAATTTCAAAATATATGTGGAACAATAAAAAGAACTCTGGCTAAGAAAACAAGGAAAGAAACACAATTGAAATTTTACAAAGTAATGGCAATACCAACACTTCTTTATGGTTCTGAAACGTGGATACCGAAACAAAGAGACATTAATAAAATACAAGCTGCAGAAATGAAATTTTTAAGATATGTTAAAGGATGTACAAAATTAGATAACATACCAAACGTAAATATTAGAAAGGAATTAAAGATTTACTCAATTAATGGAAAAATTATAGAATATAGACAAAGATGGAACGAACATATAGAAAGAATGGAAGATAATAGATTCCCTAAATTAGCTTATACATATAGAACAAAAGGAAAAAGAGACAGAGGAAGACCAAAGAAAAGATGGGCAGACCTCTTCAAGATCAAACAGGCAGATCGTTTAATCCATGAAGGAAGATAAGATAAAATAAGATAAATTGGCAAAGCCTGCAACAGTATATTTCGTAACATAATCATAATTGGTTGATTCTTAAGAGCTGTTACAAACAAAAATCCATAGACAATAAAATCATTGGGAATCTAATGTTTTTGAAAACATACTGCACTGGTTAAAAATCCTGTGGCTGCATTAAGATAGTTTATTCAGTTAATAACTAAATTCCTATACATTAAGGTGACGTTTTGAGAACCTTGTTGGTACCCATCATCAGACCATATATCGACAACAGTCAATATATGGTCTGATGGAATTTAGTTATTAACTGAATAAGCTATCTTAATATTCATGTGGTATAAGAGTAGTCATTATTAAAAGTACAATTCTGTAGTATACACAGAATTATTTCATTTAGCCACTGTCCCTGCCCATATGTGGTTTGTGCACATGTGATTTGATGTAGTGATTTTATTTTTAACACCGATATTTGCTAATGTATTGTAGAAGTATGGTTTTATTGTGAAACAGTAATATTTTTGCTGTAAGTATAAATTGGCTACTGTGCACTTAATGGTTCTACTTTGATAAATTCAATATCAACATCTGCTTTACTTTTTGCATGAATGTATAGGTGAAGATTTCTTACCCATGGGATAATTACTGATGCCATTTGATCACTGCCAATTGTAGCCTTAAAATAATGTGTTTTAGCTTTTCCTCTGAGAGTAATCATAGTTCTTTTATATTACCTTGATTTTCGTAATGAAAACTGGCATATGACAGCGATTCAGAAATGCGAATTCCTCTTAATGAATAAGATTTTGGGTCAACAGATTTTTACAGTTTATTGGATATTACTAGTTCAGAAGATTTTTAATAGAGTATTGTAAATTTGTAAACCGGACTCCAAATCGTACGCAAAAATTTGTATTTCGCTTCGAGTGTATCTTATTTCAAGATGGCAAATCAAACTGGAAGCACTACTGTTAGGGTACATAGTTGGTTTAAGTCGGACTTAACAAATCACATATAAACAGTTGGTACTTAAATCAAATAATGACCCTCCTCCATTGGAGGTG